>NC_062562.1:81701332-82004362 GCF_022837055.1 Prionailurus viverrinus | reverse complement strand
ATATTCTCAGTACGTGCACGTATGGGTGTGGGCAAAGCCTACGGACAGAAAAGTGGGTTCATAGTGAACACCATGGATATGGCAGAAATGTCCCCTCTCATGTCCTACTCCTCCAAAAAGCTTTTTCCAGATCACCTCATTCCCACAATGATTATTCCTTCCATTCAATTCTAGTAACTCTAATTGCACCTTCCAGTTTCACAATGATATGTTGCTTTTTGTTGATATTTAATATTTCAACTCCCCCCCCCCCCCCCCAATTAAGCTTCTACAGAATAGTAACCTTTGATATGCTTTATGCCTGTGAATGCCTATGGCGTCTAGGGTGACTGGCAAGAGGCTCAAGGGACACCCCCTGCCCCCCAGTTGCAGGAAACATTGATCTTGATCTGAGTGGGAACATGGCAAGAATGAAGAACAGATAAATCCAAGAGATATTGAGAGAGGTATTTAACTCTCAAACTGACAAAGAGAATACAGGAGGAGAATTAGGATTGGGCGAAGAATGATGAATTTGGTTCTGAACACATTGGTTATAGGACTATGTAAACATTCAACCAAGCTGTACACTGAATATTTGTGAGTATCACTGTATGTATGGTATATGATAACAAAAATATTTTTGGATAACAAAAATATTTTTGGATAACAAAAATGTTTAAAATAAAAGTAAAATAGAGCAGCATCAAATTTTCGATAAGACAAGGAAAGTCTGTGGCGTGTCAGGCCTCATACATAGGCAGCGATGGCAGAGTCGGGAAGCAGATGTCTAGCATTAACCCGCACAGTCTACTGACAGAAATCATGTGGCTTAATTCCCAAGCGCCACTTGGAATCTTCATCCCAAAATCTGAATTTACACAGTGTAGTTCCTGCCCTGTTAGGTCTTATTGATTAATACAATCACAATGTCAGTGGAGAATTCTAAATTTTCCATGCAAAATATTACATGATGAGAAGATATTCAATAAATATGTTAAAGACCTAGTAACACATGACAGGTGTAGCCTATAAATGCTGTAATAGTTGAGAGTTTGTAGAAAATGCTGGCAAAGTTTCTCCAAGGACATGGGCATTAAGCTAGAAGGTCCTAAAAGGTAGGAACAGACACAGGGGTTGCAAAGTACAGCCTATACAAGTATTTGATTTGATTTCTTTTCGTTTGAATGGCACAATCTTTCAAGAGATAATGTGACTAGGCATATTTCTGGACAGCCGTAACCTTACATCATGCTTTGTGAATATGTGCCAGTTTCCTAGGCATCTGAATGTGGGAGAGTCCCTATGAAGGAGTGCAGCATAAACAGAAGATCATGAGAGTCTAAGTGAGTTATTAGATTGCACAAGTAGTTTGGGCCCACATCACTCAGTGCCATGAAAACCATCCTGAATGTATTCTGCAGGCAATGTTAACCGAGATGATGACCCCTGTGTATTTCAGTAGTGTGGGCCAGTTGTGTGACTAGCATTAATAACAATAAATACTGTAAGCAGCTTCTGGTTCTTTCAATGTGATGCCAAGCATCTGGACCTTTGGAAGTGAATTTCTGCCTGCTTTCTTTCAGTTGCAATCTGAACTCTTGCTATTCTGCAGAGAAGGCTTCTGTTTAGATAACCCAAGGAGGGAAGCTTATATAAAGTAGGTTAAAAATTTTGTTGAGCCTCATAAATCTTAGAGGAGTGTTGAAATGATTAGCAAATAAAGGTATAGATGCCAAGAGGAACAGTTTTAGTGGTGCTTCTTATGGAAATAAAGTTGTTTGAAACCAATAACCATTCTGCAAGATTGTGTTGGCTTGAGGAACAGTTGTCATGCAATGAAATTACTGATTTAATTACTGATATAATTTTTCACCACTCAAAAGGGTAGGTAAGACAGTTCTTTGACATTATAATGTAAGGTATTCACCTTATCAGGGGCTGGTCATATCCAATGTTTAAGAACTATAATTTATGCATACATGTATGCTGAGAGATTGAGATATTTAATTGTTATATTGCAGACTAACATGCAGGAGAGGTTGTCCTGAGTTCTCCTTTGACTGTACAAAAGAAATCTTTCATGATTATTTATCTGTGCCTTAAAAAACTTGACCATAATTTTTATTATTAGCATAACTTTTGGTAGAAATAAACTCTAGTTTAGCCTTATATTTTATTTGATAGAATTATTAAGGGTAGTGGTATAAAAGTATACATTCTATTGCAAAAAGTTGGACATATGATGGATTTTAGCAGAAACAGAGAACCCTGGTCACTTAAAAATATTGAGACTAGAGGTGTGGATTCATGGTTTTAAATATGTAAATATAGATATAGAAATAGATATGTTTGTAGATAAATATATTCATGCATCCATTGCCTAGCTCTGTCTGCTGAGAGGACTTAGAAGCAGTGACAGACCAGTAGCAATGGACATACCCAGCATTGAGATCTTAGTTTTCAAATATATCTTTCTCCACTAAAAGGAACCAGGGATCTTTGAGAAATGGCTGATTCCAGGGTTAGAGCAAAGAAAATGCAAGATGAGGCTGGAACATATTCTTATAACAGAAAGTAAAGAACTACACAAAGCATCATAGGGTTATGTCAAAAGGACAAGTGAGCCTTCTTGAAGAGGTGTATACTGGCCAAATCTAGGACAATTGAAGTGTCCAAATGAATAATGATAGTAATGGATTATAACCCACTGAAAAGAAAAAGAACTCATAGGTCTAGAAAGATAGATAGATGGATAGAGAGATAGAGATAGATGGGGAAAAGGTAGATAGAAAGAAGAGAAGGTTCTTCCTTACAGTTGGAAGCCAACTAATAAATGTAGAAGGAATAACGGAAGTAGACAATCATCATTTGGCAACTATCATAATAATAACTGATTTGGGCAAGTATCATCAAGAAATATATAACTAGTAGGTGAAGATTTTAGGAGGAGTAGGATACTTAAATAGACTCAGAGTATCTCCCCATAGGTACTTACTAATTTCAAACAGAAAAACAACACCTTTACTGAGGAGAAAACTGATGGAAGTCACCACCTTAACCAAGTGATCAAATTAATACCACCAATAATGAGACAAGTTGACATTGTGTGTTCCTGATAGGACATTTGTATATATAAAATAAAATCTCAACAGTGGTGGCAGCTATTGTTTGAAATATTTACACCTACAAAATATTTGGGTGGGATTTAGTTTTGCTTCTTAGTTTTGAATAAATTCTGATTTTGTTCTAAGACTTTCTAAGCTTATTTCTATTACGACTATCAACTTACTTAGATGTTTTATTCAGTTATATCCACATAAGGTTAATGTCCAGAATTCAGATGTTCTGTAAAATACTTTCTAAAGTAGAGTTGTCAAGCATGACAAGGTAACAGTTGCATATATAGTCAGTTACTATTTAAAAAAAAAAAAAACCCTCTCCTTGTATATAGGCATTTCCTAAATGTTCATCTTGGGTTTTTTTTTGTTAGAAAATCAGACAAAAATCAGACAAAAATCCTATTTCCCTTTTTGCTTCTCTGCTAATAGGAAAGAGTGGATTTTAATGCCCTACTGCTCTAGCTACATTTAGTTAGGTAAATGCGTATTTTTCTATCATTGGATGTCAAGATCTTTTATGTTCATTTTATGGAAGTAAATGTAGTGTATTCAATGATGAAAGAAATTTCCCCTTTTATTTCATTTACAAGCCTATGGAATGTACTTAACTGAGCGCATATATGCAAATATTTATTATGCTATAAAAATGTCAGAACCTACACCACCGTGTTCATCCAGGATTGTAGGATAAGACTTTGGAAGAAAGGGTGGGGATTATTTTATTTTCAAGTGCTTCAAACGATACATATTGCCTACAGGTGACATGTAATAAACGATTTTGATAATAATATTAGCTTCACCTGAATTTTAAGTAGATAATGATTCAGGTCTTAGTATAGTAATACGTAAAGAGAAACATACCTCGTGCAGACAAATGAAAGCTGGAGTTGTAGATAAATCAACCAACCGTTCATCTTGGATGTTAATTGTGGGTGCTATGGCATAAACGGGGTTCTCTTGATCCTTTTCATCTTTTTCCTCTTCCTCTTCTGGTTCTGTGTCTGTGGTACTGTCTTCCATTTTTCACAATTCTAAAATAAATCATTCCATTTTCAGCTATTTCGGGGTGTCATCGCTTATAAAGTAAAATGGGCGGAAAATAATAAAAGCAAGCAAAAGTCAACTGGAGTAAGCTAGCCTCCAATGAAATTATAGTTCAGGAAAGTCGGCTATGGATAAATTATTATAAAGACTATTTTGTTGTAAAGATACACTCCATTGCTACATTCAAATCAAGAATTCTTTTTTTTATTATTAAAAAAGTGTTTATTTATTTTGAGAGAGAGAGAAAGAGAGTGTGAGCAGGGGAGGGGCATAGAGAGAGGGAGACATAGAATCCGAAACAGGCTCCAGGCTCTGGCTACCCAGGTGCATCTCAGATCAATAATTCTAATTTTTTTTAATGTTTATTTATTTTTGATACAGAGACAGAGTGTGAACAGGGGAGGGGCAGAGAGAGAGGGAGACACAGAATCCAAAACAAGCTCCAGTCTCTGAGCTGTCAGTACAGAGCCCGACGCGGGGCTCGAACCCACGAACTGAGATTGTGACCTGAGCCGAAGTCGGACGCTTAACCAACTGAGCCACCCAGGCGCCCCAATAATTCTAATTTTTAAAAGCAGGCTATTGTTGCATTACTTGGAGAAAAATGATATGAATAGAATGTAAGTTCCATGAGAGCAGAGACTTAATTTTATTTGAGTTGGCACTCAATCACTATTCATTGATTGGGTAAATACCTGTAACTTCCACTCTTAAAATATAACAAAAAGTTAATTCAAATTAGTTTTGGGGAAATAAATGCCAACACACTGTGGTGGTCCACACTGCCTGAGGCACACACCTGTGCACCTGCACAACAGGCTAATTGCTCAATACCTGAACTGCCTGCTATGGCCACAGCTTGGGCCGATTCCCCACCACCTTGACTATCTCTGCTGCTACTTGTGTGCTCAACTGTCCCATCAGGCTTCACTTACAAAACAGAAGCTCAAGAATAAAATTAAGGATATTAAGGTGGTGACACTAGAGCATTAAACCAAGTTCAGGGCCCTTTAATACACACATACTTTTTTTCAGTGCCATAAAGCAGTGTTTTAAAAGAACCTGTTGTTATTGAGGCATCACAATGCTTTGATTTCGGCAATTAATTACAGTTTATTGTTTAAATCTTCAAGGAGCTGAAAAGGTTTGATTATATAATCTAGATGTGTTTATGTTTATAAGTAAAAATATGTACATTCAATCATTTCACAGATGAAAAATGTTAATGACTATCCCAGACAAGTATTTCCTTCAGAGAATTAGACCATACCTGTGAATTTTAGCTTTATTTCAAATAAAAATGAAAGTAACAATATTTCAAACCAAAAACAGTATAATGAATCCTCAAGTGCCCATCAATCAGCTTCAATACATATTGAATCCTGAGCAATTTTTGTTTTATCCAAACCCTTCCACTTACCCCTCCACTCTCCATATTATTTTGAAGCAAAACCTAGACCCTTAGACTTAATAATATAGCCAAAGAACTCCATAGCAACATGCAGAGACAGCCCTCAGGCCACTGCAGAGCTGCCCAGCACACTTTGCAAAGATGTGCCATAGCTATTCAAATCATTCCCACATTATAAAAACAGGGGATGTTTCCAATTTTCTGCTATCATAGTTTTTTTTGCACAGTGTAGTACATATATTTGTTTAAAATATATATTTAAAAGCTCTTGGAACTTTCATAATCAAGATGGCATTGACTTTAAAAACTTAATTTCAGGGTTGCCTGGGTGGTTCAGTCAGTTAAGCATCTGGCTAGTCGGTTAAGTGTCTGACTTCAGTATAGGTCATGATCTCGCCATTCTGAGTTCCAGCCCCGCAGTGGGCTCTGTGCTGACAGCTCAGAGCCTGGGGCCTGCTTCAGATTCTGTGTCTCTGTCTCTCTCTCTCTGCCCCTCCCACCCTTGCACTCTGTCTCTATCTCTCAAAAATGAACATTAAAAAAGTTAAAAAAAAAACAAACTTAATTTCAGGGGTGCCTGGGTGGCTCAGTCAATTAAGTGTCTACTTCAGCTCAGATCATGATCTCATGGTTCATGAGGTCAAGCCCCACCTTGGGTTCTCCACTTTCAGCACAGAGCCCACTTCAGACCCTTTATCTCCCTCTCTTTCTGCCCCTCCCCAGCTCGTGCACTCTCTTTCTCTCTGTCAAAAATAAACATTATATATTTGAACTTAATTTCAGGCAATCTTCTCAAAGCCACTGCACTTTAAATATGGTAAAGCTTACCTAGGCAACAAGAGAAGGGCACTATGCTGAATTTGTACAGATTTCTCAGTCTCCTGAAGTTTTCAGTCTCTATTATCTTGAAAACATTCCAAATATTTTAAAGCAGGTAAAACATTAAACAGAGGGAAGCAACTGAAAGACACTATAACAGAGTTCTGATACACATTATCAGACAAACTTTGACCTTTAGAAAAGAAAAGGGAGAGTGAGTAGGGAAGTAAGAAAACACAACAGAGACAAATACAAAAGTCTCATATGAATTTAAACCTAAAACACTAATTAATCTAATTAAATAACAGGTTGGAAAGGGCTTAAGTAGATAGCAAAGTTTAACGGAGAAAACAAATATTCAAGGATTCATTAATGTAGGATTGCAAAGCCCATTACATTAATATTACCATGCTGTTGGCAATATGATTGACAGCCATAAATAAAACAATAGAATAAAATACATTCTCAGTCTACAAGATATAACCAAGAGAACATTTATAAAACATCTTAAATTCCTGGTGTATGAGGAACGTAGCTATCCAGTATAGTAATTCTAGAGACGTATATCTCCCTAATACATAAGTCAATTAAGCAAATATTTACTGAGTTCTTTTATGAAGATCAAGAATTTACAAAAAGGCAAGTAATTTACAAAACAGAGAGAAGGGAGTAGCTAGCTCTGTATCATACAAGGGAAGGTAAAATAAGCCTAAAGAAAAAGCAATGTTGGTAGGAAGGTAGATATGGCTTTAAAGGCAACTTGAAGCCTGAAATTTAGATTTTAATCTATAGTTGTTGGAAAACCATTACATTTTTTTTTTGCATCGAGGAGTTATCTGAGTTTGTAAAGATGTTGGTGACAATAAGAGGAATGTTTTTTTTTTTTAATTTTTTAATGTTTATTTATTTTTGAGAGAGAGGGAGACAGAGTGCAAGTGGGAGAGGGGGAGAGAGGAGGGAGACACGGAGTCTGAAGCAGGCTCCAGGCTGCAAGCTGTCGGCACAGAGCCCGAGGTGAGGCTCAAACTCACAAACGGTGAGATCATAACCTGAGCCGAAGTCAGAAGCT
The DNA here is from genome assembly GCF_022837055.1 of Prionailurus viverrinus. Taxonomy (NCBI): domain Eukaryota; kingdom Metazoa; phylum Chordata; class Mammalia; order Carnivora; family Felidae; genus Prionailurus; species Prionailurus viverrinus. The sequence goes on along the minus strand of NC_062562.1, from coordinate 81,996,918 downwards.
TAACTGACTGAGCCACCCAGGCGCCCCTACAATAAGAGGAATGTTTTAAAAAGGGTGTGAATTTGAAGGCAAGGAGACAATTTAGTGGCTATGAGTTAGCTCCCTTTGCTATGGGCAGGGGATAGATTCATTGGTGAGCTTTAACCAGACCAGGTGTCTAGCCTCAGGGGCACTCAGCGACTGGTGAGCAAGATAGAAAATAATCAGAGAATCAGAGATAAATGTAAAAATAAATATAACTGAAACAGGTGCTATGCAAGCATGGACTGCAGAAGCAAGGTAACCATGTGCTGCACATTTCCAGCAGGCGCCATTTCCTGAAAAATGACAAAATGGTGCAGGAAGGAAGCCTGATTGGAAGGTTAGATGCTGAGAACCCAAGCCGAGGCAATACCATGCTATGCTGTAGGAGTCTGAGGAGGAGGAGAGGACGTGGTTTTGTGGGTCTTTCTAGAAGGGAGAAGACAGGTACTGATCTTTGACACAGAAAAGCAAAAGACTAGTGAACACTGAGCTCCTGTATAATTCACACTTTGTCTCAGGGTTAAAAGATAAAGCCAAAATAGGAAGCTTCACAAAGAGTAATTAAGTAATGAATATTGCAGGATATGCCTTGTTTTGTAAGACACAGCACTGCTTCCTCTTCTCTAAAGCTAAAGAAGTGATCGTCATTTTGTGTTTTGATTTTGAACTCTTAAGGAAAGTTTTCTTGACAGTTACAAGGAGCACATGCCAAAAAACATTGCATGCACAAGGGAATGGGGTAGGATACACCAAGGATGTGTGTTTTTGAAGGTAAAAGGGCAATGCTTACTTCTAGAAAGATACAGCAGGAAACCACACTGGTGTTTGATATTATTTACCACTGAACCAGCACAAGATTTTCTCATTTTAGAATAGCAGGATATAATGCAAAGTCCAAAACGATATGGTCCTACACTGAACCTGAGCATTCTTTTTCATAATTTAGTTCTTCTGTCCACCCTGGAAACAGGATCACATGCTCCTTTCCCCAGCAGGGCATTGCTAGAGGTGAGTTACAGGACATTTTCTGCAGTGAATTAGAGCCATACCTGTTGGAGGAAGGGAGATGTCTGGGATGCCTATTTTATTTGCTTGTTTCAGTTTACTATACTTATTTAAAAACATAGACATGGTAAAATGGGGTTACAAAAATTGTGGTATATTTAAAGCTGTATCAGTGTTTCTCTGTGATTGTATGCATATTCCCTTTTAGAGATAAGGCTAAAAGTCAACACTGAAGGCCCTTTGTGAGAGGCCACTGGTCCACATATGACAGGCTCAGAACATAGGGCAGCCGGTCCATATGTGTCCTCCAGTTCACTCAGATCCATTTAATCCAACAACAACATCACCACAGGACACCACCAGCTTGGGAGTCCTAAACGCAACAGATAAAATTATTGCACGTATTCACGTCTAGCTCTTTTATTCATGTACAATTATACAATGCACATTATTATTAGAGAAAGACAAGATGCGACTTGAAACGTTTTTTTAAAGATACACAGATTTCAGATCATGTTTTTAAAAAGGGGGGTAGAAAAGCTTTGTCATTCAAAGGCCCAACAAATCAAACCACAACTTCTTTCTGTTCCTAAAAAAAAGGAAAAGAAAAAAAAACTTTGCAAAAAACCCCAATCTGGCACAGAAAAAAATGAAACCACTGCAGATCAGTATGTACAGATAAAATCTACCTCACAACTGAAGTGTCAAAGCAACAAAGTAGGTTAAAAACATATATACACATAAAAGAAAACTCTTGAGAGGAAGCTCCAAGAGCATGTTGAGGCTTTAAGATTTTTTAATGTTTATTTATTTTTGAGAGAGAGAGAGAAAGAAAAAGAATGTGAGTAGGGGGAGGGGTGGAGAGAGAGAGACACACAGAATCCGAAGCAGGCTCCAGGCTCTGAACTGTCAGCACAGAGCCCAATGCGGGGCTCAAACTCACAACAGCGAAATCATGACCTGAGCCAAAGTGGGACGCTCAACTGACTGAGCCACTCAGGAGCCCCTATTGAGGCTTTAAAGTACATGTTCACAGCATTAGATAGTTAAATCTTAAATTATATGCATGTGTAACCAGTGAGGAACCTGTTCACTGCCCATGAGCACAGAGAACCAAAGACTCTGTTATAGGTTAAGGAAGCTGAGAGCGCTAGGCCTTCTCCCAACTCATTAGTCCTTTTGCCTTCCTTTGAATCTTCCAACACCAAACACAGACCCAAGGAAAGTTATTCACCCTCTTTTTAAAACTTCTTACATTTTCTCTTCTTTTTCTCAGAAACCCACACAGTCAAGATGAGCTCCATAGTACTCATTTCTGAGTGGGTCAGGATGGGAAGCACCATCCATGTGGAGACTGTCAGAGAAACAGACATGATTCTTGTCCCTATCATATGCTCCTGGTTGCCCTCACCAGCATGCGGGCACTGCTGCTGGGTGGTCACTCACCTGTGCACTTACTAATAACAGCATTTATATAGCTCTTGACGGTTTAAGCAAAGCTTTCCTTCATATTATTTCACTTTATTCTTTTTTTTTTTTAATTTTTTTTCAACGTTTATTTATTTTTGGGACAGAGAAAGACAGAGCATGAACGGGGGAGGGGCAGAGAGAGAGGGAGACACAGAATCGGAAACAGACTCCAGGCTCTGAGCCATCAGCCAAGAGCCCGACGCAGGGCTCGAACTCACGGACCGCGAGATCGTGACCTGGCTGAAGTCGGACGCTTAACCGACTGCGCCACCCAGGCGCCCCATTATTTCACTTTATTCTTATGACAACCATGTTCGTAACTATTATTATCTCCATTTTATAGAAGAGGAAACTGAAGGTCACAGAATATAAGTGATATGCCCAAGATCACACAGCCATAAATGGCAGTATTTATTCAAACTCATGTCCGCTGGCTCCAAATCCCTTACCCTTTTCTGTTATACCATATAGGCCTCTTGCCATGGTCTTGGTAAAGCCCTTTCCTCTTGGCCTCCAGTAATGTAAAACAGGATCAAGGATCAGACTGGCTAATGCAATTTGACTTCTGTCCCTGTAAAGGTATAAGCTAAAACCCCTTTAGCAAACAGCAGGCCAATATAAGGTAAGTCAATTAAAGACAACTTAGTTCTTGTAGGGCAGTGATTGCTAGGCAGTCCATGAGGTGGTAAGACTGAGCTGTGCAAAACAATGAGCTATAGAACTTGTTGCTATAGTTACAAACCAAAGGAAAGCTTTCACCTCTGCAAAGTGTGGCAAGAAACACTGGTCTTATATCTGCAATAATTTATAGTCATTCTGCAAGTCCAGTCAGGCTTCAGAAATTCAAAGATGCCTGAGAGGCCCCCACAGTTCCCTTAATGGTTTCCAAATAATTTGGTAGTGAGTAGAAACTGAGCTCCAAATCCTGTGGGAGGTTTAGAATGTTTAAGTAGGTCTGAAGTTGACAGTGTTTCAGAAGGTCTGTGAAGCAGAGATTCTACATTTGTGTGTGATCTAGAATCTTCACATTGCAGGCCGTTCCTTACTTTTGCTATAAAAATGTCCATGTTTTTCAAATCTACTTCCACCTTTGTTTGAATTTTTAGAAGCATATCTGAAAGCACATTCATAACAATATCAGTCAATATGTCCTATCTAATTAGGCCATTGCCTTGCAAACCTGCTCTTTTAATTTACCCCTTTCCTCTCCCCCATACCCTAGTCTGTAGGAACTGTGAATCTAGATGGGTCTTTCTCCTTAGCAAAGAACTTCATTTAGTATGGGCTATCCCTGCTTCCCATCTGCAGCAGCCCTGGCTCCTCCCTTCCTTCTTGTCCTCCTCTCCTCCTCCTCCTCTTCCTTCTCCTCCTGTTATTTCATCAAAGACTGGGATTAGTGGCTTTAACTTAGTCTACCAGGATGACAACATGGAGTAATGGAAATGAATAGCCTGAAGTTCATCAATTCACGGTTGAATTTCATTCTTCCCTTTCCTGTGTGAGCTTGGGCAAGATATTCATCCTCTAAGTGGATATTTCCTTTACTGCAAGATGATTTAAGGGTTGTTGTGAAGATTAAATGGAACAAAATCTCAGCCCAGACCCAGCATGATCAGTCATTAATTCCATTTTCAGCCCTTCTTTCTTCTTAGGAGAATGGAGGCAGGGCTGAAAATTCCAAACTTCTAATCATGGTTTGTGCTTTCCTCAATACATGTTAGCTCCCTCCCACCACTGTTGGGTTCTTCTGCTTTCATGTGTAATGTGCCTTACATGATTTTGACAGGGATCAAATAAACAGAGGTCAGCCTAGGACTGGATCAAATAGTTTAGGAATCTATAGGTTGGACAAGGTGATCTGCATCTTCTCTAGCATGAATTTGTCCCAGAATACTTCTTAAGATTTGGTGTAAGAGTCCTGGTAAGCCTAACCTTCAAATCCCACCATGAGATGTTTTAATGTAGGAAAAGAAAGACTATGTAGGATACTGAGTATTGCAGCAGGGTGGAGGTGGTGGGGGGCGAAGGGGAGCAAAAAAAAAAAACCTTTAAAGTCCTTGAAAGAATATGTGTCAACTCTTAGGGCAGGCCCAGCTTTAGACCATAAGTAGGCAAAGTTCCTTCTCCCATGTCTAGAAATTTCAGGGCCTCCTTTTCATTGCATAAGTACTTCCTGTTCTCAGGCTTCCCCTGGCCCTGGGCGGAACTCCACTTCAGTCTTCCTCCCCTTGGGCAGCATCCCTTACTCAATTTCTTTCCTTCCTGTAAAAGCAAAGGTTCTTATATTCATTATAGGGTTAGAAGAATATTTACCAAGCCAATTTTTCTACCTTACATTGGAATAGGAAGTTAAAAATAAAATCTTTGCCAAACTCAATATCACAAGATTTTCCCCTATATTTTCTTCTGGATCTTTGAGAGGTTTAGCTCGTCTACTTGCGTTTTTTGTCTATTTCAAGTTTTTGTGTGTGGTGTGAAGGGTTGATATTCTTTTGGAGAGGAGGGGCATATGGATATCCAGTTGTTCCAACACCATTTGTTAGGAAAAGTATCTTTGCCATTGAATTATCATGGCATATTTCTCAAAAATTAAATCAGTCTACTTCTATGTTCTCTCTTTTGTCCCATTATGTCCATTCTTACACCAATACAACATTGTATTAATTATCATAGCTCTGTAGTAAGTCTTAAAAGGAGGTAGAATATGTCCTCAAACTTAGTTCTTTTTTCAAAAATGTTTTAACTATACTATGTACTTTTGTTCCCATATATAAATTTTTTTAATGTTTATTTTAATTTTGAGAGAAAGAGAGAGAGGCAGAGTGTGAGTGGGGGAGGGGCAGAGAGAGAGGGAGACACTGAATTAAAAGCAGGCTCCAGGCTCTGAGCTGTCAGCACAGAGCCCCATACAGGGCTTGAACTCACGGGCTGTGAGATCATGACCTGAGCCAAAGTCGGATGTTTAACTGACTGAGCCACCCTGGTGTCCCTCCCATATATATTTTAGAAGCGACTTGTCAATTTCTATTTTTTTTAAAAAGCCTACTGCAATTTTGACTGAGCAGTGAATCAATACATTAGTGTGGGGTGATATGCCATCTTAATGTTGAGTCTTATTGTTCCTCAAACATTCTCCCCACTTATTTAGATCATCTTCAGTTTCTTCAGCAATGTCTTATGGCTTTCAGAAGATAGGTCTTGTATATGTTTTGTTAAATGTATCCCTAAGTATTTCACATTTTGTATGCTATTGTATTGTTTTTAAATTTCAATTTCCAAATGCCATTGTTAGTCCTTAGAAATACAACTGGTTTTGTCATTGACCTTGTGCCTTATAACCTTGTGAAACATTTTTATTAATTCAGTAGCTCTGCATAATATACCTTGGAACTTTCTACTGACATGATTGTGCTTTCTGCAAATAAACACAATTTTACTTCTTCATTTCCAATGTAGATTCCTTTTATTTCTTTGTATTGCCTTATTCCACAATGTAGGATCTCCAGTACAATGCAGAACAAAAATAGTGAGAGTGAACATTCTCTCTTTGTTCCACATCTTAACAGGGAAAGCATTCAGTCTTTTATAGTTAAGTATGGTATCAATTGTAAGTTTTCATAGCTGCCTGTGAGGTGGAGGAAGTTTCCTCCTACTCCAAGTTCATGGAGAGTTTTTAACAGAAATGGGTAATGAATTTGGCTAATTTTTGTTAATGCATTGAGATGATCATATTTTTCAACAAATTATGCTGGAACAACTGGACATCCTTATGTAGAAGAATGCACACACCTCAAACCATACCCTGCATCATTTACAAAAAGTAAACTGAAATGAGGTACATACCTAAATGTAAAATCTACAATAAAAAATGTTCAGAAGAAAACATAAGAGAAAATATTCACAACCTTGGTTTGGAGAAAGTTTTTTTTCCCCAAGATTTTTATAAATCATAAAGGTAAAAATAGATATTTTGGAATTTTTCACAATCTAGGAGATCTGCTCTTCAGAAGATGGTATTGGGAAACTGAAAACAAGTCACAGATAGGAAGAAAATATATGCAAACAATGTATCTGATAAAAGACTGGTATTGAGAAATACAAAGAAATCTCATCACTCAATAACAGGAAATCAAACAGACCAATTTTAAAAATGGGCAAAAGATTCGAACACATACTTAACCTAAGAAGATATACAAATGGCAAATAAGAATGTGAAAATATGCTCACTTCATTAGTAATTGGGGAAATGCAAATAAAAATCACAATGGGATATAATTACACACTTATTAGACTGTTTTAAAAAAAGTGGCAATACCAAATGTTGGTGAGGATGTGGAGCAACTGGAACTCTCACGTACTGCTAATATACAAAACTGTATAGCTTCTTTGGAAAAGTTTACTTATTTCTTATAAAGCTAAACATACATTTATCAAATGACCCAGCCATTCATTCATATGCACTTATTCAAAGGAAATGAGGATATACATCTATTAAAAAGCTGTACACAAATGTTTATATTGGCTTTATTAATATTCACCCCAAATGGGAAATGCCCCAAACTGGAAACAGATTGTTTTCATACTGTTCATACAATGGAATTCAACTCAGAAATAAAAAAGAATAAACTACTGCTACATTCAACAACATGGGTGAATCTCAAATACATTATATTAAGTCAAAAGGCTATGTATTATATGATTCCATTTATATGAGTTTCTGGCAAAGGCAAAAGTATAAGGATAGATCAGTGTTTGCCACGGACTGGGTGTTGGGGGAGAAAGAGTGACTATAAAGTGGCATGAGGGAGCTTTTGGCAATGATGGAAAAGTTCTACATCTTGATTGTCATGGTGGTTATGTCACAGTATACATTTGCCAGAATTAATAGAGCTGTCCACCTAAAAAATGAATTTTACTGTTTTTCTTTAAAACCAAGAAAAGCAGGGGCGCCTGGGTGGCTCAGTCGGTTAAGCGTCCGACTTCAGCACAGGTCATGATCTCACGGTTCGTGAGTTCAAGCCCCGCGTTGGGCTCTGTGCTGACAGCTCGGAACCTGGAGCCTGTTTCAGATTCTGTGTCTCCCTCTCTCTCTCTGACCCTCCCCCCATTCATGCTCTGTCTCTTTCTGTCTCAAAAATAAATAAACGTTTAAAAAAAATTAAAAAAAATAAAAATAAAACCAAGAAAAGCAAACAAAAGAAATGAACTTACACAAAGTGCTAAAACTGTAGACCATCTAAACAAAGAAAAAAAAATTCTAAAAGCAACCAAGTTCTTTTGTCTCTACAAAAGAACTAAGTTAGACAGATAGAAGACTTGTCATTAGCAAAAACTGTACTTCTTCAAAGTACTGAGAAACGGTAACTGTCAACTAACCTATTATTTAAAAGGGCAAAATAAAGACATTTTCAGACAAAGTCTGAAGAAATTACTCAGAGATCCATTGAATAAATATAAAAATATACTTCAGGGGCGCCTGGGTGGCGCAGTCGGTTAAGCGTCCGACTTCAGCCAGGTCACGATCTCGCGGTCCGTGAGTTCGAGCCCCGCATCGGGCTCTCAGCTGATGGCTCAGAGCCTGGAGCCTGTTTCCGATTCTGTGTCTCCCTCTCTCTCTGCCCCTCCCCCGTTCATGCTCTGTCTCTCTCTGTCCCAAAAATAAAATAAAAAACGTTGAAAAAAAAATTAAAAAAAAATATATACTTCAGTAAAAACAAAACTAAATCTAGAAGGAAAGAAGTGAGCAAATAAATTGGTAAATGTTGCTAAATTCAAACAAGCACAAAATATAAAAAACAATAACAACTACTTGTGTGGCCTCAAAAAACAAAGTGAAACTAAAATATACAAGGCAATATGACATGAAAGATGGAAAAGAAAAAAACTGATGTTAAAGAATTCCATTGTTCAAAAGGAGGATGAAGGTACTGATTGATTAGAGGAAACAGGTGAATAAAGAAAAATATATAGACTAAATGAATAGAGAAAAAAGAGGACCCCACCCTGAAAAAAGCAAAAAAGAAATATTAATAGAAAACACAAAATAAGATGGTAAGAATACATACAAATGAAAGAGTAATTACAAAAAATGTAAGTGGATTAATTTACCTATTGAGACAGATTCTCAAATTGGTTTTAAAATATCCTGCTGTATTCTGTTTATAAGACACAAGCCCCAATTATAAGGTCACAGGTTTGAAGTAAAAGAATGAAAATATTTTTAGGTAAAAATATGTATCAAGACAGAAAGTGGGGCGCCTGAGTGGCTCAGTCAGTTGAGCATCTGACCCTTGACTTTGGCTCAGGTCATGATGTCATGGTTTGTGAGTTTAAGCCCCTCATGGGGCTCTGTGCTGAGGGTGCAGAGCCTGCTTGGGATTCTGTCTCCCTCTCTCTGCCTCTCCCCTGCTTGCTCTCTATCTTTCTCTCAAAATAAATAAAAATAAACTTTAAAAAGACAGAAAGCAATACTAGAGATAAAGAGGGTCATTACTTAATGACAAAAAAGAAAATTTATCAGGAAGCAATATGAATCTTGAACCCATACATAACTAACAGCGTTGTCTCAAAATATATAAAATGTAACTGATATTTCTACTCAGTGCTACCACTGTGTGAATGGTTGAAACACTATTGCTATCTTGTAGAAATGGCGTTAAGTGTTAGCACATACAAGAACTCTTGCCTAAGTTAGCTTTAAAAATTTTTCTATTATGAGTAAACTTTGGTTGCAATAAAATATTATCTTAGACACACAAACACATATACACACAAATACATATTGTTTTAGCATACAAAGTACTCGAGAATATTTGTAACATAGGCAAATTCTCAAGGTGTTTAAAGTGGGGGAATTTGACTGCATGAAATAACAAACTTTTTCCAGTACATCATCTGCATGGAAATAACATGTAGATTTCAAATGAGGCTACCTATGTGTTCATTAAATACTTCTTAGTACTGTCAGTTATTAGTTTATATTATTGATTTATTAAGATTTCATAAGAAGAATAAAAGCCATAAGATATATTTATTTTAAAAGTTTATAATGGAGAAAGTTAGCAAATTCCTAGGGCTTCCCTCACTGAAGAATTCCAGAATTCTTTAAGTTACATTTTTCTGAAAACTCTCTCATGCCCTCTGCTGTCCATCTATTAACAATTATTAAATAAAATCTTAATGGGCACTTAAATTTAGATAGTAAGAAATTCTCCACCTATTTCATTATTTGAGTTAGTCTTAGGAAACAATGTATTTTAAGAAATGCTTTTAATATTTTAAAATTATAGATGTAATATATGTTTATACACAAAAAATTAAAAATTAATTATCTCACTACTTAGAGATAACCATTGTTATCAAGTTGGAATTGTTTCAATGGAATATATTTTAAATACAATTTTATTTTAAAATTACTATTATTATTATTATAGAATTGAGATCATACTAAACATACAATTTGGCATTCTACTCTTTTCACTTAATATTACTGTGAGATAATAGAAAAAATATATATTGATCTCTCCTTGGTTCCTGGCACAGGGCTCCTGAAACCCTTGTAATTTCTGGGTGTGGTAGGATTACCTTTCGTTCTAATGAGGTGACTTTGGGTGGGCTCCTGGATGGCTCCTGGATGAGGGTTTGGAGAGCACAAACCATGATTAGAAGTTTGGAATTTTCAGCCCTGCCTCCATTCTCCTAAGAAGAAAGAAGGGCTGAAAATGGGATTAATGATTCATCATGCCTACTTGATGAAGCCTCCATAAAAATCCCAATAGTATGGGGTATGTAGATCTTCCATGTAGGCAGACAAATCCACACAAGGAAGGAGACACACCCCAACCCCAGGGAGACAGAAACTCCTGTTCTAGGGACCCTCCCAGACCTCACCCTATGTATCTCTTCATCAGGCTGTTCATCTGTATCCTTCATCATATCTTTTAATAAACTGGTAAACATGTTTTCCTGAGTTCTAAGAACCACTCTAGCAAGTTCATCAAAACTGAGAAGGGGGTTGGGGTGCCTGGGTGGCTCAGTCAGTTGAGCATCTGACTTTGGCTCAGGTCATGATCTCACAGTTTGTCAGTTTGAGCCCCACATTGGGCTTTGTTCTGACAGCGTGGAGCCTGCTTCAGATTCTCTGTCTCCCTCTCTCTCTGCCCCTCCCCTGCTTGCCCTCTCTCTCTCAATAATAAACATTTAAAAATAATAATAAAAACTGAGAAGGGGTTGTGGGAACCTCTGATTTGTAGCCAAATCAGACAGAAGTTGTGGGTAACCCAGGGACCACTACATGTAATTGGCATATCAAGTAGGTGAGAGCAGTCTTGTGGAACTGAGCCCTTAACCTGTGGGATCTGACACTATTTACAGGTAGATGGTGTTAGAATTGAGTTAAACTGCAGAACACCCAGAGTATCAGCAGAAGTGTTGTGAGTGTGGTAGTAGTGTGAGAGTAATGGAGAAACACACAGAAAGAGAACTGGAGGTTTTTCCTTTCCAATTATATTATGGAAGTTTTCCTATATCATTGAATATTCTTCAGAATATAATTTTAAATTGTTGCAGAATATTCCAGATATATACTGATTTATGTAACTACGACTATTTCTGGACATTTAAATTGCTTCACTTCTTCATTATCATAAGTAACTCTATAAAACAAAATTCTTTGAACGTAAGTTTTTTGAACATCCATAGTTTTATGCTTACATTAAATCCCCAGAAGTATAATTTCCAGGTCATGTATACACATTAAAAAATTTTTTTTAATGTTTATTTTTGAGAGAGAGACAGAACGTGAGTGGGAGAGGGGAAGAGAGAGAGGGAGACACAGAATCTGAAGCAGGTACCCAGCTCTCAGGTGTCAGCACAGAGCCCAATGTAGGCCTCAAAGTCACAAACTGTGAGATCACATGAGATCACTCCTATAATCAGAAAAGCAGTTTTTCAGTCACTTTTCTTTAGCTTTATTTGAAAATAATCAAACAATGATTTTGCCACATAGACAACTATGGTTCATTTGCCAATTCCATTAACTTGGCTGTTCTCACAAGGAAATATTACCATAGAAACAAAATAATCTGGTAGGTATTCCTAGTTAATCTAAAAATATTTGGCATGTGCACAACAGATGTGAGTGCATTCTTAACTTGCTTAAACCAATGCCTTTTTCAAATTGATTTTCAAAGTTATCCCTGTGGGTTTTCATTAAAAACACAGTTTGAAGAGCAGTTTGAATAATTATGACCAAATGAAACACAAAGCCAAGGACAGAACTAGTATATAGCAGGAACTTGGTGAACCTAAAAGCTAAGCATCTATCATAAGTCTTCAGTAGGAGGGAGAATAAGGAGGGAGAAAGAACTAGGAGGACAGAAAAGAGCAAATGATAACCTAAGAAAACACTGAATTTTTAAAAAGGTAATGGCTGGCAGAGAACCCTGTGACCTGGGACCATGAGGACTTTAGCCAAGTTCATTAGGACTTAGCTAGTCTATCACTATACCTCCCAGTAATTTGCACTTGGCCAAGGGCTTCAGTTTTCTAAGACATTTGGTTTCAGCCCTTGCATTTTATTAAACATCATTGCTTGAAGTTTGTCTTTACTAAAGAACTTAGGGAATAACTGGTAGGAGGAGGAAGGGGCACAGAAAGGGAGAGATATGTCGGCAAGCAGGAAATAAATCTCGTGGGGTTTTTTTTCCATTTTTAAAATTGCCCACAGAATTATAGAAGATAAAAATGCCTTACAGAGTCATTTAGTACAATCCTTCTTCATCTTAAAGCTGAAAAAAGAGATCCAGGAGACGCAAATAAAGAGCCAGGTGACAGAGCCAGGAAATAGTCCCATGCTCTTCTCATTGCACTATGCTGACTGATTTTTCTCTGTAGGAGCATTTGTAGTCAAAGAGATCAATGCTGCTGTCAACACAAGTCCCGATCTCTCAGATATTTCTTTGTTACTAAGAGTCAGTGCTATCCCTAAAATAAAAATACAGTAATTTTCACGGCAATTTTGTAGCCTGTGCCTCATGTTCACATCCATTTATATCATTTGATCCTTACAAAAACTCTGAGGAAAGACAAGGAAAGTATTATTGACCTCGTTTTAAGGACAAGCAATTAAAACCCAGAGACGTTCAATGACTGGCTTAAGATCACTTAGGATCAGGAAGAAGGCAGGGCTCTAATGCTATTCCTAAATTTGTTATCAAAAGAGGGAGTTCATCAAAAAACACCAACCTGGGTCTTTACCCTCTTGCCCAGGGATTCTCCATCTCAGGGTAACCCCCACTAGTTTAGTGAAGTTTGGATCTAACCACCCACCGAGGGTACTTTAGTTTGCATCTAGTTCTCACTTTTTAAAAGCGCAGTTTCTTACCCCTTAACTTGGTCCTGATCCTTATTTAGTTCCTATATTTCTCCGTGGGTTAGGGCCTCCAGGGTCTCACTCCAGAGCTCCACCCTCTATCAAAGTAGTCGCGTCCCGGGTATCCAAGGAAACCACGCAGTCCTGCCCACCTTGTTTCTTCCGCGCTTTCCATTGGCCAGTTGGATTCCCAAGTAGATTTTTTTTTTTTTTCCCTATTCCTCCAATGGCTAATGGGCTTCAGGCCAGCAGCGCACGCCCTCGGAGGCGGGTCTAACACGTGGTCTTACTACCCTTTCTACCCTGCGCATTGCCTCCTGGGATATGTAGTTTCTAAGCTGCTCAAAGCCCTTCGGACCTATCGTCCCCTTTGAAACTACCTATCCCATGCACCTTTGCGAAAGGGGAGGGCGCAGGCGAGGAGTCCAAGTCAGAGTAGATACTTAGAGCTTTGAAATTTCAACTTGCCGGTGAGGCGTGTGCTATTGAGGTTTAAATTGCCAGAGAAAGTGGTCAGTCTTGCTGTTGCTTCAACAAATCCTCTCAAACGACCCCCCTTTGACTTGAGTAGGCGTAGTCGTCAGGTTGACTGGCTGGTGGCGAGACCGGCGTGTGGTTGAGGGGATTAGAGGGAGCACGAGAGGGGCGCGCCATGTTCGCCCCCTGCTCGGGCTGGGGGTTGGGCCGCCTCCGGCTCAGCCAGCTCCGAGTTGGGGCCGGCAGAGCTGCGGGTAGCTGGGCGTGTCGGGCTGGTTCGGCCCGGGAGTACGGCTCAGGTGGGGGCCAGCGCCAGCCTGGGTCCGAACCCACAGTCTCTCGGCCAGGCCTTGCGCGCCAGGCTCTGAAGGAGTGGGCGCTGCTAGTGAGCCCATTCGGTCGGCTGCGGGCGCGGCTTCCGTGCCATTTGGCCGTGAGGCCCCTGGACCCCCTCACCTACCCCGACGGTGACCGCGTGCTGGTCGCGGTGAGATCAGCGGAAGGCGGGGCGCGGGGCATGGCCGGCCTGCAGGTGAAATACGACGAGGCGCTGAAGGAGGTAACCATCGTGTCTGACACCATCGACCCCCAGGCGTCCGTGGAGGTGAACGCGCCCCTGAAGTTTGGCAAGTGAAGTGAAGTGAAAACGGGTTTGGGTCCCAGGGCACAGCCGGCGACCTTCTGAAATTGGGCAGACGTGCACTTTTCATTGGTTCCTTTGACTTTCCAACCTAATTTACTATTGTCCGCCCTCGGAACCTGCTCTCCCTTTTTCTTTTTGTTTGTTTTTTCTTGTTCTACTGTGGGTTTCCTGGTGAAAGTTAGACATCAGGTTCGCAGTTAAAGACATTGGAAACCTCATATGGAATAATCTAAGTCAAATATTATTTGTGGAACCCTTATATTCTCCTTTGGCACTTAGTTCCTAATTTTTCTGTCACTGCACTTTGTCAGTAGCAAAGTGGTTAATTTTTCAGGGTTGTAGTTTCTTGACAATCCATTCAGTGCTCACAGCCTGGGGTCTGTTCCAAAACAGCTCTGTCTATAGGATGTTCCATATCTAACCTGGACCAAGTGTTCGCTTTCAAATAGGCACCCAACCTTTTACTGATACGTCTCCATTGTAAATTTTCCATGAGTAGCAGTCTTTGAAAACACACACACACACGCACGCACGCACGCACACACAGTAAAACTGCCTGGGAAACTTCAGTTGATAATGCCTGCAATGTTTCTGAGTATTTGGGCTCCATGATATTTCTCAAATGCAAGCCAGTGTGTACACATTGTTCTAGGGAAGTCTCCCCAGGCTCTCCTTCCTGACTGAAGGATGATACTAATGATGATCATGACAGCAGCTAACACTTCTAAGATAGTCTTTTCTAACCCTTACAATTGCGCTATAGATACTGTTATTGGCACTGTTTCACCTAAGGAAGTGGGAGAGATAGCAAGTTTCATCAAGTGTTTATTGTGGGTGACAAAATAGAAAACATCCATGCCTTCGTGAAACTTCTGTTCTCATGGGGATAGATCAGCTATCTCTCAGATATAAAGTGGTGGAGCTGGAATGGGAATTGACTGCAGTCTGCTCAACCACTATGCTTTACTGCTTCTCAACTTCTTTAAACTAGTCTAGATGAATAAGAGACCCTAACCTCAAAATAGAACCCTCTGGGTTGGGGAGAAAGATTTCCCGTTATATTATCATAATAAAAAATGGACTAAGTATCGAAATAGAGTTAAGCAAAATTTTTATGGTAGCGCAGATAAAAGTGAAACCATTCATATTGATGATCCTTAACCTCATTTTTTTTTGGTAGATTCCTCTTTTTAGAGCCAGAATCCCATTTCCAATTTACCATTTTCTACATGTCTATACACGAGCTCCTTAAATCAACATAATTCAGTTTTCTTCATACTTACTTGTTCCTCCAGTTTGTTTATACCTGTTTCTGTGAGTAGATAAGAGTAGCGTTGTTACCACTCAGTGTCTGGCCTTAACTTCTCTACCTACCTAGTGGGGGGCGGGGTGGGTAGAGTGTATTTAGAGTATGTTTCTTTCTCTCCATGTCTGTCAACACTGCCTTGGATGAAGGCTATGTTGCAACACTACTTAACTGGGTAAACGTTTCTTGGTTACATTTATTTCCATGTAAAGATGGGGTAAAACTGTTGGTTTGTATAATTTAGATTATTCTAATATTGCTGTTTATTAAACCTTTATAGAGACTGCTATATACAAAACTGTAGAAAATTTTTTATGCCATAACTATTAAAATTGTGATATTAAGCCCCAGTAGTTTGTGTGTGGGGCAACAAACACAGATACATACTATTCCTGTACATGCTTTTAATTTATAGGAGATTTCAGAACAAATCTTTAAATCTTCATGAATATGAGAAGAGGCTAACTGGCATATTCAGTTTACCATAATGACTTAAAATTTTTTTTTTCTTTAACATTTATTTATTTTCTGAGAGACAGAGACAGAGCGTGAGCAGGGGAGGGACGGAGAGAGGGAGTCACAGAAGCCGAAACAAGCTCCAGGCTCTGAGCTGTCAGCACAGAGCCCGATGTGGGGCTCAAACCCACCCACAAACTATGAGATCATGACCTGAGCCAAAGTCGGATGCTTAACCAACTAATCCACCCAGGCGCCCCTCATAATGACTTTTTAACTTGCTATATTCTTATTCGAACCTCTGTGTGTGTGTCTGTGTGTATGTGTTGTCTCAGTGGGGAAGAGGCTTCTATGATCTTTCCCAGGAATGTCTATAATAACTAGAGTCTCTGATGACCTCCCTGACTTGTCTCCTATATTACTTACTTTCTCTTTAGGTGATACAGGTCAACAGAAATCACTGCTTTATTTCTTAAAACAAGCAGAAAAGGGCACTACATCTGGTCCTGTTGCTGTGGTGGGACCCCTTAGGTGCTGACAACTGTGCTCTCTCCAGAGTTCAGTAATATTATGAACATAACTCAGGAGCTGGATTTCTAGGGGTTACTAAAATGCTTTGGAGCTCATTAGCCATAGTACTAATTTGCTTTTTCTTTTTCTTTTCTTTTTTTTTTATTTCTAGATTTGAATATCAAGTCATCAGGGTCTGGCTGTGTAAAAGTCCAAAATATTGAGTGTGATAATTGCAAAATTGAAACTGAGCAGGGGACTGGCATCTTACAGTCTGTTAAGGTATGAAAATTTTTCTAATTGTGTTTCAATCTTACTGTTTTAAAAAACCTTAAACTTTGAGCTGCAGTATCAAAATAAAGCTATTATTCTGAGTATCATGTTGAGAATGTTAAGTATTATTTATTCATCTTTCAGACATTTCTGGCAGAAATTTTACCTTGAAATCAGTTCTGTTCTGAAAGTCCAGAGGTTGTAGCAACTCTGAAGGTTTTCCTCATTTTTCTTTATTTTTTTAATTAAAAAATTTTTTTTAATGTTTATTTACTTTTGAGAGCACGAGTGTGCATACGAGAGCAGTGGAGAGGCAGAGAGAGAGAGAGAGGGAGACAGAGGATCCAAAGTGGGCTCTGGGCTCACAGCAGAGAGCCTGATGCAGGGCTTGAACTCAGAGACTGTGGGATTGTGACCTAAGGCTGAAGTCAGATGCTTAACAGACTGAGCCACCCATGTGGCCCATCCTCATTTTTCTTTTAAATTTCATTTTAAAGTGTACAGTGAAACTAATAATACATTCTTAGTATTCTGAGATCTTATTAAGTTAAAGAAATTTTCGTTTTAACAAACGGTTTTATTCTGTTTATTAAAGAGTAAGGAAAGGGCCTTAAGCACTAAAAATATGCTTAATGAAATAACTTAGAGAAAGATAAATATATGATTTCGCTCATATGTGGAATTTAAGAAACAGAACAGATGAACATAGGTGAAGGGAAGGAAAAAATAAGATAAAAACAGAGAGGGAGACAAACTATAAGAGACTCTTAAATACAGAGAACAAACTGAGGTTGCTGGAAGCGTGTTGGGTGGGAAGATTGGCTAAATGGGCAATGGGCGTTAAGGAGGACACTGGTTGGGATGAACACTGGATGTTATATGTAAGTGATGAATCAATAAATTCTATTCCTGAAATCATTATAACACTTTATGTTAGCTAAGTTGGATTTAAATTTAAAAAAAGAAAAATAAATTAAAAATAAAAATAAATTAAAAAAATAAAAATATGCTTAAAATAGTAGTCACATTTTTAATGTATCAAGTAGCTCATTATTTAAGGATTAAGTAGGTATTTGTGCTAAACAACAAAGGATTCATCTTGTTTTGTAATAACACTTAAAAAAAAATTTTTAACGTTTATTTTTAAGAGAGAGAGAGAGAGAGGGAGAAAGAGTGAGGGGCGGGAGGGGCAGAGAGAGAGAGAGAGAGAGACATAGAATCTGAAGCAGACTCCAGGCTCTGAGCTGTCAGCACAGAGCCTGACGTGAGAGTCGAACTCACGAACCGTGAGATCATGACCTGAGCTGAAGTCAGACACTTAACCGACTGAGCCATCCAGCTTCCTGTAATAACACTTTTTTATTTAATTTTCTTAAAATTAGATTGGTCTCAGCTCTAAATGATTTCAACTACATCTCTGATAGGCGCTAGCTTTTCATTTCTACTGCTACTTCTTACACTTGCATTGTCAAGTACTTTTGTGAACTTTGACGGCATATAATTTTGTTGAAGAGAAGTCAGTCACCTTTGCTTCATAATTGCAAAACATTTTCATTTTTAGATTCATAAACACTAACTAGAATGTTTAATTTGATGCATTTAAAAATTTTTACATCATTTGTTTTTTGCAGCCACTTTTATTTGCATACCTTCTGTTGCAGGAAGTATGGCCGGATCACAAAAGATGAGTCTGAAAACAAAAGTGCAGTTAAGTGAAGGTCCTCATACTCTAGTGGGAATGAGGCCCTGACTCCAGAATGAAGCTTCTTTTTATTAGGATAATTGCTAAAGGCTATGTGCATAAAGTCAGCCAAGCAAGTGTGTTAATCAATCTAATGGTTTAGCTTTTCAAGGTTGAATTTCGAGTTAACTGGTTTCTATATCACTAGGAAGGGTCAGGTGTG
Organism: Prionailurus viverrinus; assembly: GCF_022837055.1. Taxonomy (NCBI): domain Eukaryota; kingdom Metazoa; phylum Chordata; class Mammalia; order Carnivora; family Felidae; genus Prionailurus; species Prionailurus viverrinus. The sequence goes on along the minus strand of NC_062562.1, from coordinate 81,978,478 downwards.
AAGGAGGATCCGGCCTTTGACAATGTTAATGGCTCTAGGCGTTCCTTATGAGCCTCAGCAGTGTTCAGCTGTGTAAACATGTCATAAGGCCTTGCACCTTCTCCAGCCCTTCCCTTTTGAAGTCTTTTCCTTTGATGCTTCTCTCCTGCATCTCCCACATCTCCCCCTTTTCTTTCATTTGGCAAAGCTGGAAAGCAAAGACAGAGGCTCTTGCAAAGAGCCTATTCTCCGCTTCGTTGCTGTCCTCTTCTCCAGACTAGGTATATGCAAAGTAATAAGACAAAGATTAATATAAAAATACCAATCGCAGAAAAGCTTAAGGGTTTTATATAAGTCATTGGATTCAATTCCGAGATTCTATTAGTTATCTCAGATAGAGAAGGAGCACCAGAAATCATCTCAAGTTTATTTTTGAATGTTTCATAAATGTCCTTTTGTAATTGAGCTATATCAGCAGAGGTATTGCCTTGATTAAGAAGGTGTCGACGCACCAGGTCCCATGATATCTTAGATTGATTATATACATGGGGGTGACACAAAAGGTGGTTATGTTCCAATCACACTGAAGCTTTATCTCTTGTTGTAAACTAATCAATTGATCTCCTAGAAAAAGAACAGCTTGTTGCAAGTCAGATAATTGGCTCTCTATTCGGCTATCGATCATCCGTTGGCTGTTCCACAGCCTTTCTGAATCTTGATGTCAGTTTTGTACAAAGTGGGTGGTTTGTACAGTCTGATGTAGCACAAAACTGGCTGTTGCTGCTGTTGCTGTAATAGCTATAATCCCAAGTACAGCAGTTACCAGTAAAGCTACAAACCGTAGGCTGCGGTGTAAGATATGTTTCAATATTTCATCCATGAGTAACATTTCAGGGGAGTGTTGCCAAAGCTGATCCATGATTACAGGCATCCAAACCCCATTATGTGCCTTAAGGTTATATAAGCTTTGTTTTTCCTGGTTAAGAGAAATAGTAGAATTAAGACAAGTATCAAAAGAACAATTATGGCAAGTAAGAAGATTGTTATCAGGGTCCCAATGAGGCATGCCTAATATAAACAGAGAAGGAAGTCTGACACATGCTTGGATTTTATGAGTCTCATTAATCTAAAAGAGATGGAGAATTTATTTGAAATATTCATTAAGTGGCCTTTCCAAGTGGCCATGCCTAATAATCTAGTACTAATTTTCCAAAGTTCTGAATGAACTGGCGCATCAGGTAAACGTGGGCTGGGGGGAGCCATCCCTCCTTCATGCCATACAATGGGTTCAGATGTTACTTCTGAAATGATGTTGTCTTGATATCGACGCCATCGGAGCTCTCTTTTGGAGTATTTGGTCCGAACAGAGCCTACAGAGGCCCAATTCATGATGCTTCCTTTGGAAGTATTAAGAAGAACTCTATTAATCTCTCCTCTACAGAGCTCCCAATTAACCCATTCCTCAGGATTTATAATCTTTCTTAATTGACATCGAGACAATTTAGGAGGGTGATTCTATGTAATTCTTTGACTTCTCATGGAGACTCCCGGTAATAAACACAATATAGAGACATTAGTCCCATTGGGTATTTTTGTTATCCATGCCTGTGAATGAACTGTAACACAGTGTTCACCTGTTCCAAAGCATATAGGTGGCCCATCTGCACCTACAGAATATTCAGGGATTATTTTCCTTCTTCTTCTGGTTTAAATGGGCCTCTATTATCATAAGGTCCAGGCAACCAGACTGAATGATTTACATAAACTGGGAAAGAGGGATCATCCCATGTAATTAATCTATTAAGAGGTGGATTTAGAATATAAGCCCAATATGTGTGATTCTCTTTAGTGCTCACGATTAGGGTAAGAACCGACATCATGGCAATGAACAGAGTAGTAGAGGCTTAGGTGTTCCTGTTTTTTGGAGGATCTGTTCTGCTTCTAGAGTCATCTTCTTCATCTGACCCCATGTCAGAGGTTTGGCTTTGTTTTGTTTTGGTTTTTTTTGTAATCTCTTGCTCCAGGTCCAGTGGTCGAAAATTGTCAACTCTTTTTCTGTTCGCCCATCTGTTCATATTGTGGTTTTAATTGCCAGGCTGAGAGCCAGATAGCCCCGTCATCTGTGGATATAAGAGCAAATCCTCGACCTCACAATTTAACATACCCAGGGCACCATTGGTTATTATCATTTTTCCAAAATATTGGTTGTACAAAGGGTCTGGTATTAGAGACTGTGTGATGTTTTTCAGCTGCAGTGAGCTTTTGTTCACCTCTTAAATCCAAAAACTTAAGTGTAAATAATGCTTTCATTAATTGATTCTTTGGATTCAAGGTCATATCCCCAAGTTTTTGTTTTTGTGACATGGTTTTTAATGTATGATTAGTATGTTCAATAATAGCTTGATCTTGTCGATTGTAAAGGAATGCCTGTAGTATGATAAATCCCCCATTTTTGGCAAAATATAAGAAAAGTGTGAGAAGTATAAGCAGGGCCATTGTCAGTTTTAAGATTCTGGGGGAGTCCCATTGTGGCAAATGCTTCTAAAAGGTGCTGAATAACACAGGCCGTTTTTTCCTCCTGACAAAGGTGTAGTCCATACAAAACCAGAATATGTATCTATTGATACACATACATATGCAAGGCGACCAAATTGCAGAACATGAGTAACATCCATTTGTCATAAATCATTAGGTTGTTGACCTCTGGGATTAACCCCCTGAGAGTATGGAGGAATGACAATAGGCCCACAAGTGGGGCAGTGTGTGATAATTTCTCTAGTTTAAGGGAAATAGAAAAGTGTTTACTTAAGCCTTTAGCATTAAGATGAGTCAGATTGTGAAAATCTTGTGTTGTAATAATAGGAGCTGCCAATAAGGAATCAGCTGTAACATTTCCTTCTGTCAAGGGGTCAGGGAGGCCAGAATGAGATCATTTTTTTAATTTAAAGGTATTTTTTTTTAATTTTTTTTTTAATGTTTATTTATTTTTGAGACAGAGAGAGACAGAGCATGAACAGGGGAGGGGCAGAGAGAGAGGGAGACACAGAATCCGAAACAGGCTCCAGGCTCTGAGCTGTCAGCACAGAGCCTGATGCGGGGCTCGAACTCACAGACCGTGAGATCATGACCTGAGCCCAAGTCGGACGCTCAACCGACCGAGCCACCCAGGCGCCCCCAGAATGAGATCATTTGTGAGTAATGTATATAGGATGGGATTGGTGTTGGAGACAATATTGTATTCAAAAAAATAAGACCATTCTGAGCCATCTGAATAAATATTAATGGTTCCCAAATTTTCAATCATTTGTTTAGAATAGGCTGAATCCGTTAAGATATTGATGGAGGAGGATACATCCTTAAGTAATAAAAATATGGCAAAGAGTAAAGAGTTCAGCCTTTTGTACTGAAGCATATGGGGATTTTACATATTTAGAAGTAGGACCATAATATGCAGAATAACTGGATTTGTTGGCATCTGTAAAATAATTAGGTCCATTTACAGGTACTGATTGTACAATTCGAGGCATGATAAAGGAGGTGGTTTTGATAAATTCAGTTAATTTGGATTTAGGATAATGGTTGTCTATGTGACCTATATAATCTGCAACTCCAAGTTGCCATGAAATGCATTGCCGATATGCCATGGATATTTGTGCATGAGACAGAGGTACTATAATTGTCTCAGGGTCGTGGGCTGTTATTTCCTTAAGTTTCTCCCAACCCTTAAAAACTAACATTCCAGGGGCGCCTGGGTGGCACAGTCGGTTAAGCGTCCGACTTCAGCCAGGTCACGATCTCGCGGTCCGTGAGTTCGAGCCCCGCGTCAGGCTCTTGGCTGATGGCTCAGAGCCTGGAGCCTGTTTCCGATTCTGTGTCTCCCTCTCTCTCTGCCCCTCCCCCGTTCATGCTCTGTCTCTCTGTCCCAAAAATAAATAAACGTTGAAAAAAAAATAAATTAAAAAAAAAAACTAACATTCCTATTTTGTCTAAATATGTAGATACTTTTTTAAAGGCTTTGGTGGAAAGAAATATCCATTCTGTGATTCCATTAGCCTGCCAAAGTACTCCCATAGGAGAATGAGGTGATGGTAAAATTAACAAGGAAACAGGTAGTGAGGGGTCAATTCGAGTAAGCTGACTGGAAGCAATTTTTTGTTCGATCCATTGTAATTCTTGGGATGCTTCCAGAGTTAATTTTCTAGGGCTATTTAAACTGGAATCCCCTTTACGTACATCAAAAAGATGAGTCAGTTGATAAGTAGGTATACCTAGAGTAGGATGTAACCAGTTAATGTCTCCTAATAACTTCTGGAAATCATTCAAAGTATGCAAGGTATCTCTACGAACTTGAACATTTTGAGGCATTATTGAATTTTGTACTAATTTTTTACCTAAATAGAACAAGGGATCTTCAAATTGAATTTTGTCTTCTGAAATAATGAGGCCATATTTTGAGAGGGTTGCCTGAGCTGCTAAAAAGAGTGCATGCCAATCATGTCATTAGGGTAAAGCTAAAAGGATGTCATCCATGTAATGGATGATCTTAGCATGAGGAAACTGAGATCATAAATATCGGAGAGGTTCTGCAACAAAAAGCTGACAAAGAGTAGGACTATTTAACATTCCTTGAGTTAAAACTTTTCATTGAAATCTGTTTATGGGCTCCTCATGATTAATTACAGGAACGGAGAACGCAAATCTCTCCGAATCTTTAGGGTTTAAGGGAATGGAGAAAAAACAATCCTTAAGATCAATAATTATAATTTTCCAATCTTGAGGGATAGCAGCAGGTTGTACTCGGAAGGCCAGGCTGTAGAGCCCCCATATGTTGTAGGATTTTATTTAGGGCTCAGAGATCAGTCAGCATTCTCCATTTTCCAGATTTCTTTTTTATGACAAAAACCAGAGATTTCCAGAGACTAATTTAAGGTTCAATATGTCCCGCTTCTTATTGTTCAGAAACTAAAGATTTTAAAGCTGCCGGTTTTTCTTGAGGAAGCGGCCACTGCTCTATCCTTATGGGCTCATCATTAAGCCATTTAAAGGCAGCGCATATTTTTGTTCTTTGGCAGTGGCCACTAGGATAAATTTGGATATCCTAGCCTTGTGGCTTTGTGTGTGGGGAAAATCTCGAGGGGTGTTTTAATGCCTTGTTGATTTTTATCTAATCCCTTCAGTGGGTCATATCCCATGGCACATATTATATTTTTATTTTGAGTAGATATAGATGGGATATTAATATATGCACCCCATTGTTGAAGTAAATCTCTACCCCACAGATTAATGGCAATGTTAGCCACATAGGGTTTAAGAGTTACTATCTGATCTTCAGGTCCTTCACATCTCATAATCTGTTGACTTCTTTTTATTCCAAGAAGCCAAGTCCTGTAAAAATTACAGGTATGTTCTTAACAGGCCAAGATGAAGGCCAAAACTTTTCAGATATGATGGTAACCTCAGCTCCAGTGTCTACTAATCCTATAAAAGATTTATTATTAATTTTAAGATGTATTTTGGGACGAGGATCTTTCAAAAAAGTTTGCCAATATAATTGCTTTCCAGTATTGCCAAAACCTCCAGTTCTGATAACAGGATTGCTGTGGCCCTCTGTGTAAGGAAGAATAAGTAATTGAGCAATTTTATCTCCTGGTTGAATAGTATAAGGGTTATTGGCTGATATCATAACTTGAATGTCATTTTCATAATCATAGTCAATAACACCAGGATGCATATGAATACCTTTAAGTGTAAGACTATTCCATTCAAAAATAAGGCCTATTGTGCCTTTTTCTAAAGGCCCATATTTAGTAATTATTGTCTTAGCTTTTTATCTCATTAGATATCCAATGAATTTATCTCAATTTATCATGCAAACAAAACTTAAATGTTTTAGTTACCAAAGACTTTGAAAGCTATCTTAACAATTACCCATGAAAACTATGAGGCAAACAAAGTTAACCATTACTTTAAGTCATTCTTTTGTTAACAGATTGGAACAGAGATAACATGAGTTTATTTGACCTTTAATAAACCTTAGTAGAATAAAGTTTTATATTTAAAGTTGATAATTTGAAAGACAAATCCAACAAATATAAATTAGTTTAAATATTAAATATGTTTTATTTACCATTTAAATCCTAGGAAGTTTGTTATAACCTTAGGATGTTATTATAAAGCATATCCTAAATAGGATTGTAAATTATTATAAATCTTAAAATTTTATTTATTTAATTAACGTGTCAATAAAAGATCCTAAAGGCGAATGTATAGCATTATATAGTTGTTAGCAAAACTTAGTTCCTTTAATATTGAAAAGTTTTACCTAAGCAATCAAAGACTTGATAAAGATGAAACCTAAAGCTTTGGTGTTTTTGGCAAAGAGAAAAGAAAAAACCTTTGTTTACATTGTCTTATCAAGAGCAGAACAGTCAAAGAAAACTCTGTTTTTTGAACAGAGAGAAAAGCGGAATTTTAACCTTACACCAGTATATTTTAAAAATTCCATTTACCTCAACCTTGGTAGAATAAAGTTAAAAGACATGTCTGTCTTAATATTTTATCTGTGTTTTCTTAAAAGTTTATCATTGTTAATTTTTTCCTGTGGAACCAGTGAGGAAGGCGCAGAGGGCAAAGAAAAGAGTTCACATGGTTCTAAAGTCTGTCAGCTCAGATAGACGATGCAGATACCGATTTTTGTTTTGTTTTGTATTATTTGTTTGGTTTGTTTTTGTTTTCCTTTAGTGGAATTAGGCAGCCTATGTTGGGCCAGAGAAGACAGGGAAGTTCCCCGAAACAAAAGGAGTTTTGGCAGCTGCTTGGGAATATTCCTTAAAATCTCTATCCTGAGGTAGACTAGCCAGAGACAATTGGCTCTAATCATCACTTGTGGGTGGCAGCGGAGGCCATTCTGGTAAAGTATTTTCCTCAGGTGCTATATGGCTTTGATTCCTTTGGAAGAAGATTCATCCTCAAAACTATCAGATGTAAAATCCAATTCATCTCCTTCTTCTTGATGAGTTTTTAATTTAGATGAAATAATATTTTGTTCTGAGTCAGACTGTAAAGGCTGTAAAGCCATCTCAAAGAGCATAAAAGGCCAAACTTTTAAAGAAATGATATCTCCATTTTGATGAGCATGGGTAAGCGTTTTTGTAATTAATCTCCATTGTTTAAGGTTTAAAAGATTTTTTCCAGAAGGATTAAACCAATAGCAGTGTTTTTTAACCAAGTACCAGAGCTCATCAAAAGTTCCCCTTTGCACTTTCACTCCTGAACTTCGCAATAAAGTACGAAGTATGTTAGAGTGAGCTTCATGATCCTGAGACTGGGAGTTTCCCATACTTCACTATCCCAAAGCAGGGACTTACCCCTGTCCTACCGCTCCGCTTTGGTCCCCTGTGACTGTAAACCGAAGTAGTCCAAGACTGTTTGCCGCACTGAATCCTGCCGACTCCACCAATTGTTCCAGAGTCGCAAAAGATGAGTCTGCAAACAAAGTGCAGTTAGTGAAGGTCCTCATACTCTAGTGGGAATGAGGCCCTGACTCCAGAATGAAGCTTCTTTTTATTAGGATAATTGCTAAAGGCTATGTGCATAAAGTCAGCCAAGCAAGTGTGTTAATCAATCTAATGGTTTAGCTTTTCAAGGTTGAATTTCGAGTTAACTGGTTTCTATATCACTAGGAAGGGTCAGGTGTGAAGGAGGATCCGGCCTTTGACAATGTTAATGGCTCTAGGGTTCCTTATGAGCCTCAGCAGTGTTCAGCTGTGTAAACATGTCCTAAGGCCTTGCACCTTCTCCAGCCCTTCCCTTTTGAGGTCTTTTCCTCTGATGCTTCTCTCCTGCATCTCCCACAACCTTCCTTTAGTATCTGTTCACATGTGAACCATTTCAAATAAATTTAATTGTGCAAATGTCATAAAAGATTAAGGAATCCTATCATATGTCCTTTTAGCAAAATGATATGGTTTGGGTTCTTATTGTAAAAGATACACAATGAAATATTCATGTTGAATGACTAATTGGATGAGAATATTCATAGTTCCTTTTATATTGTTCACTCATCAGTGCTTGAGTTTTAGAATGCGCATTTAGAATATTGTCTTCTGAAAACTCAGTATCGTATACTTTCAGTTTCATAATCAAAATTAGAAGCTAGATGACACAAACATATGGAAAGATATTCCATGCTCACGGATTGGAAAAATTAATATTGTTAAAGTATCCTTACTACCCAAGCAATCTACAGATTCAATCCAATCCCTGCCAAAATGCCAATAGCATCTGTCACAGAACTAGATCAAATAATCCTAAGATTTGTATGGAACCATGAAAGACCCTGAATAGCCAAAGCAGTCTTGAGAAAGAAGAATGAGGTGTCACAATCCCAGATTTCAAAATATACTACAAAGCTATAGTAATCAAAACAGTATGGTAGTGGCACAAAAATAGATGCATCGATCAGTGGAACATGGTAGTGAGCCCAGAAATAAACCCACACCTATATAGGCAATTAATTGGTGACAAAGACAAGAATATGCAATGGAGAAAGAACATTTTTTTTCAATAAATGGTGCTGGGAAAACTGGACAGCTACTTGGCAAAAGAATGAAAGTGGACTACTTTCTTACATCATACACAAAAACAAACTCAAAATGGATTAAAGACCTAAATATGAGACCTAAAACCATAAAACTCCTAGAAGGAAACATAGGAAGTAATCTCTTGGGCATCAGCCCTAGCAATATATTTATGGATATGTCTCCTCAGGAAAGGGAAGCAAAAGCAAAAAACAAAACAAAAACAAAAAACTCAGAATTACAAAATGAAAAAGTTTCACACAGCAAAGAAAATTATGAACAAAATATTTTTTTAGAATGCAAAGTATTTTGTTTTTGAACTTCTAAATTTGAAAACAAAACAGCCTAGGCAGGGGCGCCTGGGTGGCGCAGTCGGTTAAGCGTCCGACTTCAGCCAGCTCACGATCTCGTGGTCCGTGAGTTCGAGCCCCATCAGGCTCTGGGCTGATGGCTCAGAGCCTGGAGCCTGTTTCCGATTCTGTGTCTCCCTCTCTCTCTGCCCCTCCCCCGTTCATGCTCTGTCTCTCTCTGTCCCAAAAATAAATAAACGTTGAAAAAAAAAATTAAAAAAAAAAAAAAAGAAAACAAAACAGCCTAGGTTAAATAATGTAGTTTTCCAAAGCTGAATATGCTCATTTGGAGCTCAGTTTTTCTGGCTTGCAGTAAGAAAATAACTTCCTAAAATTCCTATGCAGGAACACTACTGTTTGATTATCTGTGATTGGATGAACTGACCAATCTCAGTTGGTAACATCCCTTTTTTTTTCCCCCCTTGATAAAGGTTTAAAAAATTCTAGAACAGACATATTTTTCTAGTCTTATACAGACAATCTCATTCTAAATGTCTCCTAAGAGGCATATACCAGATACAGGAATCCATTTTTGTCCTTCTCACTTTCATATACTTGAGAAATCGGTGTGGACACACTCACTGTGCTGTGTCCATTCACTAACAGGAAGAAGACTTGATTAGTGTTCAGCTGTAAGCACCTTCTAATTATCTTGATGGGCTCACCCACGTTGACATGATCAGACACAAGAAACTTGGTTTTGTCCAGGACAGGAAGTTCAAGAAGTTGCTTCTCACCCTTGTTACCGTTCTAGTGAATGGGAGAAGATATTTGTGATGATATATATGATAAGGGGTTAATATCCAAAATATACAGAGAACTTAGCACAACTTAACACCTAAAAACCAGAAAATCCGTTGGAAAAATGGGCAGTAGACCTGAATAGACATTTTTCCAAATAAAACACATAGATAGCCAACAGATGAACGAAAAGGTGCTCAACATCACTAATTATCAGGGAAATGCAAATCAAAACCATAATGAGGTATCACCTCACACTAGTCAGAATGGCTAGTATCAAAAAAGATAAGAAATAACAAGTGGTGAGGATGTGGAAAAAAGCCCTCATGTGCTTGGGAATGTACATTGGTGCACCACTGTAAAAAACAGTATGGAGGTTCCTTGAAAAATTAAAAATAGAAATATCATATGATCCAGTAATTGCATTACTGGGTATTTACCCAAAGAAAACAAAAACACTAGTTTAGAAAGATTGCAACATTATTTACAATAGCCAAGATATGGAAGCAACCCAAGTGTCCATCAGTACATGCATGACTAAATAAGATGTGGTGTGTGTATACATAGACACACATGTACATGTACATGCTCACACACGCATGCACGCACAGGAATATTACTCAGACATAAAAAAGAGTGAGATCCTGCAATTTGTGATAACATGGATGGACCTAGAGGGTGTTACGCTGCAAAGTAAGTCAGAGAAAGACAAATACCATATGACTGCACTCATATGTGGAATTTAAGAAACAAACAAGCCGAGGAAAACAAAACAAAAAAGCAAAGAGAGAGAGACAAAGAAAGAAACAGACTCATAACTATAGAGAACAAACTGATGGTTACCAGAAGGGAGGTCAGTGGGGGGATAGAGGAAATAGATGATAGAGATTACACTTACCATGATGAGTACTGAATTGTTGAATTACTATACTATACATCTGGAACTAATATAACACTATATGTTAACTATACTGGAATTAAAATTCATAACTTAATAAAAAGTATATTACCATTAAAAAAATTGATGGTGACTTCTGTAGGCACTGTTCAAGTATAAAGATACTCAAAATAATCACAAGAGTCTGCAGATATAATTTTTTTTAAATCAGAAGCTACTATGCTGCTCTCAGTTTCTTTGCATTTCTCTCTTTTTTTCTTTTGGCATTTTTGATTCATTTGGTAATACTAAGATATCTTTTTTGTCACTTTTCTTCCTCCTGCCATTGTGGCATAAAACAGAAAATGGTTTCTCAACTTTGGCACTATTGATATTTTAGGCCAGATAATTTCCTGTTATCATGGGCTGAACTGTGCCCTGTAGCATGTTTAGAAGCATCCCTGGCCTCTACCTACTAAATGCAAATAGCACACATTATGACAATGAAAAGTATCTCTGGACATTGTCAAATGTTCTCTGGGGGACAAAATCATGTTTAGTTGAGAACTACCATTCTAGGCAAGTCCTTCAATTCTTCTGTTGCCTTATCATGGGCAACTTAGGCTGTTGCCCTAAGTGTGACTATATCCTTCTTCCAAAGACTCCAGCCATAGAGTGTGGGTTTTGAAATCATACAGAGCTTGATTCTGTTAATTTATATTTTGTTGTTTTCTAACTGTCCTGTACCTTTCTGATTCTTGGATTTCTTCCTCTGTAAATGGGAAAAAAATATAACACTTATTTCTGAGTTGTGAAGATTAAAATCATAGATCATATAAAGTAGTTAACATTGTATTTGGTACAAAGAAAATGCCAAGTAGTGATAACTATTGTTATTAAAAATGATAACTATTAATAATGATGAGCAATAACAGTAATTATTATCATCTTCTTCATCATTTATGTTTAGTTAGCCAGTTATGGTGGTCTTATATTCCCAAACGCTTCTTCAGTGAAGTTACTGGAACACGCAAATATCTCTTCTTATTCTCTAATGAGTACAGATGACTTATTTAACCCCTTTAATAGCAGTTGACTCTATTTCCTAGTTGATGTTATTATTCCAAACAGTGCATTTCTGTTTTATTACTGGTTCCTTTTTCTGCTTTATTATTATTTAAGAAGAAATGTATAAAATGTTGGAAATGTTTTTATGAGTCTCAATCAAATTTATTTTCTCCTCTATATTTTTGTATTTGTCTTTCAGAGTCAAAAATTACATGTTCAAACAAAAGGAGGCAAAGTGATCTGTCTGGGAACAGTTTATGGAAATATAAATATTCATGCATCAGATAAAAGTGTAAGATTAAAACTTTTTTTTTTTTTTAGCAATTACAGTTTTGTATCCAATTGGCTCACACAACTTGTAGGTAGGTTCTACAAACTTTGTGGCATAACATTCCCTCTTTTGAATGCATTTTAGTTCATTAGTAAATTAAAATTTGAAATTTAACTGATCAAATATTATACAACTTAAATTTTAGCTTGTGACTTAATACTTTTGACAGTTCTTTAGTTCTTTATTTGGAATCAATAACATCTTTAAATAATAAATGTTTAATCCAAGTTGTAAAGGGATGTTTATGAACATGGATTAAAATCGATCATTAAGTTATACTGCCATGATCAGGATTAATTTTTTTGTGTGTGTTAGATTTATTTGAGCATTTTTCTAAGACCTGTTTACTTTTCCTTTAGACTAGTAAAGGTTGAATTTCAAAACAACTTTCTTCAGCATTTTCCACAAGATGGCACCATTAGATAGCATTACTGTTCTCCAAAAGCTTTTATTACCTATAGGGATTTTTTGGTTGTTCTAAAATAGCTTGTATTTTTAAGTTAACTTTTGTTGCTTTCTGTGATTTTGCCTACTATTAAGAATATAGATGTAATTTTGAAATATAAATTATCACAGTTTTCTTAACATTATGGATAATGTTTTAAATCTTTGAGAAAGATCTTGGTCACCTTTTATTTTACACTTACACAATTTGCGAGAATCTTTCTTTGTAAATTTAAATTCTCTACTCAGCTTTTTTCTGAGATAATTGGTGAGGACAAGTTATAAATATATCTTGTAGGTAAATTATTGTTGGCATAATTAAACAATGTAGATTTTAACAGTAACTGTTTCTACTATTGTCACTTTTATTTTCCATCACCTGTGTCTTAGAACCTTTAGGACATTGTTTAAACCCAAACATTTGAATTTATCCTTTAAATTAAACTAGGAAAGTATTGAAAGATACTGCCTGGCCTTACGTGGCAGCTTTTTTGAGATGGCATTTAGTTTCACCCCTTGGATTGCTGTGGGCTTGGAAGTGCAAAAGCAAAATTGTCCCAACTTTGCAGCTCCTTTAAATCTGTCCTTTAAATGATGGCTTATGTGAATTGAAATGATTTAAGTTACCAGAATATTACATATTGATATTCAAATAAAGGTATCAAAGAAAAATTAAAATCATTTCTTAATTATTAGCTGCTGTTCCCACTCGTTAGTTATTTATTTGTTCCAACTTTCATGGTTTATTAAATATTCATTTATTCCTACTTTGTATTATACTATTTTGTTTCTTGCCTGATTGAGTTTTGTGTTGTGTTAATGTAGATATTTTCTTTATATTGTGTATAGTGTTCATATTTAAAGTATATTTCTAAGTTTATGGGTTTTTATATAAAATAAATGCTTATATATTTACTCTTAATATATAACTTCCACAGAGATGTGCTATAGATATTTGAGAGGCAGCATATTGAATTGGTTAAGAGAACAGAATTGAGAACCAGACTACTTGGGTTTAATTCCAGGCTCAGCCACTTACTAAGCTCTGTAACTTCAGACAAGTTACTTAACCTCTGTGTCTTGGTTTTCTAAAAAATGGAATAATAGTAATGGACTTAACTCAGAGGGTTATAATGAGGATTAAATCAGTTAGTATAGATAAAGTACTTAAAACAATGTCTGGCACATAGTTATCTCTAATATGGTATTTACTATAATGATGATGGTAAAGGTAAGTGAAAACACAGGAAAGATGACTAGTCCTAGATCTACCAGTTAACTTTACGGAGTCTCGTTCCATTATTCATAAAATAGAGATGGTATTATTTGTTTTTCCTATTCACAAGATTGTGAGAATAAAATGAGTACTGTAAACACTTAACAGTATTTTTAATATGTTGTTTTAAATGGAGTGTCTATTTCTAAATAGTATCATTAATTTTAGTATCCTAAGTTTGGTACTGAGAAACTAGAAATACATTCCCTCTGATGGTTGGATGAATTCATGACATGGTTGTCACTTGACCTCTCTTAGTCTGAGCTACAAAGCCACAGTACTTTCTTAAAGTTTGATTTTTATTATATATGTTGATTTATAGTAACTAAACTTATGAAAAACTTTCCTTCTTGTATGGAAAAGAAAATTAATTTATAGCAATATCTCTGTCAAGAAGGTATTAATTTTTGGATCTACTTTTTGTTCTTTCTTTAGACAGCTGCTTCTGTTAATAAGCAAGCTATACAGTTTAATCCAAAGAGTCTGTTTGTTCCCTTAACATTAAATAACTATAAATCAGAACCTCAACATTTTGCTATAAACTATGGTGTCCTATCTTTAATTGTTCTAGTTTGTATCTGATATAGCGCATCATATGTGGCCCTCAGTGAATTTTGAATTTCTTTGAAGTTAATTTTGTGGAATGATTGGTTAAAATAACTATATTATTGTAGTGGGGAAGGTGTGGTACTTTCACATGCTTTCATCTGCTTTGGTACAGCAGGGGAGGACATTTTTCTAGTTTTCTACAAAATAAAATATTTAGAGTTTAATGAACAAAGTAAATCCTTGACCATTTCCAGATACTCATAAGGAGTCTCATAAAGGCTTTATTTGGTTGTGGGGAGAGTCTAATCAAAAGTGCTCCTTTGCTAATTTAATTAAGTTTCAAATATTCTTTCAGTATTTATCTTTTGTTATTGCCTAAACCAGCCTCACCATCTATAAAAAGCTAGAGTGTTCCTCCTTGTCTGCTTTATGGAAATACTTGGAGAGTTTGAAGCCATGCATAAAGCAGCTTTTCATGAAGAAACTTTGTAGGTAAAGGACAGATTTTTTTCAGGAATTTTACACCTATGCTATAACACTGAGGAATGTGAAATATCTATGTTCTCGCAAATTTGAATGAATTGTAGGTAAAATATCTTTTTTTGACTAGATTTAAAGTGAAAATTCCTATGAATCTATAATTAGCTTAGAAGAAACTGTAGAGGGGCGCCTGGGTGGCGCAGTCGGTTAAGTGTCCGACTTCAGCCAGGTCACGATCTCGCGGTCCGTGAGTTTGAGCCCGGCGTCAGGCTCTGGGCTAATGGCTCAGAGCCTGGAGCCTGTTTCTGATTCTGTGTCTCCCTCTCTCTCTGCCCCTCCCCCGTTCATGCTCTGTCTCTCTCTGTCCCAAAAAAAATAAATTTAAAAAAAAAAAAAAGAAACTGTAGATAAGAAGCAATCAGGTGCATATTATATACTTACTGAAAGTTAAAAAAGGAAGTTATATATCTCAAATCCAGAGGGTGAAGTAATTCTAATTTGCTTCCTGGTGGAACCTCTGAGTGCTTTTCTTTCTCTTTTTTGTACTTACAAATTTTAGTATTCTTGAAACTCAATTCTTCTTATATAATATTTTCATTTTTTATCAGTTTTTGAAAAACGTATTAGGAGTGGATGACACTAGTGTGGTGATGATGTGTTGAAAATCGATCTTTCTTTAAACACCCCAGTGTAATACTTGAATTTGATGCCAGGCAAAATTGTAGCATGCCTTCCTGGTGATTCTGTTTCTATGTCAACATAAAAGTAATTAACACTCAGACATAATTAACACTCGACGCTTATAAAACATTTGTTTGAACTTTGATAGAGATGATTAGAAATTATTACTGGATATCTTCATTTTATATTGTGTTCAATATTTGAAACATAAATTCATACTAAATTTTGTTAGGGAAGCTTAGGGATAGATACAAAATTCTTTTCATTTTGTTTAATAGAAAGTTACTTTGTTATTAGATGTAAACTGGAAAAACTGTAGAATTGATAGTGTATTCACTAATTAACAGATGACAGGAGAAAATCATGATAGTACAATAAAATCAGATAAAATATGTGCTAAAATTAAAAACCTATTTATAATTTAAACAAATTTGAAATAGTTGGAATCTGATACAAAGGATCCAAAGGATATCTAGAGCAAACATCTTACTCAATGATGACGCTATATTGTAAGTTTTCCCTCTGAGAAGAGACATAAGTTTAGGATGCTTGCTATCTCCTTGCTTTTGTTCACTGTTGAGTTGGAGGCCTGAGCCAGATAATTAGGCAGGAAAGAGCAGGAAAAATGCATAAATATAAGGATTGGAAAGGAAGTAAAGAAACTATCACTTGCAGATAATGTAAATATGCATGTAGAAAAATTTTCTTAAAAATCAGGAAAATTATTAGAATTAGTGAGTTTAGTGAAGTTGTTGGATTTAAGATCACATACAAAAGCCAATTAGGATAAAATGAAGTTTAAAAAAAGATTTATAATAACACTTAGAAAATACCAAATAGGAATAAATTTAACAAAAGCTGAAGAACTCTACAAAGAAAATATAAAACATCATTAAGAGAAATTAAAGATCTAAATAAGTGAAGGAATTTAATGGGTCTATTCCACATTCCACAGAGAATACATTGTTGCTCACAATATTGTAATTAGAGCTAGAGAATCAACGTAAATAAAGTGATTGTGTACTGGGTAGTATCTTTTTATCTAGTTGCCCATTTAAATCTGAGGATACCATTTTGACTTTTTACCAGTCTTTGTTTTATAATGAACTGATTTTGAGTTTTTCTTTTGATAGACTGTGACCATAGATAAACTGCAGGGAAGTACAGTTAATATATCTACTGAAGATGGTTTGCTGGAAGCCAAGTATCTTTATACAGAATCATCATTTCTGTCTTCTGCTGCTGGGGATATTACATTAGGAAGTGTTCATGGTAAGATGACAAAGGCCTAATACATCTCAGACTCCATATAACATAAATTTTTAAGAGGTGACTCTTATTTCTCTTTAGTTGAAGAAGGATCTGCCATTAGGAAGCTGGCCTTCTAAATAATTAATGGCAAACTCATCATCTTTTTAAACAAACATAAAACAAAATGACTGATAAACTATTATATTTTATTTTGGCAAGATATTGACTATTATGCTGTTATATTTGAAGGTAATAGTAATTCTGGTTTTTAATGCATTTCCTTTTGTTACTTATTTTTTCATTTATTTTTTGCTCAGCTGTGCCTTGAATAGTCCTAGTAATTTGTAACTCTTCATTTTTTAATAATGACTTTTATGTAGTATTGCATTTCTGGTAATGGCAGTGAAAAGTACTGTACTTAATATATTGAGTAGCTTTTAGTAGAAAAGCAGTTCTATACCAAGTCAGATGTTGACTAACACCCGTGATTAGAACAGCACTGATCTTTGCAGTGCTTTTTACCATATTTACATTAAATCCATTAATGTTTAATTTCTTTTCCTTTCTTTTAACTTAGATAAAATTGAATTTGGTACAGTTTGCCATTAATAGCTTACATGAGAGTAAACAGAGGCGCTTTTTTTGAGGAAGTCCTCAAAAAAACTCTTAAGTCTCTTGATTATTGATTACTTAAAGTGCTGAAATGGAAACAAATTGCTAAGGATAAAATAATTTGTTCCTTAAGTTTTGTAAAGCCTTTTATATTTACTGACCTTTAATATGAAGTCAGATACCTTTCCTTGCGTGGTTTAAATCTGAGTCAGATCTGGATCCTCTCTTGGGCTGTTGTCCTCAGGTTGGGTTTCTTGAAAGCAGGCGCTGAGATGGAAATTCGAGTGCAGCACATTTACTAAGGAGGCGTCTTGGAACCAATGCTGTGCAAAGGAAGGAAGCCCAATTTCTACTGGAAAAGTTGGACCTGATGCAGCCACAGCAGTCCCAAGGGGGAGCTCTAAAGCTGGGGTGGCCCTCAGAATTGTCTCAAGTTGAGGTGAGGGAAGCTAGACCTTTAGATCCCCGATCATTAGATGCAAGATGCCCCAGGAAGGAGTATGATTTTGGGCCAAGATGGCTCTTTTCAGCTGAGGTAATACCCTAAGAGGGCTGACAGCCGAGGGCTGTCTGCCAGCAGTACTCCCATCAGCTAGGAAAATAAGCCCTCGGGTGTAAAGGGGTTCTGGATGACAAATCATAGCATTCATTGAAGTTATACTTATTGATTCATTCAGTACACATATTGACCACCTATTGTGTGCCATACTTTCAGACATCAAGGGTACATAGTTGGGCAGGAGATGATCCCTATCCTTAAAGAACTAGTGGTGTAATCAAAGGATTGAATGTCATCTTCTTTATTTGTAATACTGGTACAGCAGTGAGAAGAAGTAAGGGAAGGGAAAATTTGATCCATTTGCCACTGTAGAAAAGCTTACATGTTATACAATCCTGCTTTCCTCCATCTGGTCCTTGGCCCACAATCTGCTTTGGTTTTTCAGTGGTAGTAAGTATGTAAAAGAGAAAGAAATAAGAAAGAAACCCTCCTATTAGTCACACCAGTGTCTGCCTACTTTTTAATCACCTTTCAGACAAGCCTACATTTCTTGCCTCTCTCATGCTACCCTTATTTCCATCCTTGTCCTAAAGGACATCCTTGTCATGTGAATGTGCTACTGGAGTTTGGAGTTTGGAGGTGGGATGGGTATGAAAGAACAGGCAGTGTTCTAGGCCTACATCCTAGTTGGTGAGAAGATCAGAGTCATGACTAGTGAAAGGAAGTCCCTATGTTCTAGCTACTAAGATTTCAGTAAGGAGGAATATCTTCTGAAGATCATCCCAAGCTGGAATTCTGAGTATATATTGCAGTGAATTCTTTTTTCTTCTCAATGGGGATGGTCATATAACACAAATTATATTTTGGCTATATTTAAACAAGCTGGCTTGGGAATCTTAAAACTTGTTTTTACGGGAAAATGTGTTGCTACTTCTAAATGTCTGGCTTACAGAAAACAAATTTGGGATTCATTCTAAGACCTGCCTATCTAGGATTTATTTAGTTTGGCTTCCTTTTCCTTTAACAAGGCTTAAACTGATTTTTTTTTTTTTTTAGATTTTTAGCAACCCAACATACAGATGTTATAAAAAAGCCATTTTTACCACAAATACAATGTCAGTAGCTGTCTAGTTGTCTTTTTTGATAGATTTACCAAGAAATATTAGTTCGGAGGTCTTGGTGTCAGTGGGTGGGTGGATGGTTTGAAAGAAAATTGAAAAGAAACGTGTATTGAGTGCCAAAGTGGACCAGCGCCTTTCACTGAATGGACATTTGGCTGTTTACAAATGAAAACAAAACTTAGAAATGTCTAATTGTTTTCTCTCCATTACAAGTTAATTAATGGAAGAGCAAGGATTTAATCCAGGTTTCTTGACCTTCTAGGAGATATTTGTAAACAGTGTTCAAACAAATCTGTGTAATAGCCATGGTGAACCCAAATGCCATCATTGCCCTGAGGGATTCCTGGCATGCTCTGGAGATGTTTCCTCTAGACAAACAGCACTACCACACAGATGGACTGTTTCAGCTATGTTCTATATCGTAAACTCCAGTTTCAGTAACATTTGTGATGCCTTAAGACATCTGGAAAAAATGTGGATGTTCTGTACAATGTTTCGGTTCAACTTAGTCTCATGGAGATATTTAGGAATTCAGTTTATTCCATAAAAGTGCTCTCTTCAGTGTATGGTTTCTAAGGCTTCCATAAAGGAAGAGAGAGCATGAAATTTATTTCTTGTATATATTTTCTGTCTGTTCATATAACCTGATGGCAAACCAATACCCAACACAGTGTTAAGTACTTAGAGGATGCCCAGTAATGAGAAAAGGGATTTTGAAAGCAGTAATATGTCTTTTCTGGCCTTGCAAGTTGACTCCTAGATGTAGAGAAGAAGAAAAATCTATCCTAATGGTTTTCCAAATGGAATTATTAGGTATAGTTAACTATATATTCTAGATAAGAAAATGAGTAAGCTAATTGACTAATGATATTCACTATTTGTAAGGTTGGTTGAATCATATATATTAGGTATGTATGTCTTCTAATATAAAAGAAACTAGTTTATTCGTTGATTCAACAAATATTCCCTACTCTCTTGGCACTAGCAATCTAGGAGAATAAGTAGTTGGATAGTTTGTACTTAGGTATAAAATTTTGGGACAGTTTACTCTCTTGATTTCCTTCTAAATTATCAAAAACATTAGATATTATGTGAATTATGTTTTATTATATTCTGCTATTTGAATGTTTATTATTTTAAAAAGTCCTCTACATGTATGTATAAGATATAAACATATTTTTATATTTAGTATTCTACTAAATATGTTTTTAAAATATAAATATATATAATCTCCTGACTCTAAAGAGAAACAGAAGCTTCCTTGAAATGGTTTGCTGGGGTTGGTTTTTATTTATAAGATAATTTAAACAATTAATGAAAGTTTAATATGTAGGCATACTCAGGGCACCTGAGTGGTTCAGTTGATTAGATGTCTGACTCTTAATTTCAGCTCAGGTCATGATCACACAGTTGGTGAGATTAAGCCCTGTGTTGGGCTCTGTGCTCAGCACAGAGCCTGCTTGAGATTCTCTCTCTCCCTGTCTCTCTGCCCCTCCCCTGCTCTTGGTCTCTCTCTCTCTCTCTCTCTCTCAATAAATAAACGAACACTAAAAATAAAATAAATATGTAGACAAACTCATGACAATTGTTTTAGCATTTTATATTTAACTTATGTTAGTACTTGGAATAAGTTATCAATGAATAAAAGTATACTTTAAATATTTAGCTTCCCCATGTAATTTAGGGTCTTATTTTAGGTTCTTTGGGAATATACATAGATAAATAAATTACTGAGCATTAGTTCTCTAATTTTCTCTCTACTCAACTACTTTGGATTTTAGAAACTCCCAGAAGTAAAAGTTCCATTAGCTATACAAGCACAGTTGATAACTTTGATATCACTCAGAATTTCATAAAGAAATGTCCGAATTTGCTTTAAGAAATGATTTTTAGTCACTGGTGAATTTATTAATCTGTCTTGTGAATTTAGAAAGATAGAAACAATACAAAATTTCAAAATACAAGCTTTTATTGGATAAAATAGAACTTTTCATGAAGTTCATGAACATGCTTTGTTTAAATTCTAGGATTTATTATTTAAAGTCTTTTGTAAAGTTTTGGTTTGATTTTCATTTTGACATATGACAATGTTATGTTAATGTTGACTCTGGACACTTAAAACTTTTTAATATAAATACTAGAAAGGAATTGCTTGCTTTGTGGTACAGACAGCATAAATTTTGGGGGGGATTTAGACAATGTGATACATGCTGTATTTGGACTCAGTTCCTTAGATGGACTTGACTCTCTCTGTAAAAGTGATGCTGCCATCTTCAGTGTGTGGTTTCCAAGCTTCCACGAAAGGAAGAGCGATTAGAGGTTCATGCAAAAAATTTCAGAAACCAAACCTAAAAGTATATATATTGCTTCTGCCATATGTTTTTAGCCAGAATATTTCATTTTATTTAATTAATTTATTTTTATTATTTACTTTTATTGTTTAATTTACATCCAACTTAGCTAGCATATACTGCAATAATGATTTCAGGAGTAGAATCCAGTGATTCATCCCCTACGTATTAACACCCAGTGCTCATCCCGACAAGTGTCTTCCTTAATGTTCCTTGCCCATTTAGCCTTCTCCCCACCCACAACCCCTCCAGCAACCCTGTTTGTTCTCTATATTTAAGAGTTTCTTATGTTTTGTCCCCCTCCCTGTTTTTATATTTTTCCTGCTTCCCTTCACCTACGTTCATTTGTTTTGCATCTCAAATTCCACATATGAGTGAAGTCATATCATATTTGTCTTTCTCTAATTTTGCTTAGCATAACACCCTCTATTTCCATCCATGTTGTTGTAAATGGCAAGATTTCATTTTTTTTTGATTGCCGAGTAATACTCCATTGTGTGTGTGTGTGTGTGTGTGTGTGTGTGTGTGTGTGTGTGTATACCACATCTTCTTTATCCCTTCATCTGTCGATGGACATTTGGGCTCTTTCCATACCTTGGCTATTGATAGCACTGCTGTAAACATTGGGGTGCATGTGTCCCTTTGAAACAGCACGCCTGTATTCTTTGGATAAATACCTAGTAGTGCAATTGCTGGGCCATAGGGTAGTTTTATTTTTAAATTTTTGAGGAACTTCCATATTGTTTTCCAGAGTGGCTCCACCAGTTTGCATTCCCACCAGCAGTGCAAAAGAGTTTCCCTTTCTTCACATCCTCGCCAACATCTGTTGTTGCCTGAATTGTTAATTTTAGTCATTCTGAATGGTGTGAGGTGGTATCTCATTGTGGTTTTCATTTGTATTTCCCTGATGATCAGTAATGTTGAACATTTTTTCATGTGCGTGTTAGCCATATGGATGATTTCTTTAGAGAAGTGTCTGTTCATGTCTTTTGCCCATTTCTTCACTGGATTTTTTTTGTTTTTGAGGTGTTGAGTTTGATAAGTTCTTTATAGATTTTAGATACTAACCCTTTGTCTGACATGTCATTTGCAATTATCTTCTCCCATTCTGTCAGTTACCTTTTAGTTTTGCTGATTGTTTCCTTCACTGTGCAGAAGCTTTTTATCTTGATGAGGTTCCAGTAGTTCATTTTTGCTTTTGTTTCCGTTTCCTCCGGAAATGTGTTAAGAAGTTGCTACAGGTGAGGTCAGAGGTTTTTGCCTGCTTTCTCCTCTAGGATTTGATAGCTTCCTGTCTTATGTTTTAAGTCTTTCATCCATTTTGAGTTTATTTTTGTGTATGGTGTAAGTAAGTGGTCCAGGTTCATTCTTCTGCATGTTGCTGTCCAGTTTTCCCAGCACCATTTGCTGAAGAGACTGTCTTTATTCCATTGGATATTCTTTCCTGCTTTGTCAAAGATTAGTTGGCCATATGTTTGTGGGTCCATTTCTAGGTTCTCTATTTTGTTCCATTGATCTAAGTGTCTATTTTTCTGCCAGTGCCATACTGTCCTGATGATCACATCTTTGTAATATATCTTGAAGTCCAGGATTGTGATGCCTCCAGCTTTGGTTTTCTTTTTCAGGATTGCTTTGGCAATTCGGTTTTTTTTCTGGTTCCATACAAATTTTAGGATTGTTTAACAATATTTGTTCTTCTAATCCATTAGCATGGAATGTTTTTCCTTTTTTGTGTGTGTCCTCTTCAATTTCTTTCATAAGCTTTCTGTAGTTTTCAGTGTATAGATTTTTCACCTCTTTCGTTAGGTTTATTCCTAGGTATTTTATGGTTTTTGGTACAACTGTAAATGGGATTGATTCCTTCATTCCTCTTTCTGTTGCTTTATTATTGGTGTATAGAAATGCAATGAATTTCTGTGCATTGATTTTAAATCCTGCCACTTTGCTGAATTCATGGATCACTTCTAGCAGTTTTTTGGTGGAATCTATTAGGTTTTCCATGTAGAGTATCTTGTCGTCTGTGAAGAGTGAAAGTTTGACTTCCTCCTTGCTGATTTGGATGCCTTTTATTCCTTTGTGTTGTCTGATTGCTGAGGCTAGGACTTCCAGTATTATGTTGAATAACAGTGGCGAGAGTGGACATCCCTATCATGTTCCTAACCTTAGGGGGAAAGCTTTCAGTTTTTCCCCGTTGAGGATGATATTAGCGGTGGGTCTCTTCTTTATGGCTTTTATGCTTTTGAGGTATGATCTTTCTATCCCTACTTTCTTGAGAGTTTTTATCAAGAAAGGATGCCATGTTTTTTCAAATGCTTTCTCTGCATCTATTGAGAGGATCATGTGGTTCTTATCTTTTCTTTTATTATTGACGTGTCACATTGATGGATTTGTGGATATTGAACCAGACTTGCATCCCAGGTATTAAGCCTACTTGATTGTGGCGAATAATTCTTTTAACGTATTGTTTAATCCAGTTGGCTAGTATCTCGTTGAGAATTTTTACATCCATGTTCATCAGAGAAACTGGTCTGTAGTTCTCCTTTTTAGTGGGGTCTTTGTATAGTTTTGGAATCAAGGTAATGATGGCCTCATAGAATGAGTTTGGATGTTTTCCTTCCACTTCTATTTTTTGGAACAGTTTCAAGAGTAGGTGTTAACTCTTCTTTAAATGTTTGGTACAATTCCCCTGGAAAGCCATCCAACCCTGGACTTTTGTTTTTTGGGGAAATTTTTTATTAATAACTCAATTTCTTTACTGGTTATGGGTCTCTTCAAATTTTTTCTTTCTTCCTGTTTCAGTTTTGGTAGTTAATATGTTTCTAGGAATTTGTCCATTTCTTCCAAATTGGCCAATTTATTGGCATATAATTGCTCATAGTATTCTCTTATTTTTGTTTGTATTTCTGTAGTGTTGGTTGTGATCTCTCCTCTTTAATTCTTGATTTTATTTAGTGGGTCCTTTCTTTTTTCTTTTTGATCATACTGGCTAGGGGTTTATCGATTTTGTTAATTCTTTCAAAGAGCCAGCTCCTGGTTTCATCAATTTGATCTATTGTTTTTTTTTTTTAATTTAAATAGCATTGATTTCTGCTCTAATCTTTATTATTTCCCATCTTCTGCTGGTTTGGGGTTTTATTTTGTGTTCTTTTTCCAGTTCTTTTAAGGTGTAAGGTTAGGTTGTGTATCTGAGACCTTTCTTCTTTAGAAAGGCCTGGATTACTATACACTTTTCCTATGACTGCCTTTGCTGCATCCTAGAGGTTTTGGGCTGTGGTGTTATTTAAACTGGCTTCCATGAACTTTTTAATTTTCTCTTTAACTTCTTGGTTAACTCATTCATTCTTTAGTAGGATGTTATTTAGTCTTCAAATATTTGCTGTCTTTCCAAATTTTTTCTTGTGGTTGATTTCGAGTTTCATGGTGTTGTGGTCTGAAGATATGCACGGTATGATCTCAATCTTTTTGTACTTGTTGAGGGCTAATTTGTGTCCAAGCACACAAATCTATTCTGGAGAATGTTCTGTGTACACTCAAGAAGAATGTATATTCCACTGTTATAGGATGAAATGTTCTGAATGTATCAATTAGGTCCATCTGATCCAGTGTGTCATTCAAAGCCATTGTTTCCTTGTTGATATTCTGTTTAGATGATTTGTCCATTGCTGTAAGTGAGGTGTTGAAATCCCCTACTATTATGGTATTATTACCAATAAGTTTCTTTATGTTTGTGATTAATTGATTTATATATTTGGGTAATTTCATGTTGGGGGCATAAGTGTGTACAATTGCTAGATCTTCTTGGTGGATAGACCTGTTAATTATGTAATAATGCCCTTCGTCACCTCTTGTTACAGTCTTTATTTTAAAATCTAGATTGTCTGATATAAGTATGGCTACTCTGGCTTTCTTTTGGCAACCATTACCATCATAGATGGTTCTCCATCCCCTTACTTTCAATCTGAAGGTGTCTTTAGGTCTAAAATGGTTCTCTTGTAAACATCAGTTAGGTGTATATTGTTTTCTTATCCTTTCTGTTACCCTATGTCTTTTTATTGGAGCATTTAGTCCATTGACATTTAGAGTGAGTACTGAAAGATAGGAACTTATTGCCATTGTGTTGCCAGAGTTTCTGGTGCTGTTCTCTGGTACTTTCTAGTCTTTTGGTCTTTTTTGTTTTGTTTCATCTTTTCTCCCTAGCCAGAATATTTTAAATGACTTTATCGAACTGCAAGAGGCTGAGATTGAGAGTTTAGCAGTGTTCTAAGGCAGGAGAAAAGCCACAAATATTAGTGGGCACTGGCAGTCTTTTTCATGTCTTATATTTATAATTGATCTTTCTCAAACTTCTATGAGCTCCTCCTTTTCCCATTCCCTTGGTATTCTCCAAGATTTCATCCTGTTTTATTGTTGTTTTGCTTCTTTCTTTTCCTTGGGCATCTTACATGCTTTTGAGTCTTAACTACTCTTGTATTCTGGTAATTCAAATCTGTATCTCTAGCCCTGACTTCTGACTTATACATCCATCTGCTTGGTAGATATAGCTAATTGGATCTTTACAGGCATCTCAAACTCAACATTTCTATCTTTTTTTTTCTTATTTTCCCCTCCCCCTGACAAACCTTATCCATAATGTGTTTTTCCTCCTTTATTTCTATTTTTAGTTTCTGATATTACCATGTACCAAACTCCCCAAGCTAGAAAGATTGAAGTAATCCTAGATTCCTCTCTCTCTCACCTCCCAATCATCTAATTAATCACCAAATTTAGGTGGGTTTTATTAGCTAAATATTTCCTCATTCTATCTCATCTCTTTCTAATTTCTACTGTTCTATTTCAGACTCTTGTCATCTCTTGCCTCAACTCAGCAATACCTTGGCTTCCAGTCTTTCTTTCATCAACTCCATCCTCCTTACTGTAGCCTATGGTTGTTTATTAGAAATACACATTCAACATAGCATTCTCTTATTCAAACCTTTCCGATTGCGTGGATGATTGGCCTAACTTTCTGTTTGGACCCTGTGTCTTCCGGAATTACATAATCTCTTACTTATCTGAATATATTCTTACCTGTTTTATATTCCTGAGTCCTTGATTAGAGTCTTAGACCTACTGATCATTCTGTTGATAGTCTTCAAATGCTTTTCCCACCTTTCTTTACCTCATTGACTTTTAGTAATTTTTCAGTACTCATTGAAAGCATCTGCTCCTCATCTCTGGCCTTCCATTGATCTGTACATTCTTGCCTAATTATAAATTCCTCAATAGAAAGGATCATGTTTTATTCATCTCTATATTCTTAGCATTTAGAACTGTGGCTTGCAAATGGGAAGTGCCTCCCTTACTTCTCACCCTCCCCCCACCTCCTCAAAATACAAAAAGAATTTAACCTTTAAGGATATTTGCTTGCTCCGTTTGGATTATTGATGTTATGTGCTTTTTATTTATTTTATTTTATTTTATTTTATTTTATTTTATTTTATTTTATTTTATTTTTTGTTTCAAGTTTTTATTTAAATTCTAGTTAGTTCACATATAATGGAATACTGGTTTCAGGGGTAGAATTTAGTGATTTATCACTTACATATAACACCCAGGGCTCATCACAAGTGCCCTCCTCAGTACCCATCACCCATTTAGCCCATATTTTGCCCACCTCTTCTCCACTAACCCTGTTTGTTCTCAATAGTTAAGAGTCTCTTAAGGTTTGTCTCCCTCTTTTTTTTCTTACTTCCCCTATGTTCATCTGTTTTGTGTCTTAAATTCCACATATCAGTGAAATTATATGTGATTTGTCTTTCTCTGGCTGACTTATTTTGCTTAGTGTAATATACTCTACACAGGCACCCCTCCTCTAGGATTTTGATGGTTCCCTTTCTCACATTTAAGGTTTTTCATCCATTTTGAATTTATTTTTGTGTATGGTGTAAGAAAGTAGTCCACTTTCATTCTTCTGTATATTGCTGTCCAGTTTTTCCAACACTATTTGTTGAAGAGACTGTCTTTTTTCCATTGGATGTTCTTTCTTGCTTTGTCGAAGATTAGTTAACCATATAGTTGTCGGTCCATTTCTGGACTTTCTATACTGTTCCACTGATATGTGTCTGTTTTTGTGCCATTACCATACTGTCTTGATGACTACAGCTTTGTAATATAACTTGGACTCCGGAATTGTGATGCCTCCAGCTTTGTTTTTCTTTTTCAGGATGGCTTGAGCTATTCAGGGTCTTTTGTGGTTCCAAACAAATTTTAAGATTATTTGTTCTAACTCTATGAAAAGTGCTGGTGGTATTTTGATAGGGATTGCATTAAATGTGTAGATTGCTTTGGGTAGTATAGACATTTTAACAATATTTGTTCTTCCAATCCATGAGCATGGAATGTTTTTTCATTTCTTTGTGTCCTCTTCAAGTTCTTTTGTAAGTGTTCTTTAATTTTCAGAGTACAGATCTTTCACCTCTTTGGTTAGGTTAATTCCTAGGTATCCTGTGGTTTTTGGTGCAATTGTAAACGGGATCCATTCCTTGATTTCTCTTTCTGCTGCTTCATTATTGGTGTATCGAAATGTAACAGGTTTCTGTATGTTGATTTTGTGTCTTGCAACTTTTAATGAATTCATGTATTAGTTCTAACAATTTTTTGGTGGAGTGTTTCAGGTTTTCTACATAGAGTATCATGTCACCTGTGAATAGTGAAGGTTTGACGTCTTCCTTGCCAATTGGGATCACTTATTTCTTTTTTGTCTGATTGCTGAGGCTAGTACATTCCAGTACTACATTAAATAATGATGAGAATGTCTTGTTCCTGACTGTAGAGGAAAAGCTGTCAGTTTTTCCTCATTGAGTATGATATTAGCTGTGGGTCTTTCATATTATGGCCTTTATGATGTTAAGGCAAGTTCCTTCTATGCTCACTTTGTTGATGGTTTTTATCAAGAATGGATGCTGTACTTTGTCAAATACTTTTTGTGCATCTGTTGAGAGGATCATACAGTTCTTATCCTTTCTTGTATTAATTTAGTGTATCACATTGCTTAATTTGCAAATATTAAACTCCCTTTGCAGCCCAGGAATAAACCCCACTTGATCGTGGTGAGTAATCTTCAAAAGTACTGTTGGGGGGCGCCTGGGTGGCGCAGTCGGTTAAGCGTCCGACTTCAGCCAGGTCACGATCTCGCGGTCCGTGAGTTCGAGCCCCGCGTCAGGCTCTGGGCTGATGGCTCAGAGCCTGGAGCCTGTTTCCGATTCTGTGTCTCCCTCTCTCTCTGCCCCTCCCCCGTTCATGCTCTGTCTCTCTCTGTCCCAAAAATAAATAAACGTTGAAAAAAAATTAAAAAAAAAAAAAAGTACTGTTGGATTTAATTTACTGGTATCTTGTTGAGAATATTTGCATCCATATTCATCAGGGATATTGGCTTATAATTCTTTTTGTGGGGTCTTTGGTTTTGGAATCAAAGTAATGCTGGCCTCATAGAATGAGTTTGGAAGTTTTCCTTCCATTTCTATTTTTTGGAACAGTTTAAGAAGAGTAAGTATTAACTATTCTTTAAATGTTTGGCCTGGCTGGCTTAGTTGTTTTAGCATCTGATTCTTGATTTTGGCTCAGGTCACAATCTCACATTGTAGGATTGAGCCCGCATCAGGCTCCATGCTGGGTATGGAGGCTGCTTAAGATTCTCTCTCTCCGTCTCCGTCTGTCCCTTTCCAACTTGCATGCACGTGCTCTGTCAAAAAAAAAAAAAAAAAGTAAAATTCCCTTGGGAAACTGAGGATATGTGCTTTTTAAACCATAATCACATTTTAGTGAAGAAAAATAAACTAATGTTTATCTCTAATTGATAGTTTATTTTTCCTTCTGACCATACTAGAATGAAGAATTACTGGCTGAAAAAAGCAATATATTTTCTCAAACACTGGGGTTTGTGGAGAAGTTAACATAACTTGAAAGAAGAATACACACACATAGTACAAACCATGTGGTGTCTCCTTTATTACAAAGAAGCCTTTTACATAGATCCACCCCTCTAAAGTAGTTGATTTGTTTATTGTTTTTAGTGGTTGGAGATGAAATAGGTGGAACCAAAATATAGAAAACTGTGCTAGTGATGCTCACTTAGTTATCACCTTTTAAATATTCTACCTAATTCCACAAAGTATTTGAGGTAAAAGGTCCATTTTGTATATTCTCATGACTTTGGAATATTTCTGTTTAGGGTAGAGTTTCCTAAATATTTTGATATGAGTTAAAAATACATTTTTTATTTATTGCTTTAAAAATCCTTTAGTATTGACATGGGGCACCTGGATAGCTCAGTCAGTTAAGCATCCGACTCATGACTTCAGCTTAGGTTATGGTCTCGCGGTTCATGAGTTCAAGCCCCACATTGGGCTCTGTGCTAACAGCACTGAGCCTGCTTGGGATTCTCTCTCTCCCTCTCTTTCTGCCCCTCCCCCACTTGCTCTCTCTCTTTCTCTCTCTCAGAATAAATAAAAATAAACTTAAAATCCTTAGCATTGATAAAGGTATTTTGAAATATTCTTTATATTTACAAATATTCCTTATTTCCATAGTTTTTTCCTTCCATTATGCTTTTATTGCACAGAACTCTTTAACATTCAAGAAAGATGTAGTCTGAGACTCTAAGGTCCCACTATAATATGAACTAGTCCTTCATTCTTTAATTGATCTAAAACTTCTGTTTTATGGCTGTAAGAACCATAACTTTCTTTGAGGTCACTTTAGTTTCATGATGAGCGCTAATGATAGGCTTTTTGAGAAAGAACATATTTTCATTAAAAAATAGCAGATTTTGGGGGGCACCGGGGTGGCTCGGTTGAATGTCTGACTTCAGCCCAGGTCATGATCTCACGGTTTGTGAGTTCGAGCCCCATGTTGGGCTCTGTGCTGACAGCTCAGAACCTGGAGCCTGCTTCAGTTTCGGTGTCTCCCTTTCTCTCTGCCCCTCCCTGCTCACACAATCTCTCTCTCTCTCTCTCTCTCTTTCTCTCTCTCTCAAAAATAAATAAATGTTAAAAAAAATAGCAAATTTTTATAGCTTTAATTGAAGACTAGCGTAAGATAACAAAGCTCTTTTGCCTTCCTGAGTGGGCAACTGGACTCGCTTGCTAAAGGACTGACTATAAAACTATTACAGTTCTTTACTAACAGTTATAATCAGAAAAATCAGTGGTCTACTTTATCTTATGTTTGAAGTGTTCAGGAGGTGGAAGCAATAAAGAGAATTCTGAGTGAATGTCTTCACTGTCTCACACTAGGTTAGTCTCCCTAAAGCATGGTTTTCTTATTGTTATCCATCTTGAAATTCTTCACTGACTTCATCAATTTAGGATAAAGTCAGTAGAAGACTAGCACTCTATGGCTCTTCTACAGATTGCTCTTCACATGTTTTTCCAAACTTAATTTGAACATTTGTTTAAAAAATGATAATGTTTACTATGTAGTGGGCACTGTACTAACCTTTCGGGATGTAATGCTATATAAGAAAGACATGATCTCCGTCCTCATAGACTTGCCTAATTGCTTGTGCTTAACTGATTTGCATGATTTCAACATAGCATGTGTAGTTCTACTTTTTTTTTTTTACCTTTGCTTATGTTATTCTTCTTCCAAGAAAAATTTTCCTCCTCAGAATATTCAAGTTTATCCATGTTTAAAATCTCAGCTCGGGGCGCCTGGGTGGCTCAGTCGGTTAAGCGGCCGACTTCGGCTCAGGTCATGATCTCACGGTCTGTGAGTTCGAGCCCCGCATCGGACTCTGTGCTGACAGCTCAGAGCCTGGAGCCTGTTTTCAGATTCTGTGTCTCCCTCTCTTTCTGACCCTCCCCCGTTCATGCTCTGTCTCTCTCTGTCTCAAAAATAAATGAACGTTAAAAAATTAAAAAAAAAAAATCTCAGCTCTAGTTATATCTCCAATATGACCATTCTCGTTGTCTGTGCCTGGTCATTTTAGTCTCTTTCCTCTGAGTGGCCGTGGCACCTAATACATAGTGTTAACTTAGGACTGTCACTTATAATTATCAATAAATACTGATTTTTAATTTTTCATGTGTATATCTTCCCAGATATCCTGTAAGGCTTTGGATGGCCACTCTGTCTTCCAGCCCCTCCCCCAAATGTCCCTCTCACATGCAAAATACACCTTCTTTCTTCCAAGTTTCCTAAAAGTTTCATCCCATTATGCACCGCATCAGAGTCCAGAATCTCTACATCAAAATCAGTCTCATCACCTGATGAGACTCCTCAGGTGTAGTTGCTTAAGTACAACTCATCAAGAACAGTTTCTCTGAATCTGAAGACCTGTGAACTAAAGAGATGTTATCTAGCCGCCCCCCCCCCTTACCACCCCTCCCCCACAACCTACCTGCACACCCAACATACAATCATGGGACAGGTATAGGATAATTGGTATAGACCTTACTGTTCAAAAGGAGGAAAATGAGAGGCATAAAGAGGTCACTGCTCCATAGTGATTTTAAAATTTGGGTGGGCAAATATTGGAGTTTCCTTGATTTATATCTCAAGGCCTGGGAGTAATTATTTAGCATTTCATGCTTTGCCCTCTGTGCTTTTGTTCCTTCCCCTGAGTCATCCTTCCTTTTTCACGAAGTATGTTTGCATGTGAGTGATTTTCTCAGTCGGCTGCCTGACAGAATTTTGGGGGTCCAGTGGTCTCTTTTTACCTTGTACTGTCATTGTTCCTTTCAGTTCAGTGTAGTGGTGTGCTTGCTGTTATTATTCTCTCAAAAATTTTGTCAGCCTCCTGTGAATCACATTGGGGTTTATTCCATTAGATAAAAGCCACATCCAAGAATCTCTTCAAAGTGTGGGCTTCCACAGAGATACTGAGGTAAAATGCACTCAAGCTTTCTGAAGTATTGACTGTTGATTGAGAGGATCTGTGAAACATACTTTTAATCTTTTTAAAGGATTGTTTGTATAATTGATTATTATTATTATTATTATTATTATTATTATTATAAGGTACCACTGTTGATCTTCCTGTGGTCTTTGCAGTCACCTCTCAGCTTCATTTTTAGGCCATGTTCTGCCAATGCTCTTGGATTCAAACTTTGTTTGAAAGCTATTCCCACCTTTAACATCTTTTGTCATCTGGGGGGGCTAAGAATTTTCTTTTTCTTTTTTTTCTTTTTTGAATTTGTATTCTTCCAAGATTTTATTTAAATTCAAGTTAGTTCATGTATAGTGTAGTATTGGTTTCAGGAGTAGAATTTAGTGATTTGTCACTTACATATAACATCCAGTGCTCATCACAAGTGCCCTTCTTAATGCCCATCACCCATCTAGCCCATCCCCACCCACCTCCCCTCCAGCAACCCTTAGTTTTGTTCTCTATAGTTAAGAGTCTCTTATGGTTTGGAGTGGCTAAGAATTTTCAAAACTATTTGTGCCCTGGTCTTGTTTGTTTAACAGTCCTTTCTTTAGATTAGTTTATCTTTATTCTCTTGCATTTTACAGTAAGTGGAAAAAAAAAAAGTAGCACTTACAATACTTTAACCTGCTTAGAAATCTTAAATCCCTCAGTTCATTAAGGCACATTTCTTACTTTGCATGCACATTACTGAAGGTGATGGTATTGCTAAGTTTCTACAACTACTTACCAAGGATCCTCCTTCTTCCAATTTCTTTTTTTTTTATTTAAAAAAAAATTTTTAATGTTTATTTATTTTTGAGAGAGATAGAGACAGATATGAGTCAGGGAGGGAGAAACAGAAAGAGAGGGAGATACAGAATCTGAAGCAGGCTCCAGGCTCTGAGCTGTCAGCACAGAGCCTGACGTGGGGCTCGAACCCACAGACTGTTGGGATCATGACCTGAGCTGAAGCCGGACGCTCAACCGACTGAGCCACCCAGGCGCCCCTCCTTCTTCCGATTTCTAAATACATTTTCCTCACTTCATCTGAGTCCTTGTGGAAAGCATACTCAGCTTTCTACTAACAGTCTGTTCAAGGCAATTTAGGCTTTCTCTAACATGCTCTTGAAAATCCTTCCAGCCTCTGCTTCACTGCCAAGTTCCAAAGCTACTCCTGCATTTTTAAGTATTTATTATGGCAGCACCCCTCTTTTAGCTTTCAACATCTGTACTAGTTACCTCTTCCTGTGTAACAAATTACCTCAAAACTTAGCAGCTGAAAGCAACAAACACTTATTATCTTACAGTTGGATGAGTCAGGAATCTTGGTGTGGCTTAACTGGATCCTCTGCCTCAAGACCTCTTATGATGTTGTTACGAAGCTGTCAGTTGGGGCTGTGGTGTCATTCAAAGGTTCCACTAAGGGACAGTCTGCTTCCTAGCTCACTCGTGGTTGCTGGCAGGATTTGAGTTCAGATCCTGTTCATTAGAGGCCTCTATTGATTCCTTCCTAGTGTGCTTCTTAGGCAGTTGGCTGATGGCTTCCGTCAGAGCAGAAAAGGGCTACCAAGACAGAAACCAGAATCCCTTTGTAACCTAATCTTGGAAACAACATCCCATCACTTTTGCCTTATTTTCTGTGTTAAATTATTAGGTCCAACCTATGCATGAAGGGAAGAGATTATATAAGGGCTTGAATACCAGGAGTCAGGGATCTTTGAAAGCCACCTTAGAAGCTATATGATCTTTGGCCGCTGTTTTGCATGTGATGGTGAATCTGCATTTACTGGGTTTGAAAATTGGAAGAGAGTGTCTAGAACACACCGATGAAATAATATTTACATAACACATTTAAAAGGATCTTTATAACTTTGTAACTTACTGAGACTTGAAAATAATTTTAGGAGCTTAATTTCTCCACACAAACCAAGTTTTATTTCTACACAAATGTACTCCTTGTTCATATCCTCACATGAAGGAATATAAGACTCTTTGATTTTTGCAATCAAAATACATCTGACTGTTGACAAATGAATCAAGTGATTTGTTTGCTTTTTCTCAGGTGCTGATGATACATGTCGGTATTTACAGGATGTAAGAAATTAAATAAATGAGTTCATTTACCCTAGTTTATTTGTGAGATAAAATTTATTCCTTTACTCTTTTAGTAGTTTTGGAATTCTGACAGAAGAGGTAACCTTGATTACATTTTCAGTACAGTAAACATAGGTCTTATGGGTCTAGGAATAAGTCTATAAACACACATATGAAGAAAAATCCTATGAATTTTGGTATTGGGGGAAAGGGGGCTGGGAAGAGCAGTTCCAGTATCCTATACTTTTCCTGGAAAATATGTTTTCATCAAAAGACTTCTGAAACCTTTTTCTTTGTTAGTCATACTTCAATGTGTTCATTATTCCTGCCCCAAACTCTTTGACTCTTGGCACAGAAACTATTTTAATCTAACAGACATGGCAGCACGGCCTGAAAAATAACAGTAATAACTTTTTTCCACAGATTATTTCAGTGTTATTTTAGCTGGCTTAAAACTTGGCTTTGAGTGGTCTGATAAATACAGCAATGTTTATGTTAAAAATACATAGTATGTTTAAGCAACTTTTTCATTTATGGATTATAGAAGTATCATTATTTTTCATCCACGTTTCCCAGAGAGTATGGTGGTTTGTTTTGTAGTTATACTAGAGAACATTAAGGTGGAATATTGGAAGAGAGTTTGTATAGATGACTAAAGGTAGTTATTTCAGAGTTTCAGCTAATTCTCTTATTAGATTTGTACTACTGAGAAGAATTGCCAACAACAATAACAGTGTTATTAAATAATATTGTGAATATCCAACCATGTTATAGAAAACCATATATTATAATAGTTCATTTTTAGACTTTCCCTAATATATAAAATTGTCTTTTTTTCTCTCTCTTTTACAGGCAATATAACATTACACAGCAACATGGGCAACATCACAGTAGGTATGTGCTAAGCTGCTAGTTGGTAAATTTTGCATGCTTTTAAAAATAGTTATATTTGTGATATTTTATAAATAAAATCTGAAGTTTAGCTCATGAATCTGATATGTTCCTGATATGCAAGTCACATATAGGCAGACCCAATGTATGAATATGTAAAATTGTTTCTGAAAATTCATTGACTCATCATCCTGTATATATTATATAATTATAGATTTGGTATCAATAAGAATAAAGTTAGAATTCTGATTTCACCACTTTCTTTTTTTAAAGTTTATTTATTTATTTGAGGGAGACAGAGACAGGGAGAGTGGGTAAAGGGCAGAGAGAGAGAGAGAGAGAGAATCCCAAGCAAGCTCTGCATTGCCAGTGCAGAGCCCTATGGGGCTTGAATTCGTGAAACTACGAGATCATGACCTGAGCAAAATCAAAAGTTGGGACACTTAACTGACTGATTCACCCAGGTGCTCCTGATTTCACCACTTTCTATACATGGGCTAATTACCTAACTTCTCTGTGCTTCAATTTGCACATCTGAAAAAAATAGAAATTATAATAAGTACCTATTGTAGAGGGTTATTGTAAGAAGTGAGATCATATATATAAAGTACTTTAGCATGGTGTCTGACATATGGTAAAAATTCAATAAATAATTGTCATTTTAATTATTGTTCCAATCCCAGGCCAGAACTAATAGTGGCCAATGGTACTTAAGACCTCTTCACTACATGTGATGCTGTGCCTGTGGGAGAAAAGTTCAGCTTTCCAGATAGTTTAGATAGAGTTTTTCTCTATCCCAAGGAGCACCTGCTTACCTATAGGCAAAGGCATAAGAGTGGTGGTTGTTTTTAGGCCTTAGAGGGTTGGGAGTATGGATGGAAAATGAGGACCTTTGAGGGGAGGCTGTGGCTTATTGCCAGGATGAATGCCCAGGGCCTCTTGGCTTTGTCCTTTTCGATGGTTTAAATTTTTCCTTTCTTTGTACTGATTTTAATAGTGAACATGTCCATTAGTCCTTTGCACTATCACTCCTAGATTTTCTGACTTAAAGTACATATCTTTTTAAATAATTTTCCAGAGATTATAACTTTTATGTTCAATGAGGGACTAAGTTGAAAATAAAGGCTTCTTTCATGATAGTTGTAAATCATTTTAACTAAGACAAGACAGAAAGATTTACCTGTGTTCCAGTGGAAAATTGAGATTTACTGTTAACTATTCATGCCATTTCATCAGAGGACACACCTAAGTATAGTAAAGGAAGTTTCTAGTGTGAACAAAAAGGTATGCTGGTAAGAAGCTGAGCCAGCTGGGGAGAGAAAATGCTAGACATGGGTGGCATTTGTAGCATTAAGGCAAGTGGGGAAAGAAGAAGAATGTTGCAAAATGAGGCACAGGGAATTTCATTACCAACTAGAAGGCCTTTTAGGCAGATATGAATTTGAGGACTATTTATAATACAATGTGATATGATCATGCTAGTATTATTCTTGGATGGAAATGTGAAACATAAATGAAAAACCCTTCTCTCTAGAAGTGGAAATAAATGGTTATTTATCCATACTGGAAAAGAATAGTAGTAGCAAGGATGAAATGAGCAGCAATTTACATCTCTGAAGATGGTTTCAAACTGTACAAATGATTAACATTATGAATTCTTGTTAATTTTTCATATGAACTTTTTCTCACTGTTAAGTACTAGAGGGATTTTAAGATGAAATGTTTTCTTTTTCTTTGATAAATCTCTGTCCACTCAAAGAAAATGACCTGAGTACAGTGTTAAGAACTATAATTTATAATTTTCTTTATCAAAATATAAATTGTGTCCATGGCTTTAGGTTGTTCTTAAAAATCCACAAATATATGAAGGTAAATAAAGCTTGAATTCTTATTTTGTAAATATCATTGATAAACTTTGAGTTTTATTTTGGAAGAATCTCTTACAATAAGAAAAAAGTTTTACATTTGTTAAGTTATCATATTTTGATCTCTGGTAGTGTGGAAAAGTATAGACTTTAGAAATAGATTTGGTGGTAAATTTTGGTCCTACCATATATTAGCTGTGTGACTTTCTCAAATTACCAAGTCTCTGAGTTTGCATTTTTTTTTACATAAAATGGATGCCATTTACATAGCACAAGGTTGTTGAGATAATAATTAAAGTAGTACTAATAGCCTACTGTAGACTGAAAGCCTTACCAATAACACAAACTGTCATTTAACACGTATTGTGTATGTTATATACATTATATATTGTATTCTTACAATACAGTAAGCAAGGGAAAAGAAAATGTTAAGAAAATCATTAGGAAGAGAAAATACATTTACAGTACTGTACTGTATATTTATAGAAAAAAATCCACTTTTGAGTGGCCCCACACAGTTCAAACCCATGTTGTTCAAGGGTCAACAGTATATAAAATACATCACAATGCATGGTAGTTATTCAATAAATTATCCCTCTCTTTCTCCTCTTCCAGTTTATTATCTATAATATAGAACAAGTCACTATGTTTTAAACTTAATTATTAAGGAAGGGTTCATTTCATAAATTCCTTTATTTCTTTCAATATCTATATTAATACTTTGGAAGAAAGGTATAAATTATGTCTTTATTTACTGCTCTCAAGATTCTGTTAACATTTGAAGACAACCTTGAGTATGGCAGTAACTAGTCAACATGTATTTATTGAGTGCCTGTTGTATCGCAGGAACTCTTTTAGGTACTGACCATAATATTGGTCAACAAAAACATAGTCTCCATGCTTACCTTCAGCCTGAGAAGAAAGACAATAAGCATGCAAATAACCAAAGATAACTTCAGATTGTGCAATGAATAAATAAGAGAGGGTAATAGGATAGAGAATGGGGAAAACAAAGTTACTTCAGTTAGTAATCAGGGAGGGTCTGAAGAAGGGACACTTGAACTCAAGCCAGAATAATGGGAAAGAGGCTCATAAAATTTTGGATGCAGAGCTCCCCAGATAGAGGAGTAGCTAGCGCAAGCCCTGAAAATGGAATGGATCTATCATTTTCAAGATACAGATACAGAAGCAGAACTCGTGGAGAGTTGTGGGAGATAAGGTACGTGAGAGCTAGATCATAGGGCCTTTATAGACATTGCGAGAGTTGGGACTTAATTTCAGCTACAACAGGTGTTAGCAGGCAAGTAATATTTAATTTTTTTTAAAGAGCAACCTAGCTGTTGTTTTGTAATGTACCAGAGGGTGCAAAAGTGGAAGCAGGTAACCAGAAAGCTTAATTTGTTTATCCATTCTCCTGTTGTTGGATACCTTGGCTATGTCTAATTTTTGGAATTTATAAATAAAACTGGTATGAACGTTCTTAGACAAGTCATTTTATGAAGACATATATGGATGATATATATTTTTTTTCCCTTCTTGGGTAAATACCTAGGAATAGAATCACTGATTTGAGTAGGTATGATAAACTTCCAGACTTTTCCCCCAAAGTTCCCTTTTACACTCCTTTCTACAACATATGACAATTCTAGTTGTTCCACATCCTCACCAACATTTTTGTCAGTCTTTTATTTTTTTTAATGTTTATTTATTTGTTTGAGAGAGAAAGAGAATGCCTGTGTGTGCATACAGGAGAAAAGCAGAGAGAGAATCCCAAGTAGGCTCCATGCTGTCAGCATAGAACCAAACAGAGGGTTCGAACTCACAAACCGTGAGATCATAACCTGAGCTGAAATCCAGAGTCAGCCACCCAACCACCTGGCACCCAGGTGCCCCTGTCAGTCTTCTGATTTTACCCGTGTGCAGTGGTATCCCTCTGGTATTATTTTACATTTCCCTGATGACTAATGATGTTCAGTACTTTTCATGCGCTTACTGCTTATTAGTATATCTTTGTGAAATTTTGTTCAGGTCTTTTGCTCATTTATTTTTCAGTTGGATTGTCTTTTTGTTACTGAGTTGGAGGAGTTCTTTATATATTCTGGGAACAATCCTTTGTAACCTTGTTTTTCTGTATTTTCCCTCAGCCTGTGGCTTGCCT
This sequence comes from Prionailurus viverrinus, assembly GCF_022837055.1. Taxonomy (NCBI): domain Eukaryota; kingdom Metazoa; phylum Chordata; class Mammalia; order Carnivora; family Felidae; genus Prionailurus; species Prionailurus viverrinus. The sequence goes on along the minus strand of NC_062562.1, from coordinate 81,939,393 downwards.
GGTCAGTCATTCTGTTTTCTTTTCTTTCCTTTTCTTTTCTTTCCTTTTCTTTTCTTTTCTTTTCTTTTCTTTTCTTTTCTTTTCTTTTCTTTTCTTTTCTCTTTTCCTTTTCTCTTTTCTTTTCTTTTCTTTTCTTTTCTTTTCTTTTCTTTTCTTTCTTTAGACTGAGAGAGTGTGGGCAGAGGGAGTGGGAGAGAGAGAATCTTAAAGCAGGTTCCATAGTCAACCTGACACGGGGCTCAATCTCACAACTGAAAACATGACCTGAGCCGAAATCAAGAGTTGGACACTTAACCAACCAACTGACCCACCCAGGTGCCCCTGTCTGTTCATTTTCTTAATGGTGTATTTGGATGAGAAGATTTCCATTTTGATGAAGTCTAATTTACCAATTATTTTTATGGCTATTGATTTCTGTGTCCTGAGAAATCTTTGGCTGCCTTCAATCATGAAGCTGTCCTATGTTTTCCTCTAGCAGCTTTCAAATTTTTGCTTTTACCTTTGATCAATTTCTAATTTTTGTGTTTAATCTGAGTCAGGAAATCCGGATTTATTTTTTCCCATCTGGATGTTATTGTTACATCACCATTTGTTGACAAAACTTTCTTTCTCCAATGTATTACTTCAGCATGTTTGTCTAGAATGAAATTACTGTATAAGTTAATAGATATTTTATTATTCTATTTTCTGTTTTGTCTGACTTTACATTCAGTAAGTGGTACTTTTCAAGGAATTTGTCTATTTTATCGCATTGTCAAATTTGTTCACGTAATGCTGTGCAGAGTATTCCCTTATATTCCTGTTTATGCCTATAGGATCTGTAGTGGTATTTCTTTCCTCTTCATTGCTGATATTGATATATGTATTCTCTTTTTCTTGACTAATGAGGGTAGACTTTATTTTCAAATAACCGACTTTTCACTTTGTTAGTATCTTTATTGTTTGTTTTCTGATGTATTAATTGATTTCTGCTCTTTATTTATTATATTCTTTCTTTTATTAACTTGGAGTTTCCTTGCTCCTCTTTTTCTAGCTTCCTCAGATAAAACATTAGGTCAGTGATTTTAGACAGTTTTTTTTTTTTAGAATTTTTGTTAATATTAGCATTTAAATTATAAGTCTGTTAAAGGCAGTGTATTCCCCACATTTTGCAGTGTTGCATTTTTTTCTTCTATAGTTTGGCTTTTGTAAATAATGCTACAATAAACATCAGGGTACATGTATACCCTTGAGTTAATGTTTTTAATTAAGTTTTTATTTTAATTCCGGTATAATTAATATACAGTGTTATATTAGTTTCAGCTGTACAAAATACTGATACAACAATTTCATACATCACCTAGTGCTCATCACAAGTGCACTTCTTAATTCCCATCACCTATTTCTCTCATCCTTCTACACACCTCCTCTTTGGTAACCATCAATATGTTCTCTATAATTAAGAGTCTGTGTCTTGGTTTGTCTCTCTCGCTCTTTTTTTTTTTTTCTCATTTGTTTTGCGTCTTAAATTCCACATATGAGTGAAATTGTATGGTATTTGTCTTTTTCTGACTGACTTATTTTATTTTTTTATTTTTTTTAATTTTATTTTTAATTTTTTTTAATTTACATCCAAATTAGCATATAGTGCAACGATGATTTCAGGAGTAGATTCCTTAGTGCCCTTTACCCATTTAGCCCATCCCCCCTCCCACAACCCCTCCAGTAACCCTCTGTTTGTTCTCCATGTTTATGAGTCTCTTCTGTTTTGTCCGCCTCCCTGTTTTTATATTATTTTTGTTTCCCTTCCCTTATGTTCATCTGTTTTGTCTCTTAAAGTCCTCATATGAATGACGTCATATGATTTTTGTCTTTCGCTGACTGACTCATTTCACTTAGCATAATACCCTCCAGTTCCATCCACATAGTTGCAAATGGCAAGATTCCATTCTTTTTGGTTGCCGAGTAATACTCCATTGTATATATACACCACATCTTCTTTTTCCATTCATCCATCGATGGACAATTTGGGCTCTTTCCATACTTTGGCTATTGTTAATAGTGCTGCTATAAACATGGGGGTGCATGTGTCCCTTCGAAACAGCACACCTGTATCCCGTGGATAAATGCCTAGTAGTGCAATTGCTGGGTCATAGGGTAGTTCTGTTTTTAGTTTTTTGAGGAACCTCCATACTTTTTTCCAGAGTGGCTGCACCTGCTTGCATTCCCACCAACAATGCAAAAGAGATCCTCTTTCTCCGCATCCTTGACAACATCTGTTGTTGCTTGAGTTGTTAAAGTTAGCCATTCTGACAGGTGTAAGGTGGTATCTCATTGTGGTTTTGATTTGTATTTCCCTGATGATGAGTGATGTTGAGCATTTTTTCATGTGTCAGTTGGCCATCTGGATGTCTTCTTTGGAGAAGTGTCTCATGTCTTTTGCCCATTTCTTCACTGGATTATTTGTTTTTTGGGTGTTGAGTTTGAGAAGTTCTTTATAGATTTTGGATACTAATTCTTTATCTGATATGTCATTTGCAAATATCTTCTCCCATTCTGTTGGTTGCCTTTTAGTTTTGTTGATTGTTTCCTTCACTGTGCAGAAGCTTTTTGTTTTGATGAGGTCCCAGTAATTCATTTTTGCTTTTGTTTCCCCTGCTTCCGGAGACGTGTTGAGTAAGAAGTTGCTACAGGTGAGGTCAAAGTGGTTTTTGCCTGCTTTTTCCTCGAGGATTTTAATGGCTTCCTGTCTTACATTGAGGTCTTTCATCCATTTTGAGTTTATTTGTCTTTATTCCATTGGATATTCTTTCCTGCTTTGTCAAAGATTAGTTGGCCATACATTGTGGGTCCATTTCTGGGTTCTCTATTCTGTTCCATTGATCTGAGTGTCTGTTCTTATGCCAGTACCATACCATCTTGATGGTTACAGCTTTGTAGTATAGCTTGAAGTCTGGGATTGTGATGCCTCCTGCTTTGGTTTTCTTTTTCAAGATTGCTTTGGCTATTCGGGGTCTTTTCCATACAAATTTTAGGATTATTTGTTCTAGCTCTGTGAAGAATGCTGGTGTTATTTTGATAGGGATTGCATTGAATATGTAGATTGCTTTGGGTAGTATTGACATTTTAACAATATTTGTTCTTCCTATCCAGGAGCATGGAACCTTTTTCCATTTTTTTGTGTCTTCTTTGATTTCTTTCATAAGCTTTCTATAGTTTTCAGTGTATAGATTTTTCACCTCTTTGGTTAGATTTATTCCTAGGTATTTTATGGTTTTTGGTGCAACTGTAAATGGGATCGATTCCTTGATTTCTCTTTCTGTTGCTTCATTGTTGGTGTATAGGAATGCAACTGATTTCTGTGTTGACTTTATGTCCTGCAACTTTGCTGAATTCAGGAATCAATTCTAGCAGTATTTTGGTGGAATCTTTTGGGTTTTCCATATAGAGTATCATTTGACTGACTTATTTAGCTTAGCATTGTACTCTAGCTCCATCCCTATTGTTGCAAATGGCAAGAATTCATTCTTTTTCATGGCTGAGTAATATTCCTTTATTTATATATGTACACCACGTCTTCTTTATCCATCCATCTATCAGTGGACACTGGGCTGCTTCCATAATTTGGCTATTGTAAATAATGCTGCTATAAACATAAAGGTACATATATCCTTTTAAATTAGTATTTTTTTGTATTTTGGGGGTAGATACCCAGTAGTGTGATTACTGTATCATAGGGTAGTTCCATTTTTAACTTTTTGAGGCACGTCCATACTGGTTTCCACAGTGGCCACACCAGTTTGCATTCCCACTGACAGTGCAAGAAGGTTCCTTTTTTCTCCGCATCTTCACCAACACCTGTTGTTTCTTGTGTTTTTGATGTTAGCCATCTGACAGGTGTGAGGTAGTTTTGGTTTACATCTCATTGTAGTTTTGGTTTACATTTCCCCAATGATGAATGATGATGAGCACCTTTCAAGTGTCTGTTGGCCATCTGGATGTCTTCTTTGTATAAATTTCTTTTCATGTCTCCTGCCCATTTTTTAATTGGATTATTTGGCTTTTTGGTGTTGACACGTGTAAGTTCTTCATATATTTTGGATACTAATCCTTTATCAGATAAGTCATTTGCAAATATCTTCTCCCGTTTAGGTTGCCTTTTAGTTTTGTTGATTATTTCCTTTACTGTACGGAATGCTTTCATTTTGATGTAGTCCCAATAGCTTATTTTTGCTTTTATTTCCCTTGCCTCAGGAGACATATCTAGGAAAATGTTGCTATGGCTTATGTGAGAGAAATAAATGCCTGTGCTCTTTTCTAGGATTTTCATGGTTTCAAGTCTTACATTTAGGTCTATAATTCATTTTGAATTTATTTTTGTGTATAGTGTAAGAAAGTGGTCTAGTTTCATTCTTTTGCATGCAGTTGTCCAGTTTTCCCAACTGAAATTTATTGAAGAGACTGTCTTTCCTCCTTTTTCAAAGATTAATTGACCATATAATTATGGGTTTATTTCTGGTTTTTCTAATCTGTTCCATTGATCTATGTGTCTGTTTTTGCATTAGTACCATACTATTTTGATACTGTAGCTATGTAATATAACTTGAAGGCTGGAATTGTGATATCTGAAGCTTTGCTTTTCTTTTTCAAGATTGCTTTGGCTATTCAAGGTCTTTTGTGGTTCCATACAAATTTTAGGATCATTTGTTCTAGTTCTGTGAAATGTTGCATTTTAAAAATCATCCTTTAGAAGATTTTTAATTGTGCTTTTGATTTCTTCTTTGATCTTTAGAAGTCTATTTTTAAATTTTTGTATATTTAAGATTTTTATAGATCTCTTATTTTATTGGTTTCTAACTAAATTCCATTCTGGTCAGAGAAAATTCTTTATGTGATTTCAGTGTTGTTGTTGTTGTTTTACATTTATTGCAGTTTATTTTATCATTCAGCAGCATATGGTTCTATCTTGTGAATTTTTGTATCACATGCCATTGAAATGAGCATACGGTATAATACATTTTTGGGGAGTCTTAGCTGTTCTATAAGTTGCTGAGAGGGGGTTGTTAAATTTTTCAATGAATTCTGTCAGCTTTACATTTGGGTTTTGAATCTCTGTTATTTATATATTCATATTCATGATTGTTATGGCTGTATGTTGAATTAACCCTTTTATCATTACAAACTGCCCTGCTTTATCTCAGGTAATATTCTGTGTCTTGAATTTTCTTCATCTAATGATGAAAACACTCTTCACTTCTTATGCTTAATATTAGTAATAATAAAGGCACTCTTGCCTTCTTATGCTTAATGTTAGCATGGTATATATTTTTCTATTCATTTACTTTCAGTCTATCTGTTTAAAAATCCTCTTTCATAGACAGCGTAGTTGGCACTTACTTTTTAAAGTTCATTTTGCAAACTGTCTTTTAATTGGAGGATATAGTCCGTTAACATTTAATATAATTTTGGATATGTGTCTACCATTTTATTTTGTATTTTCTATTTTTTGCTTTTTGCCTTTATCAATTAATTTGATATATTTCAGAATTGCATTTTAATTTTCCTTTTGACTTTTTATTTATGCCTCTTTACATGACGTTTTAGCAGAGTTTCTAGTAATTTCAATATAGAAACTTAACTTTTCACAGTCTATTTAGAATTAATATTATGCCATTTTGTATTATGTCAAATAGATTCATTTATCCACTCCTGTCCTTTGTAATATAGGTTGTCTTACATCTACATATATTATAAAGTTATATAGTATTATAAAGTTGGAATATTAGGAGACTTCAGATTATTTAAGTATTATCCTGATTTCAGGATAATAGATGAAGTATTTTTCCCATGATTCCTTTATTTAGAGAATATTTGTAATTCAGGTCAAAGGAGTTTAGACAATATAATTGATCAGATTCTTAAGTGATCTAATCAGTCATTTGGATTTTGTATACACATTATCACTCACCTCCCAAAACCCTTACTTCCTAGTTTCCGTAACACCGATCTCTCTGAGAAGCTGAAGTGATATAAAAATTTTGATTATGTATATCAGAACCAGGGTTTTCCTTGGATTCATATTTTTTTAAAAAATGCCTTTTTTCTGGAACACCAGATCATCTTCTATTTAAAATGAGTCAACAGGACAAGGCAAAGCTTGATAATAGATAACAGTAAGATAGAAGTATAATAGAGTTGTTCACCTCGCTTTACTTTCTTTGCCTTATGTTGCCCTTTTTTTTTTTTAATTTTAGGGAGAGAGAGAGAAAGAGTGCAAGTGGGGGAGAGGGGCAGAGGTAGAGAGAGAGAGAGAGAGAGAATCCCAAGCAGGCCCCATGCTCAGTTTGGAGCCTGATGTGGGGCTCAGTGCAATGACCCTGGGATCCTGACCTGAGCCAAAATCAAGAATTGGACACTCATTGGACTGAGCCACCCAGACACCTCCTTTTCTTTTTAATTTATATGTGTTGCCTTTTTTGGAAGGCACTGCCAGAAGCCATGTACTAGTAATTTTATCTTTAAAAGAAGAAATATGTTCATGTTTGAGGCAGGGAGTGGGGTGGTTTGCCTTGTCTGTTCCTTTAAGCCCAGCCTCCTGTATGTTCCCTCCCTACAGAATAACAAGCAGGGCACTAATTTAGAAAGATTTACATGAAGTGACCTTAAAATTCTGCCTTTGCAAATCCTTTATGTCCAATATATGAAATTTGTTCCTTGTTCATGCAATTAGTGTATCTTTGGAAGTGTAGGAATTAAGTTGCAGAAATGAAAAAATACCTTTTGTGCTGCTGTTCCTTAGTATCTACTTGTTGAAACTTAAGGTAAAGTGATAAAAAAAAAAATCCAGAAAATCTTTCTGAACGTGTTTGACCCATTTTGAGAGAATTCTCCCATTATCTGAAAGAAAATGGCAAAATTTGGAATTTTAGCCTTTCAAGTAGTTATTATTCTTTGCTGTTAGCTAAATGTATATTATAAATAGCTTCTTTTTTTTTTTTTTTTTTGGTTGTATGTAGTGATTAACTGGTAGTTGACATCATTTTTTCCTGATTGTATCTGTAATTTTCTGGGAAAACTCAAATCAAACAAGATCTTTGTCCAAAATTGGGATGATAGAAGACTCTCTGTAAGAGTCTACTTATTGCAAACATTACCTGGATTAATGATTTCTGTTCACTTCTTAATCACCCACCCTCTAATGTATATTTCCCTTAAGGCTTCTTCCAAGACTTATAGAATTTACCCATTATGTGAATTTCCAAAACAAAAATGAAATTTTTTAGAGAAAGCCTTAATTTGATTCTTGAGAATTAATTTTTAGTTCCAGTCATGTGTATTATAGAAAACAAAAGAAAATTAGTGTTTGTTTTGCTCCATAGCTTTTTAAATATCACTTTTGCTTTCTCTTTTGAAAACATATCTTGAGTTTTAATTTTTTTTAAACAGTCTCCAAGGAATTGGCCATTATCAGAGCTCAAGACTGATAACATGAGGATGTAATTACTCAGTGGCTTATGAGAAAATTATTTAGTTCTTGTTTATTTCCCATTGGGATGGGGGGAGAAGTGAAAAGTACTGTTTATTAGCCTCATGAAAATCTTGTGTTTTTAGCCCCCTAGAGAAAGCAAGAAATCAAACTAATGTTTCAAATATTTTACTTCATTCAACCTGGGATAATACACACATTGTGTAGTCCACATTTTTTTAACCACAGTATATTTTTACTTGGCTTCTTTTAGGATGCAGTAAGAGGTTATAAAAAAGGAATTTCTGTTGGTAACTGAGGAGAGAGATATTCCTCTTTGCCCAACTATTCTATGTCATTTATCACTAGTGACTTAATTTCCCAGCATCAGTGTTTACTTTTTATACTTAAAAATTAAATAAATTGGGTCTGATAAAGGGCAATTTTCAGTATAGATTACAGATAATTATTATAAATTATCTTGGGGTCAGATTTTAACCAGCTTATTCCCAAGTTGTTTTCTTTATTTGGGGTCCTTTAAAACTTGAAAGAAAAATGTCTAGTATATGAATGTTTTTTTCTCCACATTTTATTAAAAATATAATTTTTGGCATTATTTTCACCACACTCCCTATTTTGTTTTCACTTTGAAGTAGTAAAGTTCCTAATAAAAGTTCCTGATAAAATAAGCTTTTTAAGAGGCCTTTCTAAAACAAATATGCTTTGGCCTTTCTCAGGGCAGGTAAATTAAAAGGTTCAGTTGCTATAGTTGAAGAGGAAAGAGAAGCTACTTAGTGCTGACTCTTCAACATCTTTCACTTCTTTAACTTTATCAGCTTTTTCTTCAACTTGAAATGTTGGTTTTTTGAAAACTAGGGTCAATGACGACTGAGAAATTTGAGTGTCAAATCAGAACCACTGAATTCTGATTTTCTTCTCCTGACTTAATAATATCTGTTTAATTCCAAACACTTGAAAGGAAATATTTAGATATAAACAAGCTTCACCCATTCTTTAAGTGACTCCCTTTTCCTCCATTTCTGCCCCCTAAGAAATGCAACAAAGTCTTATCTAAAGTAATCTTTCACTGTTACAGTACTTTTTTAGCACTAGCAAATTTGTTAAAAGGAGAAAACATCAGAAGTTTTTATTTTTGTTAACTTAGCTACCACTTCTACATGTCTGTACATGAGATAAAATTCTTTAGTAAATATTGAAAGTTGAGAATAAACTAAATATATCAATGGTGCTTAATAGTCTTGGCTGTCAAGGATCTACTGCTTGCATACTGTCCTTACTATATATTAGGTTGCAGAATAAACATGTTTATCAATAAGTTATGCAGGTTACTATAGATAGGGATTTTTTGTTAGTTATCTAGGTATAGATTTGTAGATTTCTGATACTGTTTTCATTTTTAAGTGAAAGATGGCATAATTATGAGGAAAATACAGAACCTTGCAAGACTCTTAGTGCCTTATCCTAATGCTGAGGCAGAGCCTTTTATTTCAAATTTTTCATTTCAGTTACTACAATAAGAATGATTATGGTTTTTTTTTTCTTTTTTCCTAGATTCATCCTCTGGATGTCTAAAGGCCTCAACTCATCTGGGTGCAATAGATGTTTACGTCAGCCAACTAGGGAAAGTGGAGTTAAAATCTCATGAAGGTTAGCCAAGTGGAATGTTTTATTTTGACATATGGTGTACGGAAGGCTTTATGTAACATCTAGGAAACAGATGGTCAGATTATCTGTATTGACATCGTGAGCTCAAGAAGATTTCTTCTGATAGAACTTGATTTAAAGGTTGACTGGAGGGGGTACTGGCTGACTCAGTCAGTGGAGCATGCGACTCTTGATCTCAGGGTTGTGAGTTCTAGCCCTACATTGGATATAGAAATTGCTTAAAAATAAAATCTCTAAAAAGAAAAAAAACTAAAGACTGATTTGAAACAGATGGCCATAAATACTATCATTCCCTTTGTAGTGCAAACAAAAATGTTACAATAGGGGCACCTGGGTGGATCAGTTGGTTGAGCGTCTGACTTCAGCTCAGGTCATGATCTCGCAGTTGACAAGTTTGAGCCCCACGTCGGGCTCTGTGCTGACAGCTCAGAGCCTGGAGCCTGGTTTGGATTCTGTGTCTCCCTCTCTCTCTGCCTCTCCCCTGCTCATGCTCTCTCTCTGTCTCAAAAATAAAGATAAACATTAAAAAAAAAAATTTTTTTTAATGTTACAATATATTGACTGTTACTGTGGAATTGTTAGTGTTTGGGTTTTTCAATTTGGTTTTATGTCTGAAATAGAATATCCTTTTGAGTGAAAATGCTCCCATACATTCTTTTGGAAGCTTTTCTACCCTCATGTAAGAGGACCTTCTTGAAGAGAAGAATTTCTCTTGAAAGAGAAGATTTCTCTTGAAAGAGAAATCTTTGCAAAGTATGATCCCAAAATAAAGGTATCACCAGGAAGTTCCTCTAATGTGATTGTTGACTTAGTATTAAGACTAGCATGACATGTCTCTGTGTATATATTTGTTACAAATAACTTTTCTAAGAATCCAAGTATTTCATTAAAAATACATTTTTTAGTCACGTGAAGACTGAATACAAGTCTTTGTGTACATGGTGCCAAGTGGCTCAGATACTTGAAATAGCTTGCCCATAGGGGCTGAAGTGGCCTGGGTACAGAAAGTTCAGAAACATAGCTCTGTTTATTATTTGTTTGTTTGCTTTTGTTTGTTTTTTGTTTTTGTTTTAAAGTTTCATTTATTTATTTTGAGAGAGAGAGAACAAGCAGCAGAGGGGCAGAGAGAGGGAGAGAGAATCCCAAGCAGGCTCTACACCATCAGCGTGGAGCCTGATGCAGGGCTGGATCTCATGAACCTTGAGATAATGACCTGATCCAAAATCAAGAGTCAGATGCTTAGCTGACTGAGCCCAGCTGCCCTGAAAAACATAGCTCTGTTTAAAAATTGTTTTAAGTAGGGGCGCCTGGGTGATTCAGTCAGTTAAACATCCAGCTTGGGCTCAGGTCATGATCTTGTGGTTCATGAGTTCAAGCCCTGCATTGGCTGCCCAGGCAGCTCAGAGCCTGGAGCCTACTTCAGATTTTGTGTCTCCCTCTCTCTCTGCCCCTCCCCTGATCATGCACTGTCTCTCTGTCTGTCTGTCTCTCACTCTCTCTCTGTCTCTCTCAAAAGTAAGTAAACATTTAAAAAAAATTTTTTTTAATAAAGTCTAGAAGATCTTGCATATTGGCCAGAACAGAGCTATATGTATAACAAGGAAAATACTTCCTTACAGAAACCGGTTATTCCTGATGTTAGCAATATTTTTGGTCATGTTGGTTTAATACTTTTTTGTGCAACAAGGCTCTCTTTTCAGAGTGTCAAAATAAAACTACAAACACAGAGGCCTGAAACAGAAGGTTTTTTGCTGACACACAGGTGTGATTTGATTTTGCAAGATCACATTTTTTTTCCTTTAAAATAGGATAATATTGTGTTCTCTCTAAATTTCTGAGATCTTCAGTAATGCCATTCAGGGTATTTTGTAAGTGCTATAAAAGTCATATAGGGGCGCCTGGGTGGCTCAGTCGGTTAAGCGTCCGACTTCAGCTCAGGTCATGATATCGTGGTCCGGGAGTTCGAGTCCCGCGTCGGGCTCTGTGCTGTCAGCACAGAGCCTGGAGCCTGCTTCAGATTCTGTGTCCCCCTCTCTCTCTGCCCCTCCCCTGCTTATGCTCTGTCTCTCTCTGTCTCAAAAATAAATAAAAACATTTAAAAAAATTTTTTTTAAGTCATATAATGCATTCTCTTATTATGAAGGCCCAAAGAGAAAAATGTAAACCATTGCTAATTTAATGTAACTAGTAACAGAGTAAAAAAAGAGTTTTGAATAAGTAGCTCTTATATGAAAGTTATTTCCTGTTTTGTATATGGATGGGCAAAAAGATAAAATAAACAAAAACATTGTTAATCTTCACTTAAAATACTCTTGAGCATTATTTGGAATGTTATTCCAGTAACCTATTGAAATAGCATATGATGTAACAAAATTTGATTAGGATTATAACTTCGTGTTTTTTCCTATTGGAAATGGCATGAAGCTTAAAGATAACTGGAAACAAAAATTTCTGTCATGTCTTTTAATTACACTTGGGAACAGTAACTTTTTAGAGTAATGGAAAATTATTCAGGATTCTGTTGCTTAATGGTTAGTAAAGACATCTAGAATCCTTTCCAACTCTGCTGCTATCTTGCTATAGGGTTTGGGAGCCAACCCCTTGAGTCTCTTAGATGTTCTTCATTTTGCCATGCGAAAAAGAATGTTGCATGCTTGTTTTCTCTTCCTATGAGTTAACATGATGATCTTATTAATTCTTTCAAAGAGGCCATGTTTAATAGGCTTAAGAGTCAGACCTGCATCTCAGTACTTACTTTTCCATTTAAAATTTGTCCTTGATAAAACCACTGTTCTTAATATAGTATGTCTTCAGTAAATGGTACAATTAGTATTAGTTCACCTTTTAATTTTAAAAAATGGTATTGAGGGGTACATGGGTGGCTTAGTTGGTTAAGCGTCCGACTCTTGATCACAGCTCAGGTCTCAATCTCAGGGTCATGAGTTCAAGCCCCGAGTTGACTTAAACTTTATTTAAGTAGGCTCCACGACCAGTGTGGATTGATGTCAGTAACCATGAAAATAGTTTATGAAGTGAAAGAGGTTGAAGATATAGCAAGAGTTCTCTTTTCTAAACAATATAGTGTTAAAGATGGGAGATTTGGAAAATTTTTCAAGTCATGAGAATTCTTTCACAGACAGTAATGGAGTTTTGGTAGTGATGATTTTTGTTTTTAAGAATGTGGAGAAAGATAAGGATAGAGCTAGTTGCATTGCTTAACATTTTAATTTTTTAAGAAATTATGTTCATATATTTATTTTTTGATGGAGAGAGAGAGCACGAGCAAGCAGGGGAGGGATAGAGAGAGAGGAAAAGAAAAATCCCAAGCAGGCTCTGTTCTGTCAGTTCAGAGCCCATTGTGGTCCTCTAACTCATGAACTGTGAGATCATGACCTGAGCTGAAACTAAGAGTTAGACGCTTAACCAACTGAGCCACCCAGGCGCCCCTATTTTGCTTAACATTTTTAAAGCTCTCACATATTTAACATAGCTTTTTCATTTAAAAACAGAAAAAAGTGTTCATAAAATTACCACATTTGATTTGTTTAGAGATAAAAAGTCCTAGAAAAAGGTTTTAAAAATCTACTTTTTGTTAACTTAAATCCCTCATATCTGTTGTTATGGGGAATCTCCGGTCAGTAGTTTACATTTAAATCTTGAAAAGCAATTTGTTTTTTAAATAATATAACCCAGTTGTAGTGATATACCTTATTTCCCCCCTTTTTGAGAGATGATTATGAGAGTTTATCAGTTTTAGCTCAGACTTTCCAGCTTCAGTTAGGAATGCTGAGAAGATATGAAATTAGGGAAACTTAATCTGATGCTAACCAAACTAAAAGACAAACAGTGACCCATAAATAAGTGCATTTTAAAAGGAATCTTTGCAACATTCACAATGAAAGTCATCCTGATCACTTTTGTCCACAGAGGAAATGGACCTAATGCTTTATGGCAGGGGTCTCTTATTTTATTTGACTTATGAGAAACAGAGAAAGAAAAACTTCTGAAGCAGGAGTGTGTTAATGAATTTGCACTGTAACCCCAACAGATGTAATTGTTTTGGAAAATTATTACTTAGCTAACAGAGTACTTTTTCTTATTTCCTCCTTTAAAAGCTTAAATTACTATAAGATTGTAGTGGTAATAAAGTTGAATGTCTTGTCTCATACACAAAAAGACTGATATCCATTGAAAACAAACATGAGTCAGTTGAAATTCAAATGTTCCCTTTTTTATTATTGTTATTTCCCCCATTCCACCCCACCCCCCACCCCAACATACACACACAGGTTACAACTGAAAACACAAGAGTTTAGGATTCTAGTTGTGTCATAGTGATCAGTGAAAACCGAAGTCCTAAAATATGATGAGGTAGCAGTATGTGCAATACCACAGTGGTTATGAGCATGGGCCCTGTTGTCATTGAAGTGAATCTAGTTTGCGACACTAGTGCTATTGGGAACTTGAGCAAGTAAAATTGGGATTACAATAATAACTTATAAAGTTGATATGTAGATTAGAAGAGATAACCTAATTAAGCTGTTTTGCTCTCAGCAAATGCTCAATTAATGGTAAATACTGTTTACAAACTACATGTGTAGTACACTACACTTTTCTGATATATTGGGTAAGCTGACAAGATAGAGCTCTTGGCAGAAGGAGTTCATAATGTTCTAATGACTCATACCCTTGACAAGAATTACTGTGAATGCCTTGGGAGTAAGGAAAAGGCACTGCTGTTTAAATAAAATATGCCAAGGAATAAAGACAGGGTTCTAGGAGCAATGCTGCCCTTTCAATCATTTTCCAAAGAGCCCTTGGTACTTTTGATTTCTTTGCATTAATAAACTCGTTTAAATTTATTACAGGCTCTATTCTTGTCAAGGTCGCATCTTCTCTTCAAGCTCGTTTAGAGTTATCAGGGAAAGAGGTTGACGTGAACTCAGAAGTCCATGTTCAAGAAATGGCTGAAGCTCATAAAGATGATGGTGTAATAATTACTGGTAAGGGTGCTGCGTTTTGCTATGTAAGGTGAATAGTCATCTGTACATGAGTAGAAATATGGTATACATAACTGCAGTTTTAGTCTTTTATTCCTTTACACTGTCACATTTTGGTGTTTTGACACTCTTTTCTTCCAACTGCTTATCGGTAGCACAATGCAGACGTTTAATTTGAACTACTCACTAACCTGTCATTGGATAAAAGCCATTTAAAATATTTTTCTATCTTCAAGAGATATTTGCGCACTCATATTCACAGCAGCGCTATCACAGTAGCCAAAAGGTGAAAGCAACCTAAATGTCTATTGGTAGATGAATGGTTAAGTGAAGTGTGGCTTATATAGACAATGGAATATTATTTAGCCTTGAAAAGGAAGGAAATCCTGTCACATGCTACATGCATAAGCCTTGAAGACATTATGCTAAGTAAAATAAACTGGTCACAAAAAGACAAATACTGTATGATTCCTCTTATGTGTGATATCTATAGTACTCAAGTTCATAGAAACAGAAGGTAGGGGAAGGGGAAAATGGGGACTTCTTCCATGAGTATAGAGTTTTAATTTTGCAAGAAAAAGTTCTGAGGATCTGTTTCACAACAGTGTGAATATACTTAACACTACTGAACTTTAAACTTAAAAATTATTGAAATGGTAACTTTTATGTTATGCATTTTTTTACCACAATTAAAAAAATTTTTTTAACCATTAATTTTTTTTTTTTTTTTTTTTGTGCTGGTAGAGCTGCTTTCTAACTGTTGGCCTTAAAAATCATCTAAATACATAGAATGCAAGATTTAAGGTTACCTTTATATGTTTGGAATAAACACACATTTGGTTTGGTATTAGGCACATTGTAAACTTGCTCTTTTAATATAACAATTTCTTAGTCCCAGAAATGTGAATGGCTTTTGCACGTTTTCTTAAATTACCTTTGGCTGCATTGATGGCTGATACTACTTTTTAAAATATTTATTGTATATATGTACATAATAAATACATGTAAACGATAAAAAAAAAAAAAAAAAGAATTAATGCTGGTAAAGTTTTCCTTAAAATCTTACCAGAACAGCATTGGAAAAATGTGTGTGGCAGTGGTGGTGGTGGCAGTGGTGGCAGTGGAGTGTCTTCCTGAGATCAGGTTTCAGTTTTAATTCTTTTTTTTTTTTTTTTCAACGTTTATTTTATTTTTGGGACAGAGAGAGACAGAGCATGAACGGGGGAGGGGCAGAGAGACAGGGAGACACAGAATCGGAAACAGGCTCCAGGCTCCGAGCCATCAGCCCAGAGCCTGACGCGGGGCTCGAACTCACGGACCGTGAGATCATGACCTGGCTGAAGTCGGACGCTTAACCGACTGCGCCACCCAGGCGCCCCATGGTTTCAGTTTTAAATACAGGCATACCTCAGAGATACTGTGTTCCAGACCACTGCAAAAAAGCAATTCAAATGAATATTTTTGGTTTCCCAGTGCATATAAAAGCTATGTTTATACTATACTGCAGTCTGTTAAGTGTGCAATAGCGTTATGTCTAAAAAACAATGCAGGTACCTTAATAAAAAATGTTTTATTGCTGGAAAATGGTAACCATCATTTGAGCTTTCAATGAGTCATATAATCTTCTTGCCTTGATGTCAATGGCTGCTGCTGACTGTAAGGGTAGTGGTTGCTGAAGGTTGAAGGTCGAGGTGGCTGTGGCAATTTCTTTAAAAGATGACAGGGAAGTTTGCAGCATTGATTCTTCCTTTTACAAATGATATCTCTGTAGCATGCAATGCTGTTTGATAGCATTTTACGCACAGTGGACCTTCTTTCAAAATTAGAATCCATCCTCTCCATGTCTGCTGCTACTTTATCAACTGAGTTTATGGAATATTCTAAATATTCTAAATTCTTTGTTGTCATTCCAACAGTCTTCACAGTGTCTTCACCAGGAATAGATCCATCTCAAAAAACCACTTTATTTGTTCATCCATAAAAAGTACCTTTTGATACATTCAAATTTTATCTTGAGATTGGAGCAATTCAGTCACATCCTCAGGCTGTACTTCTAGTTCTTTTCCTCTTTCCACCACATTTGCAGTTACTTCCTACACTGAAGCCTTGACCCTCTCAAAGCCGTCCATGAGGGGTGGAATCAACTTTTTCCAAATTCCTACTAATGTTGAAATTTTAACCTCTTCCCATGAATCATGAATGTTCTTAATGGCATCTAGAATGAATCCTTTTCAAAAGGTTTTCAATTGACTTTGCCCAGATCCATCGGAGGCATCGCTGTCTATGACAGCTATAGCTTTATGAAATGTATTTCTTCAATAATAAGAATAGAAAGTTGAAGTTGCTCTTTGGTCCATAAGCTGCAGAATGGTGGTTGTGTTAGCAGGCATGAGAACATTAATCCCATTATACCTTTCCATCAGAGCTCTTGAGTGGCTGACCACTGCATTGTTAATGAACAGTCATATTTCGGAAGGAATCTTATTTTCTGAAAATAGGCCTCAACAGTGGACTTAAAGTACTTAGTAAGTCATGTTGTAAACAGATCATGTTGTAAACTATCATCCAGGCTTTGTTGTTCCATTGATTGAGTGCAGGCAGAATAGATTTAGCCTAGTATTTTTAAGGTTTTTTTAAAAACTTTTATTTATTTATTTGAGAGAGACAGAGACAGAGAAGGGCAGAGAGAGCGGGAGAGAGAGAATCCCAAGCAGGCTTCATGCTGCCACCACAGAGCCTGATGCGGGGCTCGAACCCTGAAACCGCGAGATCATGACCTGAGCCAAAACCAAAAGTCAGACAGACTTTCGATCAACTGAGCCACCCAGACGCCCCTTGCATAATTTTTAAGGTCCCTAGGATTTTCAGAATGGTAAATGAGCATTGGCTTCAACTTAAAGTCAGCAGCAACCTTAGCCTGTGCCGAGAGGGTCAGTCTGTCCTTTGAAGTTTTGAAGCCAGGCATTGACTTCTCTTCTCTAGCTATAAAAGTCCTAAGTAGCATTTTCCTCCTATATAGCGCTGTTTGTATACATTGAAGATCTGTTGTTTTTAGTGTAGCTACCTTCATTAATGATCTTAGCTAGATCTTCTGGATAATTTGCTGCAGCTTCTACGTTAGCACTTTTATGTTATGGAGCACTGTTATGTTATGTTACGTTACGTTACGTTACGTTACGTTACGTTACGTTACGTTACTGCTTCTTTCCTTAAACCTTATGAACTAACCTCTGCTAGCTTCAAACCTTTTTCTTGCAGCTTTCTCACCTAAACCTTCATAGATTTAAAGAGTGTTAGGACCCTGCTCTGGATTAGGCTTTGGCTTAAGGGAATATTGTGGCTGGTTTGATCCTCTATCCAGACTGCAAAAACTATCTCCATGTCAGCAGTAAGGCTGTTTCACTTTCTTATCATTCGTGTCTTCACTAGAGTCACACTTTTAATTTTCCTCCAAGAACCTTACTTTGCATTCACAATCTGGCTAACCATTTGGCACAAGAGGCCAGGCTTTCAGCCTATCTTGGCTTTGGACAAGGCTCCCTCACTAAGCTTTATCATTTCTAGCTTTTGATTTCAAGTGAGAGATGTGTGACTCTTCATTTCACTTGAATACTTGCAGGCTAGTGTAGGGTTGTTAACTGGGCTGATGTTGTTGGCACAATATTGTTGTGTCTCAGCAACTATGGAGGTGTGAGGAGAGCGAGAGACAGGGGACTGACCAGTCCGTGGGGTAGTCAGAACATACACATTTATCAATTAAGTTTGCAGTCTTACATGGGTGCCATCTGTGGTGCTTCAAAGCAGTCACAGTAGTTACATCAAAGATCACTGATCGTAGATCACCCACCGTAACAAATGTAAAAATAATGAAAAAGTTTAAAATATTGTGACAATTGCCAAAATATGACAAAGTAGCAAATGGTGAAGGGGCCAGTAGACTTGCTCAGTGCAGGGTTACCACAGACCTTCAATTTGTAAAAAAATACAATGTCTATCTACAAAGCACAATAAAGCAAAGTACAATAAAGCAAGGTATGCCTTTATTTGTTTTCTATGTCATAAAATTAAACAATCTGTTAAAAATCATAGAATCTTAACAAAAAGCATAACAAGAATAAAAATAAGACCTGTACACCCACCCTCAGATCTAACTCAGTGCCTAATGGGCAGACTCTTAGTGACATAGTAAAAGTTTGATGAAAATTTAACTGTATTTAATGTAGTAAGAATCAACTTCTTATGATCCAATCTCTTGAGTTTAATAAGGAGACAATAGAGTTAACCTTTTTGGCCCCAGTAGTCTAAAGCAATAATATAAATTTGTTTAATAATGTTCTGCATGATATAGCATAATCAAATTATTTTACATATATTAATGTTTAAATTACAAATTAAAGTTACTTTGTCATTTTCTATTGTTACTCATAGAATCATGAAATTTAGATTTCATTTTAATTCAGTTTTAAAACCCTATTCTCAACACTTGAGCCATTAAAAAAGACCTCATTAAATTATTTAGGAACACTTACTAGTCCTGTCACTGGATAAAATCACTATCTGCAGACCTGATCTCTTTTTTCTTGCCCATTTCTATTCCACTAAACCAGTACCACCTCAAGCATAATATATTTTAAAACAAATGTTACCTTCCCTTGCCTATCTCCTCCTCCTCCTATCTTCTTTGTTTTCCTTCATTTGGTAAGTCATTCACTCAACAAACTTTTGAGTCAGGCACTGCTAGAAACTAGGAATGAACGATAATAGAGTATGGTCTCTCTGTCATCTGGGAAGCTTACATCCTAGTAAGGCAAGACAAATCAGTGAACACAGTGAAGTGGAATAAATGTTGTAGTAAAGATATGTATATGGTACAGTGAAAGCATGTATGTGACCTATCTAAATTAGACTACCATTGTGAGTTTGAAGAGGTGAGAGAAGCACAATATAGCTAGAATATAGAGAGTAGGGGGAATGTGGCATAAAAGAAGGCTAGAGACTTTGGAAGGGGTCAGATCATATAGGGCTGATTTGGATTTTAAACTAAGTGCATGCAAAGGCGCCAAAAGGTTTCATCTGGGTTTACACAATCAAATCTATGCATTAAAAAGTTCGCTGAGTGGGGAGCACCTTGATGGCTCAGTCAGTTAAGCGTCTGACTTCAGCTTGGGTCATGATCTCGTGGTCCGTGGGTTCAAGCCCTGTGTCAGGCTCTGTGCTGACAGCTTGGAGCCTGGAGCTGCTTCAGATTCTGTGTCTCCCTCTCTCTCTGCCCCTCCCCTGCTTGCTCTCTGTCTCGCTGTCTGTCTCTCAAAAAAATAAACATTAAAAAAACTTTTTTAAAAAAGTTCACTGAGTGGTGCCTGAGTGGCTCAAGTTGGTTAAGTGTCCAACTCTTGGTTTTGGCTCAGGTAATGATCTCACATAGTTCATGAGTTTAGGCCCCACACTGGGACTCTCTCTCTCTCTCAAGATAAATAAATAAACTTTAAAAAAAAGTTCACTGAATGTTGGGGTGCCTAGGTAGCTCTGTCAGTTAAGCGTCTGACTTCAACTCAGGTCATGATCTCACAGTTCATGGATTCAAGACCCACATCAGGCTCTGTGCCGACAGCTCGGAGCCTGGCATCCGCTTCGGATTCTGTGCCTCTGTCTCTCTCTGCCTCTCCCCAGTGCGCGCGCTCTCTCTCTCTCTCTCTCTCTCTCTCTCTCTCTCTCTCTCAAAAATAAATAAACATTAAAAAAAAATTTTTTTTTAAAGTTCACTAAATGTTGAGTGGAGAAAGATTGGAAAGGACAATGGTGAATGAAGGAAAAGCTAACTAGCAGGCTACTGCAGTAATTCAGAAGAGCTCTTTCTGTGGCCTGGACTCCATAGTAATCTCTCTTAAACTCAACAGAAAAATAAATAAGCCTTCAACAAATTTTGCTTGAAGAAATAGTTAAATGGATGCTATGAAGAAGATACATGCTTACCCCATTGGTATTTATGAAGCCCCTCAGCCTATTCTTTTTGTATGTGATTTGTTATGTGTCTTGTACTCTAGCCCCTCCTTCCTAAACCAGAAAGGCCTACATTGCAGAACAAAGTTTATTTCCTGCTCACAACACAAGAATCTAGGTACTGATCAGCAGAATTTCTTTGTAGAGTCCCACATGACCTACTACAAGCCCCAGAGGTATCTCTAGATTGTCTCTGATAGTAGGTTAAATCCATTAGAGTAATTGTGCAGAGAGACCTCACATAGAGACAGGGCAGTCCCTTTTGGAGACAGCCGTATGAACAAGTGACTGAGTTTACAGAAATTTTCATGTTTCATTTTGATTCTAAAACTGTTTGGTGCCCAGAAGGCTACAGACCTTATTTATCAGATGGATGGAATAATTTAAGAGGCCTAGAAAATCAGGGCAGATTGCTTTTTTTGTGGAGATTTCCAATCTGAAACCCAGTTTTGGAAATAATGAGCAGTTTTATATGTGAGTTGTTATTATAGGCAGCTGAGCTCAGCTCATCTGGGCCTTCCTTACAGAGCCTATGAGGCATAGAAACAGAAATACCCTCACTGCTAAGAGGTCTGGATTGTATCTGTAGCATGACTTCTGCATGATTTCTGCAAGAAGCATGCCAGTAAAAATTAGTCCCTAGGGCTCAGGCTTCCCACAGGGTTTGATGTGTCAGCCTTGTAATTTTGTTTGATTTCCTGCTTCATGATTTCCCTTGCTGTTGCTGTCACTAATAACTGTACATTGCACAATTCTTAAAATGACTTACAAGTATTATATGCTATTCTGAGGTCAAAAGAAAGCTCAGGCTGAAACATTTACCTACTTTAAAAGCTGTGTGCAGCATGTATTCTTTGGAGTGCATTTTTTAATCCTTTTAAGATCCTTGGTTCCAAGTTTTGTGCTCTACCCATATATAGCAAATTCAACAGGTGGTGAATGGCTTAGGTAAGATATTTCTTGTAAGAAATTGACTTCTCCATTAGCTTTTAGCCTTGGTTCATCAACTTAGATATAAAACCTTACTGTGGTATATAATAACATTCTCTGAGCCCAAAACTGCATGTGGTACAAAGTCTTTCTATCTTAAAAGCCCCGGTTTAGATGTTTAGAGAGTATTAGAGATAAAGCGTGTTGCCAGCCAAATGATGCGTGTCCTTATCTGCTTAGTATAGAAGGTGATACTACTGGGTTAATTTTATTTTAGTAAAACTAGAAATGTAAAGCATGTAAAAAATAAATTCATTTGGGATCCGGCCACCAAGCCAAAATAGAATTCTCAGCTTGTTTTCAGGCCAGAGAGTTATACATTGAATGGTATTGTGATTTATAATGGAAAACTGATTCATGAGTTGGAAAAGAAGTTGAAATGGGACTAAGCCCACAGAATGCCACTTTTAGATCTAGAGACAGTGCTTTACCTCCAAATGGGGGGAAAAAATCTAGTGTTTTATTATGACTCATAGAAATAATTCTTTTTTTTAGAATACTCTGAAGTTTGAGTTTTCTCCAAGCTTATAGCACATGGATTTATCAGTCATGTAGATGTGTTTTAGGATGACATGGAAGAAATTCAGTAAGAGAATGAAGAATGCTATAGACTTATGGCTGTCTGCTTAAAAATACTTTAACAGGGGGGCACCTGGGTGGCTCAGTCAGTTAAGCGAATGTCCGACTTTGGTTCAGGTCATGGTGGCATGGTTCATGGGTTTGAGCCCCACATTGGGCTCTGTGCTGACAGCTCAGAGCCTGGAACCTGCTTCGAGTTCTGGGTCTCCCTCTCTCTGCCCCTCCCCCACTCACGCTCTGTCTCTCTGTCTCTCTCTTTCTGACTCTCTCAAAAATGAATAAACATTTTTAAAAAATACTTTTAACAGGGAGTTAATGTAGAAAAACTGCCTTCAGATTTTTTGTGCTTTTAAAGTTTATTTATTTATTTTGAGAGTTAAAGAGAGCAGAAGCAGGTGAGGGGCACAGAGACAGAATCCCAGGCAGACTCCATGTCATCAGTGCAGAGCCCAGCTTTGGGCTCGAACTCACAAGCCATGAGATCATGACCTGAGCCAAGATCAAGAGTAGGACACCTAACCGACTGAGCCACCCAGGTGCCCCAGATTGTGCTTTTAATGTGTTTTTGTTTCCCCATCATTTTGTTAAAGTTCTAGGAATGTCAGATAATTAGACATGAACTTTATTTGTTAATATTTACCAAAAAAGACCAGGTTTTGTTTCTTTTCATATGAAAACTTTATGTGTAAGACTAGATAGTAAATATGTTAGACTTTGCAGGCTACATACAGTTTCTATTGCATAGTCTTTTTATTTTTAATATAACCCCTTAAAAATGTAAAAGTCATTCTTAGCTCTTAGGCCATAAAAACAGGCCTCAGGCCAGATTTGGCCCATGGGCTATAATTTGCTTACCCCTAACCTAGAGATCAAAGTGCAGGTCCCAGTCTTAGAGCATGTGAATTCTGTTTGTAATGCCTGGGGATTTTTGTTTGTTTTTGTATTTGTATTTATTTTGGTCATTTAAGAAATACTGAATCACAGTCAAATCTTACCCTGAATGTACTCTTCCCAGTAATGAAGAAAAATGATTTGTGTCCATAAAAGTGTGATTGCCTAAGATTTAAGAAACAGTGCAACCATAGAAGGTATACAATGGCAAATAAAAACACAAAAACATTCAGTATCACTAGCCATTAGTGAAGTGCAAATTAAAACCAGAATGAGATATTACCTCTTAGAATACATAAAATAAAAAATACTGCTAATACTAAATGCTGGTAAGGATGTGGAGAGATTGGATCTCTCTTACATTGCTGTTAAGAGTGTAAAATGATATATCCACTCTAAAATTCAGTCTGGCAGTTTGTTAAAAAACTAAACATGAAACTACCATATGATCCAGCAATTATACTCCTGGGCATTTGTCTTGAAGAAATGAAACTTAGAGTTCACATAAAAACCTGTACACAAAAAGTATAACTTTATTTGTGATACCCCAAAATTGGAAATGATGAAAATATCTATCAGTAAATTGTTATACAAATTGTAGTATGTCTGTGCAATGAATACAATTCAACAATAAAAAGGAATTTTTATTGATACACACAACTTGGATAGACCTTGAGGGCAGCATGCTGAATGAAAAAAGCCAGTCTCAAAATGTTACACACTGTATGATTCCATTATTATAATATTTTTGGAATGACAAAATTATAGAAATGGAGAATAGACAAGTGGTTGCTAAAGGTTAGGGAAGAGACAGGATAGACTATAAAGATATCACAAGAGACTTATTTTGTGGTGATACAACAGTTTTATATCTTGATTATGTTGATGGTTATAAATCTATACATGTGATAAAATGTCATATCAGTGTACACAAAAATGTAAAAAAGTGAGTGCATGCAAAAAATGGTGAAACCTGAGTAAGGTCTGTAGTCTAATTAATTGTATTTCGCCAACCAATTACTTGGTTTTGATAATGCACTATAGTTACGTCACCATTGGGAGAACTGGGTTAATGGGTGCATAGGACCTCTGTGTACCATTTTTGCAACTTGATTCTTGCAAGTCTTTATTATTTCAAAATAAGATGTTAGAGAGCATAGTAAAGGGAATGGGGCGGTGGGGGGGGGGGTGGGGGGGGTAGATGGGGAGAGGGAGAAAGAGAAGAAAGAAACAATGAAGGCTTCCAGGCAAGAGGTGGAGTAAAACGGACTCATTTTATCCTTTTATCTAAAACAACAATAATAAAATTTTGTAAATAAGAAAAATCAATGAATAAACAGTTTCTAAGACATTATACATCAAGCAATGAAAGAAAGTGATCACTGAGAGATGCAAAACAAACAAAATGAGCCCTGCTTACTGTCTTGAAAAAGTCTCCAGTCTGTAGTACAGAGAGAGAGAGGAACCCATTGTGGAGCCCAGCAGACTCTCTGATTTGAGGAGACCATGATGAGGGTCCACACAGACCAAGACAGTGAGAGTTCATAGGACGAAGTACCAGAGGAAAGACGGCCTTGTGTTCACACTGGTCCAGGAATAATGCCTGTGCCACCTGCCAGACTGGAAAAAATCGTAACTCATGGGGCACTGGGTAGACCACGTAGTTGTTAGAAACAATTATCCCTAGAATGAACATTTCCCCAGAACTGCCTAACAAATCATAAAAGCAAGAGATGAAATGCTTAAACTGTTTCCAAGTAACTGCATCTCTGAACCAAGCTCAAGATTTATAGGAATACAAAATCATCTAGCACCGAAAAAAATAAAATTTACAATGTCTAGCATCCAAGCAAAGATTAACAGACATGCAAAAAGGCAAGAAAACATGACCCATAATAAAGGGAATGTCAGTTGAAACCCACCCAGAACAGATATGGATGTCAGAATTAACAGAGAAGGAAAATAAGAAGTTATCAAAACTGCATTCCACATATTAGAATATAGAATAAAGTTAAGACATGGAAGATGTAAAAAAGACCAAAATTGGATTTCTAGAAATGGAAACTACAATGTCTGAGATGAAGAATACAGTGGATGGGATTAAACATAAAAAATTTGAAGAACAATGAGCCTTTTTGAGAATACTTCTTGGGCAAAACTGTCTACTTGCTCGAAGTCTAGAGGTCTGTTGACTTTGTTATTCCAGGTAATTGAGAGAAAATGTAATGATGGAAACCATTAAAACTAGTTTAAAAATGGGGCCAGATCATGACCTGAGCCAAAGTCGGCTCAGTCAGTTAAGCAGCCGACTTTGGCTCAGGTCCTGATCTCCTGGTTCGTGGGTTCGAGCCTGCATCGGGCTCTGTGTTGACAGGTCAGAGCCTAGAGCCTGCTTTGGATTCTGTGTCTCACTCCTTCTCTGCTCCTTCCCTGGTCGTGCTCTGTCTCTCTCCCTCTCTTAAAAACAAATAAGCATTTAAAAACAATTTTTTTTAAACACTAGTTCAAAAATATTTTCTTGTCGGTAATAATTTGTTAAGATGCCTGGGGCTGCATTGTTGTTAAGGGCAGGCTGTAAATACTTGTAGAATGTTGACAACATTGAAATATTTGGTTATAGAATTGTGTATGGTTAGAGGTTTTATTTGTGAAATATATGCAGTAAAAATAATAAAATTTCAGAGTATTTTCATGTTGTTTCATAAGTTTATGATTTACTTTCCTAGCCAGTTGGTAAACTTTTTGAGCATATTAGTATGTCTTTGTACATCTTCTGAATATAAAGATGTAAACTACTTTAGCATGGTGCTTCCCATAATAGGTGGTCAGTAGTGTTTATAATGTAAAAGAGGGAATCTTCCAACTATGAATCATTGAAGTTAAATATGCTAATAAGGCAGCACCAGAATTATCCTTCTGAATCAAATGTAAATAAAGTCTGTCCTAGGGTTGGGAAAGGGAGGTGGAGGTCAGGAACAGGGGAGGGGAAGGGAGAAGCTCACCTTAGTGAAGAAGCTTTTTAAGCCTAATTTTAAACAAGAGAATTAAATTCTGCAAATTACTACTTAGAGCCCTATCTTTATCCACAGAGAGTGCTGATTAGATCAGGTGTATTTTGGGTTAAATAATGACTAATGCTTCTCAACTAAGTATTTGGGGGGAAATAAAAGAACTTGGAGATTCATATATTTGGGTAGATTTGGACAGGGTGGATTTAGAGAGCAAACACTGTAGTTTAAAAACGTCCTTCGAAGAAACTCTTCCCCCCATTTAGTTAATGGAAGCCAAACTACATAGGGATAGGGTAGTCATTTCCCTTTTTTTGGCCAATAAAACACTGATTATCATTGGCAAGGGGAATTAAATAAGGAACAAGTTTTCTGCAACCAGAAGTTCCAGTGTGTGTTGCAAGATTTTTGTAGGAAGGAATTTATAAACTTTACAAATTAGAATGGAGTCTCCACAGATTCAGGCCAGAGTATGAAAAGCTTTCAATAAATTACTTATAGGCAAGATAGAGAAAGCTATTTTCAAGCAACCCAAGTGGAATTGTATAAATATAAACTGTCTTGTTTTTTGAGTATTGTCTCTAGCCTAATATTGCTGTGTGTTCATTTTGTTAGTAGCAGTAGCACTGTGTGCAGTATGAGGGCTAAGGGCAGGCTCCCCAGGAAAGGCCACTTTGGCATAAAGATGATTTCAAGTTATAAGTAATCAAAACCCAGTAGATGCAGTAAAAGCTGTCTGCCTCTCCCTCAACTGCATAAATTTACTTTGGAAAGGAAAGCCTGTGCCAGCAAGAGAGCTATTAACAGAGACTCCCCTTTACCTAAGAAACTTACCTGCATAACGGGGCAACTTTTGTTTTTCAAAGCATCTCCTTTCACTTTCCTGCTAATGAGCTTCTCCCCTTTGTATCTTCAGGCCCCACCCCTCTCCTTAGCTCATATAAGCTTTAAGTTGCCTCACTGTCTTTGGAATTTCATGTGTGTGGGGATTCTCCATATGCACACATACTAAATTTGATTTTCTCCTGTAGATGTCTCATGTCAGTTTGATTCTAAGTCCAGTTAAAAGGACCATAAGGCAGAGGAAGGCCTTTCTCCCCGACAGTAGCCTCTTCTACTGTTGCAAAAGAAAATGAGTAGATTGGCTTCTCTTTCCATAAGCAAGAAAAGCGTAATTGGGGAGGTGACACATAACATATTAAGGAAAAGATCTTAGGTATTTGGGAAAACCTTACTATCATTTACTATTGATGCCAAAGAGTGTAAGAAAATAATAAACTTAGAGCAACCAATGTTCAAGATTTCCAATTCTTTCCTCTATATTTATTTGAATTACTAGGAAAAAAATTATGTATTATAGAAAACCTATTGCGTGCAGGTACCTCAAAATCCTGACCTACCAAATGCAGCACAGGCACGAAAAGAAGAACATTAAAATTGACATAGCTGAACTCCTTAATGACAAGTTGGAGGAAAAAGAGAAGCTTCTGTGAAATAACAAAATTCAGCCAGGTAAATTTGAAGACCTAATTGGCTTTATTAAACAATTAATGATTTGGGCAGCACCTCACCTAGCAAGTAGAGGGGCACACCGAGGTGTTGTACAAAATGGAAGGTTTTTCCAGAAGGAGGATGGGACCAAGAAAGTTGTTAGCAAAAGAAAAGGATTATTCCAGGCTAGGCCCTTTCTGGGGGGGGGGGGGGGGGGGGGGGCGGGGGGGGAAGGGGGTCTTCCCATGCAAAGAACCTCATCATTCTCTGGGGAATGAAGAGGTCCCATGTGGCAGAGTCTCGTTGCCACTGACTAAAAATTCCTGACTGACCAGCGAAGACTACGTTTCTGTGGGAGTTTGAAACTGCAATTAGATTATGTATTAAGCATCTGTTTGGGAACTTGGTCTAAGAGACACCATTTGGGCCTGTGGTGTTTTGTTTTGCTTTGTTTTGTTTTTAACACGTCTAACACAGGGATTTACCAAATGGAATGAGATTTTAATCAGTTTAATGAGAAGTAGAATCATGATGATATTGAAATCTAGGAAGAGGGGGGTACCTGGGTGGCTCAGTCAGTTAAGTGTCCAACTCTTTGATTTCAGCTCAGGTCATGATCTCATGGGTTCCCAGGACCAAGCCCTGCGTCAGACTGTGTGCTGAGTGTGGAGCCTGCTTGGGATTCCCTCCCCTGCCCTCCCCCCACACACACACATTAAGGGGTGCCTAGTGGCTCAGTCAGTTAAGCGTTCCAACTTCAGCTCAGGTCATGATCTTGCAGTTCATGGATTCAAGCCCCACCTTGGGCTCTGTGCTAACAGCTCAGAGCCTGAAGCCTGCTTCAGATTCTGTGTCTCCCTCTCTCTCTGCCCCTCCCCTGCTCATGCTCTGTCTCTCTCCCTCTCTTAAAACTAAACAAGCAAACATTTAAAAAAAATAAAAAATATAGCAAGAGAAGTGGAAGGAAAAACTCCAGAGGAACTTGAAAGATGCAATGAACTCTAAAACACTGATAGATAAGATTATGGCTCAGATTAAAGGGGAGGCAAGAATTCAGAGAAGAATTTGTATCAGAAAAGCACTCGACACAAAGATTGGATGGTGTAAAGCACCTTTTCATCAGCTAGGAATATCATATGGTACTAACAAGGGAAAAACTATGCTAAAGAAAAATTGTTTCCTGATTGGTGTGTTTGGATTCAGCAAAGAAAATGTATATAAGGAATTGAGACAGTGTATTCACAACTCTCCTCAGTACAGTTTTTTTTTTTTTTTGGCAGTGCAATATTATTATTTATTGGGTTCTGTTAGATTTGACTCAAACAGCTGATACACATTTCCCTAAACTAAGCCTAAAAAGCTTCACACAAAACAAGTGTCAGCACCAAAGGGTATGTTATCACAGAGGTAGGTGGCAAGAGATTTTTGCCCCCTAAGGCTGGTATTTGGCTTGGTTGAGCACTACCTAGAAGCCAGAGTATAGAAGTGAGTTGAAAAGAGCTATTTATGTATATGTTCTGAAGGCAAAGAAGAGAGAATAGGAAATCGCCCTTACACTTAGGCAACTTGCAAGAGAAGTACGAGAGGAGAACCAGACTCACTGGTACAATCTTTCATAGCACAGTGACACCTAGAACACAGTCTAGTGTGTGTTATCACACATCCATAGCAGTTCCTCCTCCCTAGGAGGCAGGTGGCTGAGAGTGAGGGCTTGAGCAAGTCCTCTCCCTTAGAGGCCTACCATTTTAAGGTAATTTGGGATGAACGTTAACACCTCCTTAGGCCCATCAATCCTAACTGAATTGACTGAGGTTTTATAACATAAACAGTAGTTTGAAACACTAAAAAGCTTACTTTCATATTAAATGGCTTCAGAACTCTGTATGAGGTCGATATTAAGATGTTTTTTATCTTGCTACCAGGGCTTGGAGATGGAAATGTCACAATCGGATTTCTGTTGCGATGGGGATAATAAGACCTCAACTCATAATACTAGCTCAGTGATACTTATTTACTAATACATTTCATCACTGAAGTTGGAAAAGAGCATTATAAAATTACAACTCAGAGATAAGAAATGGTGCCAATGATTTTAAAGTATTTCATGTTTTGTCATGCTAAAACAGGGCCCTAAGATCAGAGAATTGGGTGAGGATTTGGAGGAGCTTAATATCTTAATCACTTAATTTCTTCTAGTTTCCCCGTGGGTCTAAGTTGGTAGTGTTTCTTCATGTGGGGAGGAGACTGAAATTCTGAAGGTTGTGCTACTGGCTAGTACAAAGAGCCTGTGACCTTGGGCAAGTAACTTAATGAGTCTTCCTGGGCCTCAGCAACCTTCAACCATAAGACTTTACCCAGGCTTTACTTCAAATAATTTCCACTTCTTGGTTAGAGCTGCTCTTAGGAAAATCAGCATATACATAACTCACACAGAGAGTAAACTGAACCATGTGCAGAGAGAAGAATCTGAAAGTCATTAATTTTAAAATGACCAATGCTCTCGAAACTAATTTATTTAGTCCTTCTCTCAATTGCCAGTTGAGCCCTGTCCCCACTCGGGCCTAAGCTGTGGTGGCCCAGGCAGCCCACCCAGGTGTCAATCACTTGACCCAGTGGCGTAGCCAACGGCTCCCTTCCTTCTCGAAACTCTCACAGAAAGATGTGCCCCAAAACACTCCTGGGAATTGTGAAGAGAAACTGTCAACGTTGGAAGACATTCAGAAACCATTTATCACACCGGTAGTCCCTATCCCAGAGCATACGTCACTGGCCTCCAGACCCCAGGATCTGGAAAACAGAATAAAATGCCCCAGCGGCTGCACTCACGCACTTTCTGGCATTCCTTTCAGCCATAAAGGCTTCCAACCACTTTGACTCCTGGGTGGGTCAACCGCAAACAGGGCGTGTTGATGTGGGGCAGCCAGTCCTCCTCAGTACAGTTTTGATTGGTCTCTTAAATTCAGAGTTGCACTGGAGCTTTAGACGAGGTATATCACCTTCATTACCTTGATTGAAAGAGACAAAAACCTAGAACTAAAAGAACAGAGATGAGAAATAAACCAGGTGAGCTGTATCACTGCTACAGCATATGACTTTGAGGGCAGGGAGCAGTAACACAGAGCCCAGCAGACTCCTGAAGTGGAGACTGAGCTGAGCATCTTGGGAGACCAGGGCTGCTAGATTTCAGAAGAAAGAATTCCAGAGAGGAGGGATCTGCACAGGGTGCCCATGAGCATTCATACGTGTCAGGAAATGACCTCATCCCTAGCACAGTGTGAATGAACTTCAAAATGATTATGCTGAGTGAAAGAGCCTAGATTTTTAAAAAAGAATAAAATGCATACTGTATGATTCCATTTATTAAAATTTTAGAAAATGCAACTAATCCATAGTGACACAAAGTAGACCAGTGATGGGGGGTAGATCAGTGATGGGGGTTTCATGGGGGAGTGTCTGGAGGTGACAGAGAAGGGACAAGAAGATGACAGAAGAGCAAAAGTCAACTTTTACGAGTGATAGATGTATTCATTATTTTAAGAGATGGCTCCACAGATTTTTGCATATTCCAAAGTTTACTGTATTGCATATGTCTTTTATCAATTGTACTTAAATAAACCTCTTTTTAAAACCTGCACACACAAAAAAATACAGATAAAAAGAGAGTAGCTTCCCTTTCAGTTGTTCTGAGAAAATGAAAGGAGGGAATAAGCCCAGGTAACCGCAACTCTTTCCCGACTCACACTGTCTTTACTAAGATTTTTGCTGTTCCAAAGTGTTTTTCAGTTTCAGAGATGTGTTGTTAGGATCTATGTCATAGTCGGATATTGTTCTTGTCAATGAAGATATAACTTTATGCAATTTTGTGTTTCAGGGCTCATGAATCAAGCAAGCAAACATGAAAAATGGATTAAGGCCGATGCCCCAAAAGGCACTATAAATTTTAGAAGTCAAAGCTGGTTTCAGTCCCTGAAACTGCAGGACTAAGAATGGTTTGAATTTTATTTATAATTTTTAACAATGATCAGCAGATCTAAGACTACAAAAATGCAAATACCACAGTTCATATAAATGTTGAAAACAATTTAGAATGAATACTAGTGAATTGTCTTGTGGAGGCCTTTTCAAAATTTGTACTTAGCTATTGTATTCATTTTTTGTTGCCCTGCAATAAATTACCATAAACGTAACCAACTTAAAATAGCATTTACTTACTAGCTCACAGTTCTGTAGGTCAAGAGCTCTGCATAGCTAGGCTCTCTCCTCAAGGTGCACAAGTCTGGACTCAAGTTCTCATCTAGATCCTCTGGGGGGAAAAAATCTACTTTCAAGCTTATTCATATTGTTGGCAAAATCCATTTCCTTGTGACTATGACTGAGGTCTCTCTTTTCTTGCTGTCCATCGGTAATCACTCTAAGCTTCTAGAGGCCACTTGCATTCCTTCTCATGTGGCCCTCTCCATCTTAAAGCCAGCACTTGCTTCTCGTGCACTGAATATCCGACCTATTCTGCAACCAGCTGGAGAAACTGCTTTTATGGGTTTGCTTGATTAGATCAGGCCTTCCCAGAATAATCTTTGTTCTGTGATGTAACATAATCATGGGAGTGCTCGCTCATCATATTTACAATTTCCATTTATACCCAAGAAGAGAAGATTATACAAAAGCATAGGTCATGGGCGGCAGTTATCTTGTAAAGAAGCATTTCCTTCACTTTAGCTCTCTTGTAACATGTTAGTATTTCTTATGACATCAATGTAAATGTAAGCTGTCAATAAAATACGTCATAAAAATGATGCATTTGCTACTGATTCTTAATTCTTTTTGCATAATCTAAGATACAATGCATTGGGAAGAGGAGAAACATTCAACTGTTTTACAGCCTGCTGTATGAAGATTGATTTTTATTTTTACAATGGTGTACTGTATAAAGTTATTTTATAAATTCTTTTTCTTTCAAGCTTACCTGTATACTCCTGGGTCATTTAATTTACATAAGACTGAATAGACCTATCTTTCAGATTATGTCTTTTATGGTTAGGATAAATCAGCTCTTAAACAATGGTTTATAATAAACCTTTTCTTTCTTTCTTTTTTAAGTTTATGTATTTATTTTGAGAGAGACAGCACAAGCAGGGGAGGGGCAGAAAGAGAGAGGGATAAAGGGTCCAAAGCAGGTTCCATGCTGACAGTAGTGAGCCCGATGCAGGGCTCAAACTCGCAAACTGCGAGATCATGACCTGAGCCGAAGTCAGACACTTAAACGACTGAGCCACCTAGGTGCGCCTATAATAAACGTTTTAAAATATTATGACTTATAATAGTCTCTTAATATTTGTTTAGAGTCCTGTCTATTTTTAACTTCATATTTATGAAACAAAAAGTGAACTTTGTGGAATATCTCAAAGTCTCCTTTTAGTTCAATCTTTATGAAATCAAAATTTATTAAAGAAATTGGGACAGTACTCATGTTAGTATGTTTGATGTGGTGTGTGTGTGTGTGTGTGTGTGTGTGTGTGTGTGTGTTAGATTATTAAGTAGAGGAAACTGTGAGGCAATGAGGCAATTTTTTATAATCTCTTTTCACCCTCATGAAATTATATAAATATTTTCATGATTAATAATAAAGTTTATGAAATTAGTCAACAGCTGGAAAGGTCATGAGCATAACAAGCAGTAAACTGTACTTAAAATTCTTAAAGGAATTGTGCATATATGAACCACATAGTTAAGTACAAACAGAAAGGAAAAGCTGCCATATTTTGCTCTCTTGACCAGTCACCTATCTATGGCAAATGCCTAAGAGTTGAAGACCTAGGTAATATTTTGGATATTTTGAGTACTTTGCACTGAGTACTTGAAGATTTCACCACCTGTTCCTTCTGCTTCTTGGTACTCCTTTATAGCCCACTTTTTCTAACACCTGCCCCCCTTTTTTTTTCATTTGTGTGGTTATAAAATGTGTCTTTCCAAATGTGCCTCCTGTTTTGTTTAAAAGATCTTACTCAAAAGAGTTTTAGAGCGAGCTTTGACAGTTAAATACCAAACACCCTACTTGGTTTCTAGAGAATATAACAGGGTGTCTTTCTCCTTATTCTGATCTTCCCCATGCAGGTTTTATTCCTTTTAAAAGCAGTTGCCTCTTTTATAGGTCTCTCCAGTTGTGTGCTTGAAACACTTAGGGAGCAGACACTTAGGGATCAGAAGCAAATTTTTCTGCAGCTGCCAAAAATCTCTAGATTTAAAAATTACCCTCTTAAGTCATCTTAAATCTCTTGGCTCATTTCAGAAAGCTTCCTACTCAGCTGATTCCCTTGCAGTCCACTTCTAGGAACCATTCTATAAGCTAAACGATACTATCCTATTTCAGAAACTCTTTCAAAATCAACCTTAAAAAGGGGACAATTATTAAAAACATTTAGGTAATACAAGGTATTATAATCATACTTTGTGCAGCCCATTTTAAACTTTTCAAAATAATTTTCATATTCTTTACCTTAAGTTTTATCCTTGCTTCCAATTTTGGGGGTACAAAGAGACCGTGATTAACTTCATTTAAGAGATAAAGAACCAACAGCATTTTCCACAGAACTAGAACAAACAATCCTATAATTTGTATGGAACCACCAAAGACCCTGAATAGCTAAAGCAATCTTGAAAAAGAGAAACAAAACTGGAAGTATCACAATTCCAGATTTCAAATTATATTATGAAGCTGTAATATAATCAAAACAGTATGTTACTGGGACAAAAACAGACACAGATCAGTGGAACAGAATAGAAAGACCTGAAATAAACCCACGATTATATGGTCAATCTTTGACAAAGGAGGCAATGGGAAATGGGAAAAAGAGTGTCTTCAACAAACGGTACTGGGAAAACTGGACAGCTGCATGCAAAAGAATGAAACTGGACCACTTTCTTATACCATACACAAAAATAAATTCATAATAGATTAAGGACCTAAATGTGAGACCTGAAACCATAAAAATCCTAGAAGAGAGCACAGGCAGTAATTTCCTTGATATTGGCAATAACAGCACGTTTCTAGATATATCTCCTGAGGCAATGGAAACAAAAACAAAAACTGTTGGGACCTCATCAAAACAATAAGCTCTGCACAACAAAGGAAATAACCAACAAAACTAAAAGTCAACCTACTAAATGGGAGAAGGTATTTGTAAATGACATATCCAATAAAGGGTTAGTATCCAAAATACATAAAGAACTTACACAACACTGAAAAAACACAAATAATTCAATTAAAAAATGGACAGAAGATATGAACAGACACTTCTCCAAACAAGACATCTAGGTGGCCAACGGGCACATGAAAAGTGCTCCACATCACTCATTATGGGGGAAAAGCAAATCAAAACCACAATGAGATATATTACCTTGTACCTGTCAGAATGGCTAACATCAAAAACACAAGAAACTACAAGCAGTGGTAAGGAAATAGAGAAAAAGGAACTCTCTTGCACTATTAGTGGGAACTCTCTTACAAACTGGTGCAGGCACTGGAAAACAGTGCAGAGTTTCCTCAAAAAATTAGAAATAGAACTACCCTACAATCCAGTAATCGTACTACTGGGTATCTACCCAAAGAATATGAAAACACTAATTCTAAAGGATATATACATCCCTTTGTTTGTTGTAGCATTATTTATAATAGCCAAATTATGGAAGCAACCCAAATGTCCATTGATAGATGGATGGATAAAGAAGATGTGGTAGGGGCGCCTGGGTGGCGCAGTCAGTTAAGCGACCGACTTCAGCTCAGATCATGATCTTGCAGTTTGTGAGTTTGAACCCTGTGTCAGGCTCTGTGCTGACAGCTTGAAGCCTGGACCCTGCTTTGGATTCTATCCCTCCCTCTCTCTCTGTCTCTCCCCAGATCGCACCATCTCTCTTTCCCAAAAATAAATGAGCTTTAAAAAG
The DNA here is from genome assembly GCF_022837055.1 of Prionailurus viverrinus. Lineage (NCBI taxonomy): Eukaryota > Metazoa > Chordata > Mammalia > Carnivora > Felidae > Prionailurus > Prionailurus viverrinus. Next base: position 81,904,366 of record NC_062562.1, on the reverse strand, counting down.
AATTAAAAAAAAAAAAAGATGTGGTAGATATATACAATGGAATATTATTCAGCCATAAAAAGAATGAAATCTTGCCATTTGTAACAACATAGATCTAGAGAACATAATGCTAAACAAAATAAGTCAGAGAAAGACAACATGATTTCACTCATATGTAGAATTTAAGAAACAAAATAAATGAACAGAGGAAAAAAGAGGTGAACATAAAAACAGACTCTTGAGAGAACAAACTGATGGTTACCAGAGGGCGAGTGGCTTGGGGGGATGGGTGAAATAGGGGAAGGGAATTAAGAGTATGCTTGTCATGATGAGCACTGACTAATGTAAGGAATTGTTGAATCACTATATTGTACACCCAAAACCAATATAACACTATATTTTCTACACTGGGGGGAAAAAAGGTGTGTAATAGAGGAAATAGGTTAAAAGACTGATCCAGTATTACCAACACAGCTTGTTCATGGCAGTCAGAACAGAGTTGTGCTTGCTCCTGGACTCTATCGAGTGTCACATAATATCAAATAATGATATACCACCGTGTGATCACTTGAATTATGTAGTTATTATCTTTTACCAGAGTGGTAAAAATCCATAGATGAAAGCTTATTAACACTAATAAGGAGTGGGCATGTGGTGGCTCAGTTGGTTGGGCAACCGACTCTTGATTTCGGCTCAGGTAAGGATCTCACAGTTGTGAGATGGAGCCCTGCGTTGGGCTTTGCACTGAGCATGGAGCCTGCTTAAGAGTCTCTCCTTCCCTCTCCTTCTGTCCCTTCCCCACCTGTGGGCATGCACTCTCTCCCTCTCAAAAAAATTAAAAATTAGTAATAAGGAGGAGGTACACAATTAATAACCCATATCTCCTAGCATAAAATAGGGAGAGCATCTTTTTTGGCATAGCATATTTTAAAATTCCTCTATAGTGCAGATGTGATTAAAAAGAGATCTTTCTGAAACATTGCAGAGACATCCTTTCTATTCACAAATAGTTCATGTTTCTATTTAATTTGTCCCTGACTGTTAAGTCAAATGTTGAGATGGGTCCAGGGTCAAGTGGCATTTAGTTCTTATTGTTAAATGTCTAGAAATAACAAGAAAGCCTGGTTTCCTTTAAAAATGTATGCCCATATTTTTTATAATATATCATCACAGATCCTTAAAGCCATTGCCCTGGCTCAAACTCCTACTCTGACTCCTATGGCTATCTCTGCTTTCTTTTGTAAAGAAAAGCTTTTAAATGGTTGTCAAAAACATCACATCTCTCAGGGTTGTTTTATATGACTGTAACCTTAGATTTGATAATCTCATCAAAACTATCAGTTTGATTAAGGTAAATTTAAGTGGAAAATTTACAGTGTAGCAATACTTCATTTGGCTTTAAAAAAACCCACAATTAAACCAATTAGAAGAACTAATAATGTATTTAGAAATGTTTGTATTTGGAACAAAAATCAGGAGATGATTTGCTGGTTGTTCACACTGTTGAGATCCAGCTAGTGAAAATACTTGCGTCAAATGAAGTTACCAAGTTCTAGATTTTTTTGTTCTTCTTGCTTGAGGCTGAAGGTCATACTACTTCATCTTGACTACTGTGTGTTGACTCTGTCACTGTCCATTCTACATTTTTAGGTGGTGGTATCTCATGTTGTCTTGTAAGGGGCTTGCCTTCATAATCATAGCCAAACCAAAGTGGAGGGTCACCAGGGTTATATTCCTGCTGCTGAACTATAGATGACATTCTCTTTGCTGCCTCCCTGCAATAACAATGATTAGCATTAGCCAGTTGCAGAAGTAATTACTGGTGTAGAATTTTCAAACTAGAGCAAATTTGGAGTTAAAAGAACTGTCACAAGTTGAATGAATTTCACAGCTATCTTGCCTTACCGAGAGGGAGGGTATGGGTAATTATGTGAATATTCAGGATCCCAAAGCTTGAGTAGCTCATAGCTCTCTGGTTCAGCCAGTTCAGAGATTAACAGATACAGTGAATGGGTAAGGAAACTGCATGGTCATGGAGTAGGAACACTGAGGGCACTCTCTAGTGTTCTTGAGTCCTCTGCCTCTTATTTCCAGTTTCTTTGATGAGGGAGTATCCTAACCAGCCAACCTGCAAAGGTCCACCATGCAGGAGCTCATAATCCAGAGTCCCCAGATCCCTGTTGGATATGTGGGTGAACTTCAGGGAGGTCCATGAATTCCCTGAAAATTCATGCAGTTTGTGTCTAATATACATTTTTCTGAGGAGAGGGTTTGTGACTCATCAAACTCTCAAAAGGTGTCAGCGACCAAAATGATTAAAATATCATTTCTTCCTTTCTTAGGAAGAAATAAGGAAGAAAGCAAAGAAGGCATCTAAAGGTTGTTCTGGACCCCAATTTTAAATTGGGTGAGTGTGGGTTTCCACCACCAAGCAATTCTTTTTCTTTCTTTCTTTTTTTTTTTTTTACATTTATTTATTTTTGAGAGACAGAGAGACAGAGAGAGAGAGAGAGAGAGAGAGGGAGCGTGTGAGCATGGGAGGGGCCGAGAGATGGGGAGACACAGAATCCAAAGCAGGCTCCAGCCTCTGAGCTGTCAGCACAGAGCCCAACCTGGGGCTCAAACTCACAAACCAAGAGATCATGACCTGAGCCAAAGTTGGACGCTTAACCGACTGAGCCACCCAGGCACCCCCACCACCGAGCAATTCGTAGACAGCAGCTGGGTGCCCTACAATGCAACCCAGTTCTGACACTGTCTACCCAGAGATAGCATCAGATTCCACGGGTTCAAGGCTCAGGCTCACTAGACTGCCCTCCACTTTAGATCCCAGTTGCAAGTCCAGGTTGTCATCTGGGCTTCTGACTGACCAGCTATAGATCAGAAGTTCCAACATACCCCTTTCTTGGATTGGATTAATTTGCTAAAGTTGCTCACAGAACTCAGAGAACCATGTTGGTTACTGGGTCACTGGTTTATTATAAAAGGGTATAACTCAGGAGTAGCCATATGGAAGAGATATATAGGACATGGTGTGGAGAAAGGGTGAGGAGCTTCCATGTCCTATCCAGGTGCACACTCCCCAAATCTACACACATTCACTGACCCAGAAACTCTCCAAACCCTTTTAGGATTTTATGGAGACTTCATTATGTAGGCATGCTTGATGAAATCATTGGCCGTTGATGACTGATTTAATCTCCATCCTCTCTCCCTCCCCAAGAAATCAGGGGATGGGTCTGAAATTTGCACCCCCATGCTCGTTGTTGGTTCGTTCCCCTAGCAACCAGCTTCCATCCTAAGCTGCTTTCCAAAAGTCACCTCATTAACACAAACCCAGTTGTGGTGGAAAGGAGTTTGTTATCAATAACATGACACCTATTTTCATCTTTATGTCTCTGAACTAATTTCAGGAACTGAGGATGAGACCAAATATTATAACAAAAGATGTTCCCATTGCCCTTATTGCCCAGGAAATTCCAAGGGTTTTGGGAGCTGTGAGCCAGGAACCATGAAGGAAGACCAAATATATATTGGTATCTAAATGACCAAAATATGTTTCTCATAAATCATAATATTACAGCATCAGAAAAATAAACAAATCTAACTTGAAAACATGTCTTTTTGAGGGTAGAACAATGAGACCAGTGCTTTAAAAAAATTGAGTAATTGGCAACTTCTATAGGATCAGAAATGAGTAATGATAGTTTCCCATGAAGGGGACACTTTGCCCATATTGACAAATATTACATTGAGTTATTACTTGCAAAAGTCTTAAAACATAAAGAAGCTGGTATTACCCATATGCTTTGAGTTAAATTTGTGCTCAGTGGCTATAGGAGTTCAGGCAGGACAATGACATTGGTAAAAGGCTGAGATACATCAGTTGTTTAAAATGCTGTTTCATTTGAACCAAATTTTAGATGTCTTAAAATAATTATAATGAAACTCAACAGGGAGACAACCAAAGCATTGCTAATTCCATCTCTTACCACATTACTTTTGTTTTCTATATTTGCACTCACATCTCTTACCACATTACTTTTTGGTTTCTATATTTGCACTCACATAAAACAAAACTAAACAAAAAACAAAACAAAACAAAATACTAAAAGCAAAAAAAACCTAAAAACAAACCACACAAGTTTAAAAGAACAAGTGTGAGTAAAAGCAAGTTATACTAATTTCTACTTCTGAGCCAACAATCCTATGGACTAAAACTTGGCAAACAAGTGTCTTCTCTTTAGAGAAATACTTATTCTCAAATTTGAAAATGATAACTTTATGATCAAAGATGAAGTTTTGCATTCTGTTGATGTTTTAATTTTTTTAAAGTGTGGTCCTACATTTGAAACTTCTTATATAATCTTTATATAAGTAGGACTTCATTATGCAGTAATAATAGTGTTCTATCTTTAGCTGTCCCCACTTTCTTCTGAAGATTATTCTCCCTTTCCAATTCTGTGGAGTTGAGATTGACATGTCTACGAAGGTGTTTTCCATGAGATTGTTTTCCCTTAAGTACTTACTGTAGCATAATCCCAAATGTTAAGGGAATCTGAAGCATAAAGTATTGGCACCATCAGTTTCAAATGTAAAGCAGTACCCTAGGCAACAGAGCTTCACTGTTACTTACCCTTCACCCCATCTCTGCCCATTTAAACTTGATGCATCTTTCAAATCTTCAAACCAATCCAACCTCTTGTAAAGACCCAAACCCAATCTCTTCCTCCTCTGAACTTCTATAAAAGGTTGATCATAGAGGGGAAAATGGGTGATGGGCTTTGAGGAGGGCACTTGTTGGGATGAGCACTGGGTGCTATATGTAAGCCAATTTGACAATAAGTTATATTAAAAATAAATAAATAAATAGTTGATCATAGAATTAATTTCTTTCCAATACATAAATTCATGGCATTAATTGTTTATAATTATAAACTTTATTGTTTTCCTTTTGTTTAATAAGGTATTAAGTTATTTAAGGGTGTATTCCATTTCTTTGTATCTTAAAGGACAGCCAAAACAAGACACTTTCAGCAGTTTATCCCAACAAGGAAGCCCTTTAGGTCTCTTATCTTCTGCAGGTTTGAAGCATTCTTAGGTTGCTATTTCCAACACCCACTTGCCCTCTGCCTGCCAAACTGCATCGTTCTGGACATACATACTGTAGTTAACAGTTGTTGATAATGATTCGATGCTACTGATGATAAGGCAACTACAACTATAGGCAACAATGGTCTTGACCTTTAGGAAAAGGATGAGTTTGGGGAGTAAAAGATTTGTAAGTAATTGACCAAAGTATATGTAACCTTTGGCCTCAGAAGAGCAGTAATTTCTGAGAGTTCTAGATAACTGGTAAGAGGATAAATACTCTTAACGCTAAACTTGGTAACATATAAATATTGGGTCATACAGTTCCTTAGTCAGCTACAAGCCACAATAAACTAGATGATAATTAGGGCAAATAATGGGAGTTTGAGAAAATAACAAGAAAGCTGGGGATACTGAATCCTCAGTATAGACAAAAAAAAGTAGGGAATGCATAGGGAAGAGTACTCATTAAATGCAATGTGATGGGACAAGATCAAAATGAGCTGCATATTGAGCACTAGCTATGAGGAAAGTGCCCAATTTTACCTTAAGCTGTTAACTTTAAGGAGAGCAAAGAGCAATTTTATTTAAGATTAAAAAAAAAAAACAGCTTATTTGGGTATAGCAGAGGAATTGCAATTCGGGACAAGCACGCTATGGTAAACCATAGCCGAGTCCAAAAAGACAAAGGGAAGGTCAGCTTTTATTAGGTTTCAGGGGGAAATTGGGGAGGGCTGTTTTCAACAAAAGTTTATTGGAAAAGAACAAGAGTTTGAGGTTGTGGCAGTTTCTCATTGGTTACAAGTAGTGGTCAGAGCATTGTTGCTGGGGCAGGGAGGGATCTTCCTTCCTTTTCTGAAACACAGGAGATAAAGTTCTTATGAAAAATGTCCTCCCTTGTTGAAATACAGTTGACCCTTGAACAACATAAGGGTTAGAGGTGGCGACCCCTTATTTCTTGGCTCCCTGCCACCCTTACCTTAGCTCTTAGTGGTAAGCAACGCTCTTTGTTCTACCTGTAGTCAGCTGCACTGAGACTTAAACATCCAAGGGTCCCCTGATCTTTGGAGGTGATGCTCATAGACCAAAGAGGAACAAAGGATCAGGTCTCAAACCCTCCTTCCCTTCCCTTCTTCCCCTAGTCTCAAATGTCAGGAGGTTAAGGCTTTCTGTGGTCTAGAGTGTTTCTAGGGCCTATCTTAAAGCATGTATGCTTTCACAGCAAGAGTAGTCCTAGGGAAAAACTGAAAATCTGAATTTGACCTGGAACAAATCTGGGATTATTATTAGGATTTGAATGCCAGTATAGACTATTCTGAAATCCACGTCCTCTCCACTCTTTAGAAAATCCTTAGCGTATTGGGGAGCCTGGGTGGCTCAGTCAGTTGAGCATCTGACTTCGGCTCAGGTCATGATCTCACAGCTTGTGAGTTCAAGCCCCTTGTTGGGCTCTGTGCTGACAGCTCGGAGCCTGGAGCCTGCTTCAGATTCTCTGTCTCCCTCTCTCTCTCCGCCCCTCCCCTGCTCACACTCTGTCTCTCTCTCTCTCTCAAAAAATAAATAAACATTAAAAAAATTTTTTTTACAAAATCCTTAGCCCATGAACTAGCTATCCTCACCACCTTACTCAGACCTTTGGCATCCTCCTATGGACTGACTCCTAAGGCTGAGGACCTGGCCAAGAGAACAGACCAGCATGCTGACTGGCAGCAAATATCTCTGAACTCTTTTTACACATCCTGTGTTACTGTGTGTTTGCACACACGCACTTTTGAAAAGTATTGGGGAACTTGAAAATCTAGAAACTGAATATTCCTGCCAAAAAGAACTCACTCTGTCTCTGTCTCTGTCTCTGTCTCTGTCTCTCTCTCTCTTAAAATAGTTTGGTATCTGGTATGGTCAATATATGGGAGCTAGGAAATATTGAAAAGAAAATGTATAGTTAGGAATTACTGTGTACTCTAAATTTCTTAGAGTACATATGGAATCCTTTGACTACCTTCCACTCTGGCTGGACCTAAGTGAGTCCCAGGTCCTTGGACCTTGTAGGAGATGATTTGGGAACTGAATCCAGTATGCTGCAGTGGTAGTCATCATTACTCATTTAACCTGGTGAAACAGGTTTCTCTGGATCAATATAGAACATGATTTTCAGGGGCACCTGGATGGCTTAGTCAGTTAAACGTCCAACTTTGGCTCAGGTCATGATCTTGTGGTTTGTGGGCTCGAGCCCCATGTCCAGCTCTGTGCTAACAGCTCAAAGCCTAGAGCCTGCTTTGGATTCTGTGTCTCCTTCTCCCTCTGCCCCTCCCCTGCTTGCACTCTGTCACTTGCTCAAAAATAAACATTAAAGAAATTTTTTTTAATTTAGGATATGATTTTCAAAATGTTATGCCACAAACAGTTGTGAAACATTAGATGTTTAATAATAATAAGGTACTGAAGTTTGTAGGTGATTTTTGGTTTTTATATATTATAGGGGATTCAAGGTTATTCTTATAAAAATATTGCTTGCCCTCACGCACATTTCCTTCTAGTTTCTTGAGTAGGCAAAAAAAAAGGGGGGAATGTTGGAGACAACACAAAGAATGCTGGTAATCAGCAGCCTCTCTAATTTATGCATCAGTGAGTAGACTGGGTACAATAGGACACATGTCTCCCCTTAGTGATCAAGTCCCTTGAATGTCTGAACTTTAAAAAAAAAAGCTTGAGAGGGGCGCCTGGGTGGCGCAGTCGGTTGAGCGTCCGACTTCAGCCAGGTCACGATCTCGCGGTCCGGGAGTTCGAGCCCCGCGTCAGGCTCTGGGCTGATGGCTCAGAGCCTGGAGCCTGTTTCCGATTCTGTGTCTCCCTCTCTCTCTGCCCCTCCCCCGTTCATGCTCTGTCTCTCTCTGTCCCAAAAATAAATAAACGTTGAAAAAAAAATTTAAAAAAAAAAAAAAAAGCTTGAGAATCGCTAAAGGCAAAAGAGCAACACAGTAATGCTTAGGTACAAAGTATAGCTCTGCCTTTTATTTGTTTGACCTTGGGTCTTATTTACACTGTTTAAACCAATTTCCTTATTCATTTTTATAGTAATGGGGTATTTATGAGGATTAGATGAGAGAGTCAACATAAAATAGGATTAACACAATACATGGCAAAAAATAATTATTGAGCAATATATTTTTTCATACTAATACAGCTCCCGGTCACAAAGGTCTTTCCCCAAAGATTTTTCCATGAGCTGGGGAAGAGAACTCTGATAAGGGTTTTATTTCCTAGCAACAGAGATCTCTCAGGGTGCCTGTGTAATAATCCATGCTGCCAGCAACTGCTACAGAGGCCTTCGAGAAATCTCTGTATTGCCGTTTGGGCTCTCCAGGCCACTAAGACTCTACTCATCTCTTTAGAGTTGAAAGTTTTAGACTCCAGATACAAAAATGTCAGAAAGGTCCCTTTATTCTTTGCTAAGTATAGACTTAATGTTTCTTTTACCTCTTTGTGGTTCAAACTCTGTTGGGTTGTGGAGACCATTGTTTGGGTCTTGTTCCCTCTCTCCCACTATGCTTTTCTTCCTTTGTATTGCCTTTCTTGTTTTTCCCACAAAGGGCCATACGTTGAAATGTTGGTTGTACACAATTGTTTCAAATATAAACAACTAGATATTCTTTTCATGTTTATGATTATAGTTGCTACTTATTTCTCCTTGAGTTAAAGGAGCCTAGATTGTATCTCAGCATGATGCTCTGGAACCACTTCTTGGGATCCCTTCAGGCTCTGGGTTTAGTAGAATGATAGCATATCTTATGCTGGAAGCTCTCTTGTAAAAGAGCTGTAGCTTATTTTCTCATTGACCAAAAGTTTGCTACTCCCCCAGTTCAGTGGGACAGACGTCTTTGATTTGCAAAGCTTGTGCAATATTTTTAGATTCCATTGAGTATGGGGTGATTTGTACGTAGAAATGTTTCTTCTGATGGCAGTAATTGGATTTTAAGAGCCATATCATACAATATTTTCATGTTCAAATGGAATCAAATGTGTGGAAGTTCAACACTTTGTGATTCAAAGTCATTGAACGTCTTCCCAAGTATGAACAATTTCCTCTATTTCAACTACCAAATGTTCCATTTCACCCAGACAAAATAGCCACTGCAGTTGAGGGAGCCACATTAGCCCTGGTAAGAGCAAACAACTATGCTTTTTTAGAGTGAACATAGATAAGCAAAGGATTAAACAACATCATGAACTTGAGTCTTGAAGGGGCCACATATTTTGTGTAGCATTTCCAATTCCACCAAGGATTTGAGTGGAAAAGGAAGCTGCTTTAAAGTCCTCAGAGCTGACTCCAAACAGCTGCAAGTGGCCAGGCCTTACCACTTCTCTAATCAAAGTTTTCAGGACCAGGTATCTTGGGAGCTCCTTGGCTAAACAACAGTACCCTGTCCTAGAAGTTGGGAGTCAAGACAAGCACTCTTGGAGCCTTACTAGTCCAAATGCTGGGACTCTCCAAACCACTCTGCTGTGGGGACTGCCCTTCTTTATTGCTAGACAAAGATAGAATCAGAGCATTCTAGGCCTCTTTCCTGCTGGAGCTTAGCAGGGGTGGGGCTATGAAGGAGACTGAAGTAGTTTGGCCTTTTTAGACGATGAGATGGACAGACAAGCCAGTTCCCTTCTAAGCATTAGGACCATCTCTCTGCTTCTTGCTAGTAGGGACAGCCAGGCTTGGTGGTAGAAAACAAAAGATGACTTCACTGTCCTAGCTTAGGTAAAGGAATTTTTCATAGATCCAACTAGTTAACTAGAGTTTCGCATTGAGTTTTAGTGGTTAAGCCTAACTACTAGTAAAATCTTACTTTGCCTTGTTTGGTTTTCTTCACATATTTTTTTTACCTAGTCACCTTGCAAGAGGAGAGTGAGCCCGTCACAGGCAACATTAGGATATTACTAGATATCTTGGGTCTCCCTAACCAAACACCATTATTTATCACACTTTAACATCCATACCATAATTAGGTTCAGAGAGACCTGTGCCAGAAAGTCTCCTTCATTCTTACTTAAAATCCCACTTATTAGAAGTTCAGTGATATTATCTCCCCAAACTAGTGATTATCAAAATGCAATCAAAAGATTAGAAGCCAGACTCCTTTGTGTAATATGTTATTCATTCATTGCCATCTACCCAAAGTTCACTGTTTAATGATATGACAAGGCTGGCAGGGACTCCTAGGACCGTATTTCATGATAGCCTCTTTCAATGAAGTTAATCACACCCATATCAGTCATCTCCAGACTTATTAGGGAGGGTTGGGTCTCCACTCCTCTTCAAAAATTTTCAAAGACCTGCTTCTTTATTTCTGACCCCACTTCAGTTGGCTGCCTTCCTCCCTGTGGGCCCACTGGTCCCAGTGGCAGTGCCTATTTTACAAGTAATCATTTTTGTGTCCTTTTTTCTTTTTTTCGTTTTAATTTAACATACACAGCCTTGGATCAGGAACCATTGTCTTCCTCAGGCTTCAAGTGACCAGATCTCATGGTTCTGCTCATGCCAGGGCTACTTAATTAAGCAAGTTCCTCTGCGAAATATATGTGTTTAGATAATTGATAATATTAATTCTTAGTATTCACTTTTCCAGCCTGCAGAAAAGAACCAGACCTTTAAGAATTGGTCAAGAATTTTCATTTTGCAGACTTTACAGGTAACTTCATCAGGTCAGTTAAAACTACTTGCACATTTTTACTCTCATTCAATAGGAAAACAACTACACAATGTAGCAAATAACTGCTTTATATTTAAAAACGCATGGGATAGGGCGCCTGGGTGGCTCAGTCGGTTAAGCGTCCGACTTCAGCTCAGGTCGTGATCTCACCATCCGTGAGTTTGGGCCCCACGTTGGGCTCTGTGCTGACAGCTCGAAGCCTAGAGCCTGTTTCGGATTCTGTGTCTCCCTCTCTCTCTGCCCCTCTCCCACTCATGCTCTGTCTCTCTGTCTCTGAAAAATGAATAAACCTTAAAAAAAATTTTTTTAAAAACCTCACGGGATAGACACCTGAGAACTTCTACCTGTGTATATTGCTCATTTCCCCAACTTTTATTTCAGTGGAAACATTTTGCAGATTGAGGGAACCAGCACTTGGGCTGTAGCAGTCAAGCCAGAATGCTTTACTCTGACCTCACTCCTAAGGGAAATCCCTAAATGAGTAACAACCATCAGACAAATAGCTTTGAAAGAGATGTGGCTTAGGGTTAACTGTTAGTAATTTATACTTAATTGTGAACTGGTTTAATCTAATTATTTTTAACCCCTAGGGGAGACTGACTGACTGGAAGTATTTTGAGAGATGAGTAAAGAAAGAATAGTGACCGTTCTATAAGAGCAGAGTTAAGGCTTTGAATACCTGCATGGTCAAGGAAGGAGAAGTCCTTGAAGGAGAAGGGCCAGTGGGAAAGGGATACAAAACTACTAAGACAGTTTTAGAAGAGAGCTTCCCCTGGTTCAACTCAAAATGTTGGCTTCAATTAGGCAAAAACTAAAATGAAACTTTGTAACTCTGAGAGCCACTATGTGTTATGAATGCCATAGTCATGTATTCTGTTTTCTCAGAAAGTAGTTCTCAAAGCTTTTCATGTTTCAGGTTCATACTTACATGGAAATAAGTCTGCAGTATTGCATCTTAAGAATCCGGAGTTGTTTGCAGCCTATCTGAAGGTCCTCGAGCATTTGGTCAGTAAGCAGGACACAACCAGAAATATCCAAAATGTGCAGGTAATGGCATTTTGCTGATAACATCTCTATCGCTGAGTCAGTAATCTGAACACACAGCCAAAGTGAAGTACTGATTATTCCCATGAACTCCATCCCAGGGAAGAACAGTGAACTAGTCAGTTTGGGCTGCTGTAACAAAATACCACAGACTGGGTAATTTAAACAACAGACATTTGTTTCTCACAGTTATGGAGTCTGAGAAGTCTAAGATGAGATTGCCCACAGACTGAGGGTCTGGTGAGGACCCTCTTCCTGGTTTGCAGATGGTACTTTCATGCTGTATCTTCACAAGGCAGAGAGACAGCTCTAATTTCTTCCCATTCTTATAAAGACAGTAGTTTCATCATGGTGGCTCCACACTCATGACCTCAGTCTAAGCCTAATTAGTTCCCCAAAGCCTTACTTCCTAATGCTGTCACACTGAGAATGAGGGTTTCAACATATGAATGTGGGGGGCAGGAGGGAGGGAGACAAAAATTGAGTCCATGACAAACAGAATCACAACCCTTCCCAGCTTGTCACATGATGGGCCTATCACGCACGTTAGTGATTTAACTATTTCCAGAACACTAAAATTATGTTTCAGGTAGCAGCAATAGACTTTGTGATCTTGCTGTTATAACTTTCATATTAGAGTTCTCTATTTTGGATGGGTAACTTCATCAAAATTTCCTTAGTAATACCCATCACACCAATATGAACAATTTATGAAATGCCGCAGTAATGGAATTTGGCTTTAAACTTGAAATCCACTCTAAGGCATCATCAATTTAGAAAACTAAGTTTAATAATATAACATGTTGCAAAGCTATAAAATATATATATTGCCTGAAGTTAAACCACAGACAAGGTCAAATTGCCATGAGAAGGGATCTGGACATCTCTGATGGTTTGTGTGTAGAATAAAATGGTTCTGGAAGGGGACAAGTAGATGAAACAGATGTTTGTAGGCAGGGGAAGAAAGAGCAGAAGCCACAGACACTGCATGAATCTGACTCTGAGAAATTCTGCTGAGGGTTCCAATATCTTGAGAGTTTGCCCAGATGTTATACAGAGATAATTCAACTCTCATTCTTAGATTATTTTATTTACTCAAGGTCTAGCTTTTGAATTCATAGCTGTACTAAGACTTGCTGTGAAATCAGTGAGATTACTTTCCTCAAAGGAATTTTTTTTCCAACTGGATTTAATTTCTTATTTTAAATGTTTGAACATTCTAAAACACATGCCATGAGGCTTGGCTCTTGTTCTTAATATAAAGTTGAGGAAATTATGTAGAAAACTCTTCAGTTTGAAATGTACACTTTCCAAGTTTGGAAAATAGATGTTGTCATTGTCTAAGCATGACCTGTTTTCAGAACACGTTCAGGACCAAGGTTTAACATTGTGCCTGATTCTCACAAAAATCCCTCCATACATTCCTGCCATACTATCTTGGTCTCTGAGGATCTGATGTCATTGGGGGGAAAAAGCCCTCAGAATTATAGGCAAGACAATGAGGTGATAGAAAAGTCCAGGACAGGTAGAGCTCAGAGCACTTCGTTTTATTGATTCTGAAGGAGTGAAAAAGGAGCCTGACATTTCCTGTAGATCAGAAGCTCAAGATGTTTAATGACTGAACAGATGTTGTTGGGACTTATAGGGCTGGGAACTAGAGGTGGAGGTGACTGGGTAAATTCTTAGCTCCCAGTCCTGATCTCAGTCCTACTGAGCAGAGATTCTATTATTCCCATTTTAGCACTGGGAAGGGTGGGGTCACCGTACTACTTACCAACCTTGGAGGTTGGCTGGTTGCAAGAAAAAGCTGGCCTTCCAGGAGATGGATAAGTGACCATGCAAGATTGACCCATGGGCTTTTGAGAAACCTAGTCTAGGATGATGAGCCAGACACTAATGTGTTTTATAGCTCATCAAAAGCAATGTAGGTGGAAATATAACACTGTATGTCAACTATACTGGAATTTAAAAATTAATTGAATTTAATGCAAAAAACCAATGTAGGTAGAATATATTAGACTGGACCATAGCTTTATGATTTCTCAATGAGGGGTATTCCTATTGGCCCAAATTATGGTCACCACATCTTCTGAATGAAGATACTTATTTGACCCACAGTGGTAGTAAAGCTAAACCCTTCTTCTCTCTTACATTGAGGTTCTAGAATAATTTACTCCCTTTCCTTTTTTTCACACTAGATCTTTGATATAGGGTGATTTGTTTTATAATATCTTATTTGTGTAACATCCTCCTTAGTTTCTAGGCTGCAAGACAGTATCCACTGCACAGTGTATAGAAGAAATTCCCTCAGCTTCTCCTTACCAAAAAGCAAAAACAAAACAAACAAACAAAAAAATCCTCTGCCCAATTCCTATTCTCACCAGAGTCTTTACTTCTCTTATTCTCCTTCTTTCCCCTCTAATTAATAGAGCCACTAAGAGGCCCAGCCCCCATCTGCATCTGCTTTGTGGCCAGGGCAGTTCACAGTGAGCCATGTGTTGCCCATGTGTCCACGTGTCTGTGTGCAATGAAAACAAGAACGCTGCAGAGGGTCCATGGTCAGTGTGGCTAAGTATGCTTAGTTCCTTGACCTACTTCTAGAGCCAGATGATGCTGACCAATAAGGCATTTGGTTTCTCTAGTTCTAAACAAGTACATTATTAAACAAGAATTTTGTTGTGAACTTTCTAGATTAATTTTGTCATGATTTACCACATCTTTCCCCCCACTGCCTTCTCCTCCTTACTACAGCACAGTTAACTATGGAGGAATTAGGAGTTTCTAGCATCCTTCCGTTAATCCACTAACCACATAGAAGCTGACTTTTTAGACGAGCGAGAATGCAGGATATCTTGAGATTTCGGGTGGTGCTTTACTAAAAAGAAGCCCATCAGTGTGCACAACAGAAGACAACAGGTTGTTAATGGTCATATAGTTTCTGAGGATTTTTTAAAAAGACTTTTTGGTTTTCTTCCCTCTGCATATTTTGTTTCCCCCAAGTTTTTCCTATTAATTTGTTTTGGTCTTTATCTTCCACTTTAGAGGCTTTTCTATTATGTCTGGTAATCCTTGGCTGTCTGCTATTTATTAATAGCAGAAGGGCTACACACTGATTGGAAGGGTTAAGTGTATGATGTCGGCCTTCTCTACCTAAAGCTTCAATGGTTCTATGGATTATTAGTTGGTAAACCTCCAAATGTCAATATTTTTCTGTCTTTCATCTTGTGCTAGTCAGAGTCTCCAGAGAACAGGCTTTCAGTCTCCTGCCTGGAGGGAAAGGTCTGGCAGCCACATTCTGGATGCTATGTTGGAATAGCTGTTGAGTGTCTCTGCATTTGGCATTCAGTCACTGAATTCCTGTTTTCACTGTTGTACTCAAACTCTGAATTTGCATGGTATCTCCCAGCCCAGCAAGCCACTATTTTACTATCGGTAGAACAAATAATAGAGCAATTTTGCCCCCCAGAGGACATTTGGCATTATCTGGAGACATTTTTTATTGTCACAATAAGGGGGTGGGGGGGACCTGGTGCTACTGGCATATAGTGGGTAGAGAATAAGAATGCTGTTGAGAGAGCCAAAGCATAAGAGAACAAACTGAGGGTTGATGGCGGATGGGAGGGAGGGGAGGCTGGGTGATGGGTACTGAGGAGGGGCACCTTTTGGGACGAGCACTGGGTGTTTGATGGAAACCAATTTGACAATAAATTTCATATTAAAAAAAAGAATGCTGTTAAACATTCTACAGGGCCATGTACAGAATAACCCCCCACTACAAAAGAATTATCTCATCCAAAATATCAATAATGCCAGGGTTGAGAAATCTGGGAAATTTAGGAAATAAGTATCCAGTCTTTTGGTGAAGGTAGAGAAGGGTAGTTGCCCAGAGGTGTGAGGTAGAGGAGGAGATCTAGGATCTGTCTACTTCTCAAGAACTCTTAACCCAGTCTTCCTTATTTTAGCCACCCTCTCCACCCAGTTCCAAAGGTAAACAGTGCCACCAAGTTTGAAGATCATGGTATAAATCAATCTTTTCCCCCACAGTTTTCTCTGTTGCTGGCTTAGGATTCAAACTGCCTCTGTCTGCTAAATTCTATTGGTCGATCTGGTTTCAAGCTTCCAAAACTTTCTTGATCTTGTCTCTTCTGTTTTCCCTACCAACAGTTCTTCTGTAGGTCTATAAGGTTTTAAGAGGGAACAAAATTATATGTGTATATTCAATCTACCGTATTAATCCAGAATCAGAGATCTCTATTTCTTGACATGGAAATATGTCCATAGTGTATAAAGAAAAAGAAAGTAGGCTACAATGTCTTTTGGAAAGTATGATTCTATTCTTAAAAAAAAAAAGACAAAAACAAACCTTCTATAACTATTTCTAATCTCTGTGTACATAGAAACAGTTCTAGAAGATAAGTATAAAATGCCAACACCGGTTATGTCTGGATGGTGGTATGACAACAGATTTTTAGTTTCTCCTTTTTGTTTTTATATGTAGTCCAGAGATTTTACAATAAGTGCATATTTCTTTTATAAACAGATGTCAAAAAAATTATCAAACACTAGAAATAAGAATGAAGATGATTACATGTATTTTCAGTGTCATACTGGAACATCTTTAACAGGCTCACCAGAGGAATTCTATAAGGAATTATGTCTTTGTTTGGCATAATTAGTACTGGTTAGGGCCTAAAGTCGATGAAGTTACATGTTATAACTTGTTATATTTTTGTCCAGGGGAGATGAAAATTATTTCTTTCTGGTAGAAACTCTAAATCCAAGGTTATGGATTTATTACCTTATAGGACATTAACCAACTTTGGATCTAACCTAAAAATCATATTCCAACATTCTTTTTCTTCAGTTCCTATAAAAAGTTTGATCAAATGCTGTATGAACTGGTTTTACCATTTTGCTGGTCCTCTCATTAATGAATTCATAAATCTTGACACGTTTTTATATTTGAATGGGAATTGTTTTTAACTTTTTGAAAATTCTACTTTAACACAAATGAAGTCATAAAGCCATTTCCCAGTTGAGGAAAGAGAAAAAAAAATGTAATGAATACCTCAGGCATAGCAAAGAAAACAAATTCTATGATGACACTGACCCCTGACTGCTACCCTGCCTGGGTTCCTTGTCTGTGTTTCAACTGGACACATCTGAGCTCTGACTCCTGCACTTACCTTTGGACAGCCAGCAATGCTGAGAGATGTGAGGGAAACGCAATAAATGGCCAGTGCTTTAATAATCTCATTTGACAGCTGGGAGCAATAAGAGACATCCAAGTGTTCTAAGATCAGTGAGCCTTTGCAGAACGCCTGCAAGAAATTTCAAAGTCAAAGATTTTTTTTTCTTTTTTTTCTCTTAGTCTTTATTAATCTAGAGCCATCTTACCCACAGCAGCTTGCTTAGTATGCATGTCAGTCCCTGAAGTATAGATGTGTTACATCTTGTTGAAAAAAAAAAAGAAGAAAAAGCTATTACATCCATTTTTTTTTAAACAAAAGATACTCACACACCAGCCTAACAGCTTAGTAGTATACAAATTCCTGTTAGCGGAATTTGGTATTCCTGACATTAGTGCTGAGATTTTACCCATATGGTTAGTAATTATTAAAGTTATATTCAGCCAAATGAGTGGAGGAAAAGAATCTAGAGGGGAGAATTAGATGGCAGACACTGTGGGGTAATGTAGTGGGAAGACCACGGTCTTTGGAATCAGGCAGACCTTAGCAACTCCATCTTTCTGAGCCTTAGTTTCTTCTTTTTTAAATCAGGGAAAATAATATCCACCCTCTAGCATTGTTCTGAGATACCAAAATGTTCATCTGAAATTTCTAGGGCTAGAAAAATCCTGGAAATCATTGGAAATTCTTCCCTTTACCTTAGTAGTTATTAATTTTCATTCTCACTTTTCAGTTAAATAAAGACAAGAACTGAGTGATAAGAAGAATCCATGAGGAAAAAGTTTACAACCAAGCAGTTATACAAAAACAAAATGATCCACAAAAGTAAAATTGCAGTTGTAAAAATATACTAAGATGAATAGGAATTAGAAACCATGACCAATTCCAGATATTGTACTTAACAAAAGTCCCTCCCCCAAATTATAAAAATTAGAAATTATCAACATGTGCTTAGTCACTTTAGAGGTTTTTCCTTATTGGAAAACAGCTCAAATTCTTAAAGTACTAAATTAGAGACTTCAGTAAATGATACTTTACCATTAATATTAGATTTTAGTAACTAGTGGCTTACTAATAAGGCGTTGCTTATTTGTATGTAAAAATGGATGTCCATTGGACTACATGTCATTTTCCTTTCAGAACTGAGGGAAGGACCTGAGCTGTTGGATCACTTGATGCCATCAGGATGACTCCAGAGGTAAGACAACCAGTGGGCCTCCCTCCCACTTGACTATGCCAGTTTCTCATCATTTTAGCCCTAAGGAAGACTGGAAAGAACTAGTCAGTCCACTATTTTCTTTAGCAAGTTATAAAAGAGGCAAAATTTCCATGAGAGGCAGTTTAGCATAGGAAGTAAAAAATAGTACTAAAAGATATTGGTGATTTAACCCTCAATCATGATCTTTTCCTGACCAGAATAGCCAACAGTGATTCCTTTTTCCTCTGACCTCATGCAGAATTTGTCTTCTTCAATTGATTCAGCAGTTACAGTATTTGATTTACTCCTGTATTGTGGCTAACTTCGTATGGAGATCAGTCTTCTTTAGCAACTAAGTGATGACAAAAATTGGAAGGGGCAGCTTGTCATTAGATAGTGAGGTCCCTGTCATTGGAGATAATCAAGCATAGAGAGAATGCCCAGTGGTGGTGCAAGGGGAATCTGACTTTGAAGGACTGGAATGATTGGTCTTAAATCTCAGCTTGGAGATTCAACAGCTTTTTCAGTGAGAATGCAGTAAGTCTCTCAGAGGTATTGTGTGGAATTCTGCTAGCTTTTTTATACCCTCTTTCACAAGCATCATATTTAGGATGCAGTAGGTTCTCAATAAATACTAGTTGGTTGATCCATCCTTTATAAGCATCTTTGAGAATATAAAGAATTCTGTTTTAATGATACAGGAATTCTTATGTCACAGGAGTAGGGTAACATTGTTTTCTACTTAGAAAATGGACAGAGTTCAGGGAACCATACAAAATTCAAGGTGGGAAGGAATATTTAAACTAAGAATAATTTATTAAAAGATGAAACAAAATTTGAAGGGAGATTCAAGGCACTTAGTGTCTGAAAACCCTTTCAGTAACATCTGTCAATGTCTTGCACTGCTTGAATCAGTTCTGCTTTAAGTCTTAAAAAAAAAAACAAACCTCTAATAGTCTTTGAAGTTGAACTTTCTCAGAGGTTTTAAAATTAAAGAATAACATAAAAACATATTAGAAGGTCTATGATACACTCATGGTAGCATTTTCATCCATGGAAAATCTGAGGCATAAAGACTGGACTCAGGCTTTATGCTTGGCATAAGTCAGTGCAGATCTGAGAAGTCAGTCAGACCCTCTCCTCTCTTTGTAATTCACATTTTCCTTAAGACACATATAAGTCATAAGTAAGTTAAGTCTGCAGGCATGTTTCAACATAACCACTCATGAAATTCCATTTCTCCCCTACCGATAAGGTTATTTTATGCTTTTCTGGCTCCAGTGATACAGATTCATATATATTTATCAATGCTGTTGATTTTCTTTTCTTAGAAAATGTCAGACTAAGCTTCTTCTAAGATGAAATATTTTACAGTGAAAATGGGGAGAAAATACAAAAGTTATCAAGTTTGGCTCCCATCCCACATATCAACCAGTTTTGCTGTGGGTTAACAATCTTGAAGAAAACTTCCAAATGTCTTTAAATCATTTCTTCTGTCTATCTTCGCAGCTGAGTCATAGTGTGGGAAGACTTACTGACTACATTCCTAAACTGGGTATGTAGAGGAGACTGAGTTCCACTAACATTTATTGATTGTCACAATAATGTGCTTCTGCCAAAATCCTGACTTAAGCCACCTCAACAGGTGGCAGCTCTCGGTCTCAAAAAAGCTCCCCCTCGTGGTGCATACCCATTTTTGGACTATTTGCTTCATTTTTTCTTTTTCCCAATTAAAAATCTTGGGAAAATCTTGTAATGTCAAAAACCATTTTCTGTAATGAAGACTATTTTTGGCTGCTTCAAAGGCTACAATGTACAACGTCTACAATTTTAAGTTATAAACTGAATTCAAAACTTCAGTTTGTTGGGCCTCCTATATCCTACCAAACATAGACTTGCTTTCACTAGGCATTAGAGCAGATGGATGTAGATGTGGCCAGGGCACACTGAGCTGGGAAATCTGGGCATTGCCACCAGAACTAAATTCTACAGAGCCCAACGCCTCACTGCTAGCAAAATGCCTCTCCTGTATTCCCACTCTCCCTGCCAGGGAAACCAGGCTGAGCAAGGCTCAGCATACTTCTTAGTATGCTTAGTAAATATGGAGGGGATTCTTAAAGGGCAAAGGCCAAAACCCAAAACAGGCATTTCCGAAGATGCTTTCATGATGCAATTTGTTACCTAATTATATGGTGATTTGGGAGATAAGCTGTAGTTCAAGCCAGCTCAAATGTGGCTAACTCCACAAACTTTTCCCCAGTTCCTTCCTCTGGAAGAAATGCCTCTTCCAAATCCCTATAGCTTTTAACTTTTTTGTCTTTCTCACTTTCTACTTGTATTATAGCTATTTACATAATTTATCTCCTGCATTCACTGCAGCTTCTTGAGAGCAGAATCCATGTCTAATTTAACTCTTGCGGCCCCAACATCTAGCATGCAAAAGAGGTTCAAGATGAGAGAGTGTCCGAAGGGAATGGAAAATGCTGCTTAGCACAGGAGTAAGGAAAATGAGCTCCCATAGATTGCTCTTAGGACACTAAGTCCAGTCCTTCCTCACACCCTGTTTAATAACTGCAGTTCTGAAGGTGGCTAAGAGCACAGAGTCTGGGGTCCACCAGCCTAAGTTCATATCCTGCCACTTAGAAGTTTGTGTCTCTGGATAAATTACCCTACCTCTCAATTCCTCAATGATCTCATCTGCAACAGGAGAATAACATGGTACCTTAATATGACACCTACTTCATGGATTTGTAGGGAGAATTAAGTGAGTTAATATGAATACAGCAACTGAACAGTAGCTGGCACATAGTAAGCAGTCGGTAAGTAGTAGTCATAAAAAGAGATCAAATGTGGGGAAATTAAACAACAGAAAGGGTAAGCACTCAAAGAGAACGTATATCGGAAAGAAGACCTGGAAAAGCATAACAAAAAAAATACCCTTGAGTTAGAATTTGTGGGGAGAAATTTCCAGAACAGTTTCAGGTTTTAGACTCTATCTCCAAAATAAAAATAAGCCCGGATTGGGCTACTCAAAGGTCAATCAGGCATTTCTCTTGTGGACTGTAAGATAACCTACACTTTTTCCATTTTTCTAAGATAAGTAAAATTAAATGGGTGCCCAGTGGCCCAGTTACCTGGAACTTCCCCAGGGGTTTCTTTGGGATAAGAAAGGCAGGGAAATTATCTAAGCTTATACTAATCAGCCTGAAAGAATTGATAGGTTTCTGTTTACACAGCCAGCCACTCCACTTGTTCTCTTTCTCATTCTTTCCCAAGAAAATGGCAACTCAGAACTTTCACTCCGAGGGCTAAGTCATACTGTCCTCCTGTGACCTCTTCCATTTAAAGATCTCTAGGAAATAATGAGTTCATGAGCCATCGGTGCTGCTTTGATCTCCCATTTGGGGGGGTAATGAACTAAGAGATGATGTAATCAAGGGAGGTTACTGGTTCAGCAGAAAACTTAAGGGGCCTGAAGTTGGGTTTGTGATCTTCAGAAAGTTACTTAACCTCAAGTTGTCTCATCTATAAGCAAATGGAAACAACCGTTAACCTATCTCACAGGCTTATTGGAAGATAATGTACTCCAAAAGTACTTGACAGACACAGCACCCTTTACAAATCTTGGTTTTTGCCTCTCAGCAGTGGAACCAGAGAGGTCTTAGAACAATATGGTCTGCCGTTTAAGACCCCTGAGAGCACATCCTCACTATCTTCCATATGTTGAAGGCTTTCAGATGAGGAAATGTCATGTGCTAAATTTAACTGGAAGCTAAGAGAGAGGACAATTAGAAGTCATAATATGGAAAAATCATAGCTTGTGTGAGATATGCCACAGGTACTCAGTTCATGTCAGGTGAGGCTTAGTAAGCAAGGCCTAGGCACGCTATATGACAGAAAGATCAAACACAGATTGGCCACTTATATTTAAGAAGCAAAAGAAGCATAAACTCATACTCTTGTGGGAAAGTGGAATTTTGATGTTTGTTTTTTGTGCCCCCCCCCCTTTTTTTTTTACCTTCATACAATCTGACAGTTTTTATTTAACTTTTGGCAAGTTTCATCTTACACAGGATAAACTCATGTTCCAGGGACAGCTTACATGTTGGGAGAGTCCTCCAAAGGATTATCTTCCTTTTGACATATTCTCTTATAGTTCTTCTCTGTGGATGCTCAACATGAAAATAACAGATGTGTGCTTTCATTTAGCAAGTCTATCTGCTTCACTTGTCCAAAAATAGTTCTCCCCAGTGGGAGAGGGCAAGAAGCCAGGATTGGTGTTGGGTATTCTCAGTTTCGGCTATTTATCAGCCAAAGAAACATGGTACCCATGACTCCAGTATCCCTTGGAACCTTACAGACTGTGGGAAAACAACAAGCTGTCAAATCCCACATCCTCTGAAGTCTTGCAAATTTCTAATTCTATTGAATTGCCTCCACAATTGGGAACACACTAGGTTGAGGAACAACAGAGAATACTGAGCTTATTTCTTTTGCTCACAGCCTTAGGTAGAGAGAATAATGCCTAAGTGTCTTCTGGGACCTTGTGACTCTCTGTTAATTCCAAGTGTCTTAGGTGTGTTGGTTATGTTGTTCTATTATAGATTCTAGGAGACAGTTCTTGGTATGGATATCTATGAAGCACAGATTTCTGTAACAAAGATCTTAGTTGCTCTAGGTTTTGTTGGAGTTGCTTTTTCCACAAGGTAGCAGATACCTTCCTCTTAATTCTACCACAGGAATTCCATAGTTTCCTCTCCCCAAACCCTGTAAAATGATTCTACACCTGGGACCTTCTGGGATCTTCATCACAGAGAGTTTAGTCACTTATTTCCTAATAGTAACCTGGAATATTGGAGGAGGCAAAGAATTTTAATGAGCAGTATGGCCAAGAGACAGTGTCCAGATGTCTGAATGTCCTATCTCCCCACACAGAAGATTTCAGAGCTTCCACTGTATCAAAGGCCAAAGAGTAAAGCCATTTTGGAAAAGGATCCTCTGTTTGTTGCTTCCCTCACAACCCATAAACATAACTATATCCCTGGAGAAGAGGTGGAGTTATTGAAATCTCATTCTTTGACAGTTTTTGAATGATTTAATCTTAGAAACCAAATAGAAATCAATGTTGGTTTTTTAAAAAATTGTTGCTATGTGGAACCAACACATCTAATCCATCTTTGGCATTATAAGTCAGTACATGTCAAAGGCCACTAAAACCTCTAAACCACCAAGGGGGTGGAGTCTTTCAACTGATGAGAATGATTGATGAAAATCTTGCATGAGCAACATTTTATAACTAGTCAGAAAGTTTAGTGATTCAAAGTAAGAGTTTGAGATCAGAAACGAGTCTCTGGAACATAATCCACTTGCTCCTAGGTAAGAATGAACCCGACGTGGATGTTAGGTCAAGACATGAACCCAGTTCTTCTTACAATTTATAGAGAAATGTCCAAAAGAGACTGTCAATGGGCCATTCTTGGAGAGGAGGACTCAGAAATGTTGCTGAATGTTGCAGGTACTCCTAGGCCTTTTTGACTTGATGAGTATCCATGTTTGCTCCTCAGTTATAAGAGTTTCAGTTCTCTGGCACAGGTAATGCAGGATACAGGACAGAGAACCCTGAACCCTCGGTCCCCACTTGGACTCAGCCTGGAGCAGCCTCACATCTACAGAACCCCTTGACTTGCTGAACAGTCCTGGATTGGGCTGAAAACCAATTGAATAGTAATGGATCTTAGTCTGCTGCTCTCCCAGCCACAGAGTAGCTCTTGATTCACCCATGCAGCCACCCTTCCCAGTCCTTATTCCTTGATCCCTCTTCTCTACATCTCTATTTACAAATCAAGATAAATCAGTTACAAAGTAAAGGTCAAATAAAAAATAAAATCAAAAGTTTGTAACAAGAGAATGGATAAAAGATGTTAAAGGTTAAAAGACAAAAGGAACTCGTAATCTCAAGTGTCCAAGCACTTAGGTCAAGATTAAGGGTCTCAAAAAAGAAAGACGGTAAGAGAACAGTGAGAGAAGTGGATGTTCTAGCATCTCTACCACTGCTTATACCCCATAAACAAAAGTTGTCAAATATTTTTGTGATCATCAGAGAATATGACATTATCCTAGGCTACAACTAGGTTTTTAAAATTCATCAGTGGTGCCATTTGGGAGATGTCAGTAAACTGCTTGACAAGGATATATGCAACAAATCAGGCAGAAAAGACACTAGAGAGTAGATAAGGCTGAACCATTACCACATGCCTCTTATTTTTCTTATGTAGTTATAAATACACCCACTGCATTCTGGCTGCAGGGCTTTAAAACACAGATATCCATCTCTATCAGAGTCTTTTGAGATATGTATATATATACACATAATAAAAGGTAAGAGGAGGCCATGTTTGGGTTTGAAGAACAGTGATATTTATCTAAGTCTGAATCTTCTCCTCCTCCCCAAACCATAAAATCTATAGAGGGAACAAACAAAACTACACAGTACCCATATTCTCCCTATTAGAAGACAGAGAACAACTACAACCTTCGAATTACCTGTAAGTAGAGTAAAAACATATTCCCACGGAGCTCCCTTAGCCTGCCTGCAGCCACTACAAGCCTATGGATTGAGAGAGTGGGAAAGGGGACTCTGTCCTAAGAGTATAAGGGTAAAGAGAGCTTAGAGAGGAAGCACAGACAGAATCACTCACAAAGAAGAGAAAGTGCAAAACTAAACGTCAAAATACTAAATAGGACTTGGTAGTTCATAGCACTGGCTACATGACTTAGCTATGGGAAAGAGCTTGAAAATGAGGGTACCATAAATCTCCCAGGCAGCCAAGTCAGATGGACGGATGTCATCCGTAACCATGTCTTCACTTCCAAGCCTACTGAAACTCAACAGTTCCATGGATTTTACTACTTAAATGTTCTCCAATCCATTCCCTTCTCTCTAGTCTCACTGTTACTGTCCTTGTAGGCCTGCCACTCTCTCTCCTGGACTATAATAAAATCCTCTTACCTTATATTCTTTCTATAAATCTTGAGAGCTGTCCTCTTTCCCCTCTACCCTCAGTCTAAATTCCACATTTCTTCTTAAAGTGATCTTCCAGTGGGTAAGCTTTCCCTGGCATTTCCACGCTGAATTAAGTACCACAACTGAATCCTTCTGGAGATTTCTTTATTACAGTATATTAGCTAGAATTATCACTTTGGAATTAGACATTATACCCTAGCTCATGTGTTTATTTGTTTCATGACTTTGGGCAAAATTCTTAACCTCTTTGAACCTCGATTTCCTTATCTATAAAATCGAATTAAAAGTATTACCTACTTCATAAGGTACTTAATTAATACACAGGAAATACTTAGAACATGCCTTGCATATAGTACATGCTAAATTAACATTAGCCAACAATCAGCACATGGTATTGGATTTTTCTTTTTATAAGCCTACCTATTTGACTAGGCCTTGACTTATTAAAAAAAATTTTAGAATGATTTTTGTTTTAAAAAAACTGACAGATTACCTCAGTGTCCACTGCATAGAAAATCCAGTTCACATGTTCTTAGTTCAATCACTGAGCAAGATTTTCACAAAATAAATCTGAATGAGACAATTTGAATATTTTCTTCCATGAAGGCATGGAGTTATTCATCTACGTTGAACATCATCATTTCAGTTTTTGCCAACTCAGTGATTGCAAATCCTGGGGTTGTACTAAGGAAACTTAAGAATCTTTATGAATGGACACGACCAAAGTACCTGAACTTTGGGGCAGCCGTAGGCTCTGTCTGTATGAGCACAGCTAGCTCACCAGGCTGCACACTGCAGGGAGTTCAAAGAGAGCAAGCTCCCGACGCCAAGGGCAGTGCTCAGCACCGATGGCTGCCCACCTGCCCAGCTCGCCAATAGCTTTCTGCTCTTGGCTCCTGAGCCCTCCAGTTCCTGACTTCATTCCTGGACTCTAAAGGTCTGATTCAGGCCTAATTTACATTTATCATCCCTTTTGGTTGTTATTGATGCAGCCAGCATCCATGAATCCAGAAGCAATGTTCCAGACTTGCAGTTTCCAGTCTGTCCTGAGAGTTTGGAACTTATCACTTCTATCCTCAAAAGAAGAAAAAAGGTGAGTGAACTGAAAATCAACAACTCTTCTTAGATCTGTCAGATAATTGCGGTCACAAAGCAAACCACACTCTGAAAACTGGAAAGACAGGTGAATACAGAGAATCAGGGCTTACTAGGAGCAGAAGCCAGTGGCTGAAGCCAGTATCAGCTGGAACATTTAAAGGGCTGTTGACTAACTGCCAGAAACTGAGAGTAGATTAGTTTGAGAGAAAAGTTTCTGAGGCCCAGCCTTAGCTGAGCCCCCATGCTTTCATGAGCTTATCCAGGAGACCCACCAACTTCTCAGGATGAAGATCAGAGAAAAATGCCCTCATGCTTCCTACACGGGGAGAGGGAAAGTAATCATTGTAAGATACCTCCAGAACATCTGTTCTCATTAACAAAAGCTTGACCTCAAGGGATACTGTTTTACCAGAACCTACCCAACACGGGTTTTATGAGAGCTAATCCAGCAAAGGGTCAGGGAAATACCCAAATCCAGCCCCTCTCACCTTATTGTCTTACCTCAGTGTAGCAGAGGCAGGGAGAGGGGTTGGAAGCACTTGTAAAGATCACTGTCCTGGGACACAGGCCCATTTGAAGACCGAGACTTAATCATATAAATATAGAATGAGACCTCCCACAACACATCTAACTACCACACAAATAGTGTTCCTGCATAATAACACCTTAACAAAAAAGATTAGAAATCACACAAAATATGCTCTCAGGGTAAGATGGAATTAAACTAGAAATCACTAAATAAATAAGTAAATAAATATTTTTTTTAAAAAAGTAAATAAACTAGAAATCACACAGACATCTAGAAAATCCTAAAATATTCAGAAGTTGAGCAACACATTTCTAAATAAACATGGGTCAAAGAAGTCTCAAGAGAAAATTTATGCATATTGAAAAAATATGTTTAATATCATAATCCCAGTGAAAAACAGCGATCCAATTTCTTTTTAACTGGTTTGTTCTCTTATTCTATTTTCAAGAAAATAGCAATTGTATTTATGTAGTGTTCTAGATTTTTTAAATGCTTTTACATATGTAAATTTATTTAGTCATTTATATTTAAGTGCCTCTGAAAAATACATGATTCATTCATAGAAGTAAAAACTAATAAGCTGTTTCTTCCAAGAACATACTTTAAACTATCTCCTTAGCATTAGAGTAGTTTGGCTGTCACGATTACCTGCTTTCTGATTCTGGTTAACTAAGGTAAACAAATAATTATCAAACTATTATGCCAAATATGTTTATTTTTTATTTACTAGTATATATTAGTTTCTATTTCATTAAATAAAATAATAATCATAGTAATAGGCAATATTCATCATGCATTCTGTCAGAAACCATGCTAAGTACTCAGATGTTTTAATATCATTTAATCCTCACAACACAGAGACTGTTTTATTATTACACCCATTTTTACAGGTGAAGAATCCAAGGCCCAGAGGAGGAAACTAACTTGTCCAAAGTCACACATCTTAACAGACTAAAACTGTAAACTTCTGTCTGACTCTAGAGCAGATGTTGGCAAACTGCCAAATTTTTACTTGCAGGACAAATCTTGTCTGTCACTGTTTTTTATATGGCCTTCACTCTGAGAATGGCCTTTACATTTTTAAGTGGTTGAAAAAAATCAAAAGAAGAATAATATCTCATGCCATGTGAAAATTATATAAAATTCAAGTTTGTCCATAAAGTTTTATTGGAACACAGTCACTGTCATTTATTTATGTGTTGTCTATGGCTGTTTTTTACTCTACAGTAGCAAAGTTGAGCAGTTGTGACCAAAAACTGTATGGCCTACAAACCCTAAAATGTAAACTATCTGACCCTTACAGGAAAATGTTACAGAAAGGTTATACGAAAAGATGACTCCTGTTCTAGGGTGCTAGTTCCTGTCTGCCTCACAATTATAACCACTATGGGAGCAATGAATTGTTGTGGAGCTAAGTGAATTGTGTGCATAAGATTATGTAGCTATGTAAGAGGCAGAATCAGGATAAAAATAAGGATTTTGGATAGCTAGGCCCACGTTGCCAATATTATATCCATTGCCTTTGCTATCAGAGAGCTAGTCTATACACTTTTGTAAGAAAAAATCCTTTTAATTTACATGGATATTTTTTAAAATTAAAATATAAACAAAAAGATAATTATTTAACAGACTAATTTTTATGATTTGCTTTGAATATTGATCACTAACTATCTGGTCTTAGCCTAGAAATATATAATCTTACAGCATCTCTATATGTGTGTAATCTAACATACACTAAAATGTGTACACATATTTAATTTACACACATATACCAGACATGCAGATATACACATAGTTGCATGTAAACATGCAATCTAACATATGCTAAAACGTATACACATTTAATTTGCACACATATACTATACATAGGTATACATTTACATATATATCTACATGTAAGCACATATGTACGCACACTTTTCCCTGCATATACATGTGTAAGCCCTTGTGGTAAGTCATAACTAACCTTGATTTTTTCCTTTCCAATGCCCTTTCTTAATCAGCTACCTCAACTTACAAACACGGAAATAATAAAAAAATTTTGTCTAGCTGCAGAGGACCTACATATGGTCGTATATATGACCATTACAAAAATGCATTTACAGCATACTTCATTCCAAAAACAGGGAATGAGAAATATAAATGAGATAAAGGGAGTAGAAAAAGCAACTAGAGAAAAATAAAAGCAACTAGAGTAAATAATTACATTTGTTCCGTTGGTTCTATCCAAGTAACAAGACAACTTCCATTTTCTCTATATTGCAACATCCCAATTAAACCAATTATTTTGCCAAACTTGACAGTTTGTTATTTAATTAAATTCATAAAATGTTCAAGGAGAAGTTTTCCTGAGAAATGCTCAGTTATGACTGCATCAAACATCTTTTCCAAAATGCGTGTGCCTTTGAAGAGCACCAAATAATTTTAGTCTAACATGATCACTAAATGTCTAATGTTCTCAGACAAAAGACTGAAGCTGGAAGAAGTAATTAAAACCAGATCCTAAGTCAGTACATCTGAGACTCCAGACACTTAATCTGCATGTGCTGCGGTTTCCAGTTAAACACTAAAATGAGGTAATTTTTTATTCTGATTATGTTCATGCCTCTTGCAAAACCTAACCAGGGTAAAAATGTTTATCTCATTTTTTTCATTAAATCATGATGTTGAATGTAAGTTTCAATGTCTTGTGCTAAAAAGAGAATCTCCCATAGTTACCTTTTATAAGTAACAAGAAAGCAAATTCCTGATAAATTGTGGATAATGTAAATATCTCAATATAATCACCTTATTTTACTCCCTTCCCCTCTCTCTTGTAAATCCAAATAAGGAGTTGTGAAATAGGTTTCTGTGTCATTTTCTCTTCTCACCTTCTTTGTCTCCTCTCTTTGGGGACTTAATACTTGGGCTGGAGGAGGCACAGAGGAGAAAGATTGTCATATGCCCAGAAGTGTGAGTATACTGGGAACCTTAGAAAGGTAAAACTGATTAACAGCCACAACATACATATACACACCAAAAGCAGGAGAAAGAGAAAAAAAAGTTTTTGTGAACTTGAATAGAATGGCTGATCTTATGTAACTAATAATTAAATAATTCTGTATTTCCGTGCTCCTGTATTCCCTTTTTTTATTTTTTCTCTTCTAGATCACTGAAAAAATACATGCCAATTTTTTAAAAAATTACATTTTCTTCCACTCATCTGAATGATCATGTAGTTAGCATATGGAAGAAGGCTTTTATTTAAAGTCTAAGAGTGTCTAAAAATAGTGTAAGTTTCAGGTTTCAAGGACCGAAAATAAAAATGCCTGGAACCCATAGAGTCAAAGAGAAATGGCAAAAAGCTCTGGCTTCCTAAAGTTAGCCTCGTATTTTGTTTTGTTTGTTTTAATGTTTACTTATTTATTTTTGAGAGAGAAAGCACAAGCAGGGGAGGGGCAGAGAGAGAGGGAGACAGAATCTGAAGTAGGCTCTGAACTGTCAGCAAAGTGTCAGATGCAGGGCTCGATCTCATGAACCACTCATCATGAGCTGAAACCAAGAGTTGGATGCTTAACTGACTGAGCCACCCAGATGCCCCTAGTCTCATATTTTAATCAGCACTTTCTCATCCCATGGAATATTTTAAAAATTAGTTAGTAATTGGTGTATGTTAAGAGTCCATGTCATCACCATGCTAGGTTTCCAGTGTAATTGATCACCATATAAAAAATATAGCCCAGGGAGGGGAGGGTGGGTGATGGGTATTGAAGAGGGCATATTTTGGGATGAGCACTGGGTGTTGTATGGAAACCAATTTGACAATAAATTTCATATATTTAAATACATATATAGATAGCCCAGTATTAGAAATGTTAATATTTAACTGTTTTATTTTAATAACCTTTGTTCTGTCACCTTGTCAAAGACCTTTTAAGAGCCTGACTTTATCGTATTCATGGATAAAGTTTTATGTAAATGTACGTTTAACTTTTAAATGAACTGTAGTAGGGTAAATCATTGTTTAACCTTAGAAAAACCTTTTGGCTTTTTCTCTTAGTAGATTACAGGCATCTCAATGTTTCGTAACCCCTTTTGTTAAAACCTTGTCCTATATGGAAGTTTTTAGTCCTTATTTATCCCATGAGTCTAACACTGGGAAGAGAGAGAGTAGAGACGAAAAACGTGAAAATAAATTCCCTTAGTCACCTTAGGCTATGGAGACCTGTCTACAGTCCAGTTTACCTTGTCTCAATCAGGATATTTATAATCCACTTATTTTTTCTACTCTGACCTATAAAGTTTGTTCAGTTTGTGCTTAAATTTTAACCATAATTCTTTAACAGAAGACCTTAATTATCTTACCTGAATTCCAACATCGGTGATTTTGTAACACTCAGATAGAGAAAGTTCCTTTAATTTTTTATGTCTGGAAAGTGTCATCAAACCCTAAAATATAAATAATATAAAGATTATTTTCTGATTATAATTTAGTACAAATAGTATATATCTAGTAAAATAACAACCTTTTATGCAAAATAGTTTAGCTTCTGTCTTATATTTCTTTACACTTGTAAAATTACTTTCATTAGGCAACATTTTAAATAAAAATTTCAGGTTGTCTCTAATGTTTCATAAAAAGTATGATAGAATCCTCCTGAGGCAAGGGAAATAAAAGCAAAAATAAGCTATTGGAACTACATCAAAATAAAAAAACTTCTACACAGCAAATAATCAACAATACTAAAAGGCAACTCACTGAATGGGGGAAGATATTTGCAAATGATATATATGATAAAAGGTTCGTATCCAAAATATATAAAGAACTTAACACTTAATAAATGAGTAATCCAATTAAAAAATGAGCAGAAGACATGAATAAACATTTCTCCAAAGAAGATACCCAGATAGACAACAGACATGAAAAGATGCTCATCATAACTCGTCATCAAGGAAATGCAAAGCAAAATTACAATGAGATATCACCTCACACACACCTGTCAAAATGACTAAAATCAAAAACATAAGAAATAAGTGTTGGTGAGGATGTGGAGAAAAAGGAACCCTCTTATGTTTGTGGGAATACAAACTGATGTAGCCACTGTGGAAAACAGCATGGAGGTTCCTCCAAAAGTTAAAATTAAAATTACTATGATCCAGCAAATGTACTACTGAGCATTTACCCAAAGAATACAAAAATGCTAATTAAAAGGAATACATGCATCCCCATGTATATAAAGTGGCATTATTTACTATAGCCAAATAATGGAAGCAGCCCAAGTGTCCATTGATAGATGAATGTGTATATATATATATATGTATATATATATATATATATATATATGTATATAGTATTCCATTGTGTATATATAAAGTTACCATGTGACCCATATGAATGGAATATTATTCAGCCATAAAAATATTGAAATCTTGCCATTTACAACAACGTTGATGGATCTGTAGAGTATTATGCTGAGTGAAATAATTCAGAGAAAGATAAATACTATATGATATCACTCATGTACAATGTAAGAAACAAAACAAATGAGCAAAGGAAAAAAGAGAGAGAGAGCAAGAGAGACAAAGAGACAGACTCTTTAACCATAAAAAACAAACTGATGATTACCAGAGGGGAAGTGGGTGGGGCATGGGTGAAATAGGGGAAGGGGAGGAAGAGTGCACTTACAATGAACACTGAGCAATGAATGAAATCGTTGAGTCACTGTGTTGTACACCTGAAACTAATATAACACTGCGTGTTAACTATACTGGAATTAAAATTTTTTCAATAATAAAAATTAACATTAAA
This sequence comes from Prionailurus viverrinus, assembly GCF_022837055.1. NCBI lineage: Eukaryota > Metazoa > Chordata > Mammalia > Carnivora > Felidae > Prionailurus > Prionailurus viverrinus. Next base: position 81,871,724 of record NC_062562.1, on the reverse strand, counting down.
TTAAAAAATAAAAAGAGGGCATTGGCCACTCTTTCATTTCTCCTCCTCTTGCCCCGGATCTAGCATAGGAAGAGGGGAAAAAAGTGTGACAGAATCCCAAAGCCAGAAATTTCCTTGTTACCTGTGTTTAGGTAAATATTATCTAAGTCAATTATTTTGAAGACACTTCATGTGGCTATTTAATCTATTTGTCAGTAAATTCTTACTTGTGCCCAGCCTAAAAATCTGAAATCTTTAGCTCATTTTACTATGTTTAATTGCTTGGAGAGGGAACAGATCTTTATATAAAGGCCTACAGACAGACAATCATTCATCAAAAATAGCTCTCTCCTTCAGTTTAAAAGCTTTGTTTCTTGGGGTGCCTGGGTGCTCAGTCGGTTGAGTAAGTGTCCGGCTCTTGACTTAGGCTCAGGTCATGATTTCACAGTTCATGAGTTCGAGCCCTACATCAGGCTCTGTGCTGACAGCAAGGAACCTGTTTGGGATTCTCTGTCTCTCTGCCCCTCCCATGCTCATGTGCTCTGTTTCTCTCTCTCTCAATAAATAAATAAATAAACTTTTAAAAAAGATTTAAAAGCTTTGTTTCTTTTTAGTTAAAAAAACATTGATTACACTTTTTAGTTCTTAAATTTTTTTAATGTGTGGTTCTGCTGTTTCATTTCTCAGTACTTTCGCCATTAAACTGGGGAAACTGATTAATGTGCCTTTTAGATGCCATTTTCCTGGTTTATTATGCTTCCTATAAAAGGTGGACAAGAGCAGTTTCCTCTCATTCTGTGGTCCCAGAGCTGACTGGCAGGGAAAATACCAGAAATGGTATATGGATTTGTCCTTTTTAAATTTTATTTACAGGATTGGTTTACATTTTATTGAGCTTAAATACAGCGTTTGGATCATAATTTAAAATGGGTTATGCAAATATTATATCCAGTTGTTTCACTGATGTACATATTAGGCCCTTTTGTTTAAAAAATAAAATGAAATCCAGGTCAAGGAAAGAAGTGCTTGAAAATCTTTTTTTTCTTTTAATAATCTTTTTTTATTAATTTTATTTTTTTTAATTTACATCCAAATTAGTTAGCAGATTGTAAAACAATGACTTCAGAAGTAGATTCCTTAATGCCCCCTACGCATTTAGCCCATCCCCCCCTCCCACACCCCCTCCCATAACCCTCTGTTTGTTCTCCATATTTAAGAGTCTCTTCTGTTTTGTCCTCCTCCATGTTTTTATATTATTTTCATTTCCCCTCCCTTATGTTCATCTGTTTTGTCTCTTAAAGTCCTCATATGAGTGAAGTCATATGATTTTTGTCTTTCTCTGACTGACTAATTTCACTTAGCATAATACCCTCGGGTTCCATCCACATAGTTGCAAATGACAAGATTTCATTCTTTTTGATTGCTGAGTAATACTCCATTTTGTGTGTGTGTGTGTGTGTGTGTGTGTGTGTGTGTGTGTGTGTATACCACGTCTTCTTTATCCATTCATCCCTCGATGGACATTTGGGCTCTTTCCATACTTTGGCTATTGTTGATAGTGCTGCTATAAACATGGGGGTGCACGTGTCCCTTCGAAACAGCATACCTGTATCCCTTGGATAAATAACCTAGTAGTGCAATTGCTGGGTCGTAGGGTAGTTCTATTTTTAATTTTTTGAGTAACCTCCACACTGTTTTCCAGAGTGGCTGCACCAGATTGTGTTCCCAGAAAATCTTCTTAATTGATGCCACTGTTTAAACTGCAATTTCTAATTTCATTTAACAGTTTTGTATATCATCCAAAAATAAAATCACTCCATTCATTTTTAAAATTTTATTGCAAATGTGGACTCTTTGGGTAGGAACACATTATGTTTTCTGCCTCCTTGTTTCAAAACAAAAAAATTACTAAACCCTGTGGAGCCAGCACATGTGGTCTCAGTTCCAGATGTGGATGCTATTTTTTTTTATTCATGTTAGAAGAACTGGAGCTTAGATATTCCCCCAGCAGAAACCAACTTGTTCAAACAAAAGTAATAAGTAAGAGATACAAGGTTTGTCTCATTGCCCTGTACTTGATAATAGCTAAGTATGTGTTATTATCCTATGGGGAATTTGTCCTATGAAACTATCTCTGGAGTTTTCACTTTTGTTTTTACTTTTATGTAGCCGAGTTAGAATTTTTTAAGATGAACTGGAAACGAAGTACACCTGCAAAGTATGACATTTGACAGCCTATATTCTCTTTACCACTTTATTCAAAAACACTATGTGGTAATATTAAAATAGAATGCTATGTTTCATCACTATAATTGTTCATTAAAATATATGGCCTCAAAATTTAATTAAGATAATTAGCCATTAGGTAAATGCACATCAAAACCACAATGAGATATCACTACATACCTGCAATGATGGCTATACTTAAAAAGATAATAAAAAATGTTTGTGAGGATGTGAAGAAATTAAAATCCTTATTCACTGCTGATGGGAATGTAAAATGGTCCAGTCACTCTGGAAAATAGTCTGGCATTTCTTCGAAATATTAAATGTAAAGTTACTATATGACCCAGCAATTCACTCCTCAGTATATACCCAAAAGAAGTGAAAATATATGTCAACACAAAAAACTGGACTCGAATGTTCCTTAGCAGCATTATTCGTAATAGAAAAACAGTGAAACAAGCCAAATGGCCATCAACCGGTAAAAGGATAAATAAAATGTGTTACATCCTTATAACAGAATATTATTTAGCAATAAAAAAGTATGATGCATACGACCATATAGATAAACATGTAAAACATTATGCTGAGTAGAAGAAACCAAACCCTAAAGGCCATATATTATATGATTCCACTGATTTGAAAAGTCCAGAATAGGTAAATATATAAAACCAGAAAGTAGATTAGTGGTTGCCTAGGGTGGGGTAGAGGGTGGGTCCAGTCTAGGGAGTCACTGTTTATGGTGACTTTTTGAGGTGATGAAAATGTTCTGGAATTAGACTGTGGTGATGGTTGCATAACTCCATCAATATGTTAAAAACCACTAAATCGTACACTTTGAATCATAGAATTTTACAGTATTTAAATCATTTCTCAATAAAGATGTTTGTAAAAACTGAGATTGATTGGCATAATAACCATATAGCTAAATACAGGGTAGAAATATTCCTACAGCATCCTTCAGTCCAAGATGAACACAGAAAGTTCTCAGATCTGGACGGCCAATCTCTTAGCAAGACAGGGAGCGAGAGATGCCATCATCTAATGTGCTGGACAAGTTACCAAAGGTCTTGCTGTTGTAAACACAACTTTGCAACTGAGCAGCAGCAAATCTGAGCCAGCTGGAGGAGATAAGGCCTCCGCTGAAAACTGCCTTGTGCTTGTATGGGATGACAGCTTCTCAGTACAAGTGAAATACACGATTCCAGTCAACAGGACTCATTTTTTTACCGCTTTTTGACTCAGAAGGTTTTCAGATAAATGACCTAAAGAACATCAGAGCCAGCTAGGTAAAGTGTTCTGCTTGGCACCGTGAGGTTCATAAATGCTCCAAATTAGGTGTTCTCTGAAACACTTGTTAAGTGCTTGGGATGAAAGTCCTAGGGACTTTACTTCTAGTGGGGTTGGAAAGAGGAGAGTGGGAAAACAAAAAGAAGGAGGAATGAGGAATCAACAAAAGGGAGTGACTGGGCCTCCCTTGGGTAAAGGGCAGGTGGACACTTACTTTTCAGGGAAGTTGTAACCGTGAAAATGTAAATCCTCCTTAATGTCCTTCAAAAGTCAGCCAAACTCATGAATGTTTTGCAGGAAAGTTTTGGCTTATTTTCCCAAAGTATAGGAAGGGAATAAATTGTAATCAAGTGAAGCACAGAGGAAAGTTACTCGTGTGGTAGCCAAGATTGCAGGTGGTATAGTTTCATTATTATTCATTATTATTGATTATTATTCATTATTAATGAAACATAGTTTCATTAATGAAACTATGTTTCATTAATATATCTGTATGAATATAGTTTTATATATACACACATCATATACATAGTATATATTTTTAAGTCTGCCTATACATACATATATAGGTGGTATGTGAGTGCAAGGTCCCAGGAATTCACACAAATCCTAAGGAGCAGTTTCCTCCTTCATAGGCCATGGAACTGAGGGATCTGGATCTGAGGAACTTAAGAATTCCTAGTAATTGGTTTATATTATAGCTCTGGTATCAGGTCCAATGAAGGAAGCGTCAAGACATAACACTCGAAAGCAGGCACCAAGTCCCAAGAGTCTTGTACGTCATTCTAAGGAATTTGGGCCTCATTGTGTGCAACAGAGTAAAACAAAACTTTCCCTCTTGAAGGAATAGGAGTTGATACATAAGTGGCCATAATGCAAAAAAGAACGAGCATGTGTTTCAAGAAAGGTACAGGGACCACAGAATGGGAGGTTGCTGTCTAGAAAAGATTTTCATGGAGGAAGGGGAATTTGAATTAAGCCTTAAAGACTAAGTAAGATTTTGATAAGCAAAATAATAAGAATAGTGTTTCAGGCGGAGGAAATGACATGAACAAAGACTTCATAAGGATTGTGTGAATTGTTTGGGAAGTAGTTCAGTCTGGGGTCACTGGAAGAAGTGGGAGGGGACACTGAACACTGCCAGGAACAGCTACATGTACACAAGTCATTTCAGAGCAAATTCTTAAAAACAATTCTCCCCACCCCACCCCAATTTAACATCTGGAATTGTTTAGCTGATGTATATAGACATCAGCAATGAACTAGTTACCAAATGTTGGGATGGTATGTGTGTGTGTACTTAGTATACAGCTAAGTCAAACACCTGTATGCTCCTTACCTAAATTCACCAATTGTAAACATTTTGCTGTATTTGCTTAATTAATATGAGTGTGTGTGTATAAATATACATAGTTTCATTAATATATCTATATGAATATAGTTTTATATATACACATATATACATAGTATATATTTTTAAGTCTGCCTATACATACATATATATACAAGTTTTCTTGATGCAGTTTTTTAAACTGGAAGTTTGTATCTCTAAATCCCCTTCACCTAATTTGCCCATCCCCCACCTCCTTCCCCTCTGACAATCACCAATTTGTTCTCTATATTCGTGTCTATGTTTTTTGTATGTTCCTTTTTTTAAATTCCACATATAATTGAAATCATATGATATTTGTCTGTCTTTATCTGACTTATTTCACTTAGCATAAGACCTTCTGGGCCCATCCATGTTGTCACAAATGGCAATAGCTCATTGTTTTTTATAGCTGAGTAATATTTGTGTATATAAACACACACACACACACACACACACACACTACACACACCTCCTCCTCTTTACCTATTCATCTACTGATGGACACTTGGGTTGGTTCCATATCTTGACTTTTGTAAATAATGCTGCAGCAAATATAGGGCTGCATATATCTTTCCAAATTGGTGTTTTCATTTTCTTTGCGTAAATATCCAGTAGCAAAATTGCTGGATAATATGGTATTCCTAGTTTTAATTTTTTGAGGAACATCCACACTTTTCAATAGTGGCTGCATCAATTTACATTCCCACAAACAGTACAGAAGAGTTCTCTTTTCTCCACATTCTTGCCAATACTTCTTATTTCTTTTCTTTTCTGATAGGTGTGAGATGATATCTCCCTGGTGATATCATCTGGTTCACCTGATGATTTGGACTTCCCTGGTGATTAGCAATGTTGAGTATCTTTTCATGTGTCTGATAGCCGTCTGTATGTCTTCTTTGGAAAAATGTCTATTCACATCTGCCCATTTTTCCACTGGATTTTTTTGTTTTTTTTTAGGTGTTGGGTTGTATAAGTTCTTTATATATTTTGGATATTAACCCCTTATCAGATATATCATTTGCAATTATCTTCTTTCATTCACTAGGTGTCCTTTTTGTTTTGTTCATGGTTTCCTTTGCTCTGCAAAAACTTTTATTTTGGTGTAGTTCCGATAGTTTATTTTTGCTTTTGCTTCTCTGACCTGAGGAAACCTATTCGTAAATATGTTTCTAAAGCTGATATCCAAGAAATTACTGCCTATGTTTTCTTTCAGAAGTTTTATGGTTTCAAGTCTCACACTTGGGTCTTTAATCCATTTTGAGTTTATTTTTGTATCTGGTATAAGGAAGTGGTCCAGTTTCACTCTTTTGCCTTCTTTTGTAGCTGTTCAGCTTTCCCAGCACCACTTATTGAAAAGACTGTCTTTTCCCCATTGTACATTCTTGCCTTCTTTGTCATGAATTAATTGGCCGTATAAGCATGAGTTTATTTGTGGGCTATCTATCTACTATTAATCACTGTGTCTGTTTTTGTGCCAGAACCATACTCTTTTGCTTACTATAACTTTGTGGTATATCTTGAAATCTGGGAGTGTGATAACTGCAGCTTCGTTCTTTCTCAAGATTGCTTTGGCTATTCAGGGTCTTTTGTTCGTTCCATACAAATTGTAGGATTATTTGTTCTAGTTCTTTGAAAACTACTATTGGTATCTTGATAGGGATTGCACTGAATCTATACATTGCTTTGGGTAATATGGACATTTTGAAAATTTTAATTCTTCTAACCCATGACCATGGATTTGTTAGGAGTTTTTTTTTTTTATTACAAATTCAATTTTATTACTCATAACCAGTCTGTTAAAAACTTCTAATTCATCCTCATTTGCTTTTGGAAGACTGTAATTTTGGGGGAATTTATCCATTTCTCCTAAGTTGACCAATATGTTGGCATATAATTTTCAATAGTATTCTCTTATATCTGTGTTGTTGGTTGTTATTTCTTCTCTTTCATTTCTGAAAATATTTTAGTCCTCTCTCTTTCTTTTTTGATGTGCCTGACTAAAGGTTTGCCAACTTTGTTTATCTTTTCAAAGAACCAGCTCTTGGTTTCATTCATCTTTTTTTTTTTTTTTTTTTTTTTTTTTTTTTTTTTTTTTTTGGTCTCTATTTCATTTATTTCCACTCTAATCTTTCTTATTTCCTTCTGTTTACTAACTTTGGGCTTTGGTTGTTCTTCTTTGCCTAATTCCTTTAGGTGTAAGTGTGGATTGTTTATTTGAGATTTTTCTTGTATTGAGATAAGCCTGTATCACTACAAACTTTCCTCTTAGAACTACTTTTGTTACATCCCAAAGATTTTGGACTGTTGTGTTTTCATCTTCATTTGCCTCCATGTATTTTAAATTTCCCCCTCCTCATTGACCTATTGGTTGTTTAGTAGCATGTTGTTTAGCCTCCGTGTGTTCGTGGGTTATTTTTTTCTCTTTAGTTTTTTTTTTCTTGTAATTTATTTCTAGTTTCATACCATTGTGTTCAGAAAAGATGCTTGATGTGAATTAAATCTTCTTAAATTTATTGAGACTTCTTTTGTGGCCTAACATGTGATCTATCCTGAAGAATGTTCTATGTGCAGTTGAAAAGAATGTGTATTCTGCGGTTTTGGGGTCGAATGTTCTGTATTATCTGTTAAATCCATCTTATTCACAGCCATTGTTTCCTTGTTGATTTTCTGTCTGGATGATCTATCCACTGACATAAAGTCCCCTACTATTATTGTATTACTGTCAGTTTCTTCCTTTATGTCTGTTTAGCTTTATGTATTTGGGTGCTCCATGTTGAATGCATCGACATTTGCAATTGTTATATATTTCATATTACATATGTTATAAATTTACCTGAACCATTTGAAAATAAGTTTCAGATATCATGATACTTTACCTCTGAATATTCTATATGTATCTCTCTAGGAAAAAAGACATTTTAGGGGCACCTGGGTGGCTCAGTCAGTTAAGCGTCCGACTTTGGCTCAGGTCATGATCTCACAGTTCATAAGTTTGAGCCCCATGTTGGGCTCTGTGCTGATAGCACAGAGCCTGGAGCCTGCTTCGGATTCTGTGTCTTCCTCTCTCTCTGCCCCTACCCTGCTTACTCTCTCTCACTCAAAAATAAACATTAAAAAAAATTTTTAAGACATTTTCCCATATATATAGTATAGTATATATAGTATTATAATACTTAAAATTAATAGTGATACCATACTATTTAACAGAAAACCAATATTTGTTTTTTATTCAGGACTCAGAGTTCATGCATTGCATTTAGTTGTCATGTCTCTTTTGCCTTTTTTTTTTTCTTTAAATTTTGTCTTTTAAGCCTTTGACTTTTAAAGATCTCAGGCCAATCATTACATAGAATGTCTCTCATTCTGGATTTGTCTGATTGTTCCTACTGATTAGATTCTAGGTAAAAATTTTCTGCAAGAATACTACCTAAGTGCTGTTGCAACCCTTTAGGGGCACATATATGAGACACCCCACTGTTGGTGATGCTACTTACTCGACGTAGGTGGTAACTATAGATCTCTTCAATAGCATGTATTTTTACTTTTGATTTAATAAATAATCTGTGGGGTAATTCTTTGAGACCACAAAAATACTATGTTTCTCAGAAAATAGCCAAGTTAGACTTCAGATTAATTGGTGATCCTTGCCTAAATCACTTTTTCCATTAGGAGTTGCAAAATGCTGATTTTTCTAATTCTATCCTTTCTTGTATATTTTTTAGCTCATTTCTAGCTTTTCTGACACCCTCTCTCTTCAGTTTTGCTGAATATTTTAGGAGGTGTTTTGAATAAGATTATTTTAGACGTAACAACTATTGCAGTTAATTTTTTGTGTTACCTTAACAATCTTCAAATTTTCCCAAATCCCTGTTGACCACATTTACAAAATGAAGTTACTGTTTTGGTTGGTGTGATTATGTTACTCGTTGGCAAAAGATGACACACTGAGGAAAACAAAAACACCAATACTTTGCCTTGTTGTAAGACTGAACATTTGGTCACAATTTAAAAACAAACATGTTTTGTAAATGAAATTGAAGTGGGTGAAACCTTATTAAACAAAGCTTAACGTTCTGAAAGTAAATTTATTCTTTAAAACTTGCACATGGATTTTTTTTCTGAGACACTGTGTTTGTAGAAAAAGTCTGGAAAGATGGTCTAGGAATAGTAATATTAGAATAAAATATAATGTAATTTATCTAACAGCCACATAGCTACAAATCATCCTTATTTATAGTATGTTTCAGTTTGGAAACTGTCAACACTTTAATACAGACATACCAGAATAGTAAATAAGCATAAATAAACTTTATAATCTGTCTTGCATATGGTTAAAGAAATAATTTTTTGGAAAAAATCTACATAAAATGACATAAGATTGCATAGTTCAACTTTTGATTCTTTTTTTTTTTTTTACAAACAGTAGCTTGTGGGCTTTCCAATTAAAATACTAAAACTAATCTCTTTCCCACAGTAGTGAGATAAGCTGTTGTAAGGATATGGAGAAAATATAACAAATGATTAATAACTACGTTGTTATAAACAGTTCATACAAATTGGCAGAAGTATTGATACCCCAATGTCAACAGAAAATTCATAGAAGGTGAAATATAATTGCAATGAAAAGCAGCAGATATAGGACAAAATTATTGATATTACTAGATTTTTTTAAGTTTATTTATTTGAGAGAGAAAGAAAGAGAGCACGAGCAGGAGAAGGCAGAGAGAGACAGGTGAGAGAGAATCCCAAGCAGGCTCCACATTGTCAGCACAGGGCCCAATGTGGGGCTCGATCCCACAAACTGTGAGATCATGACCTGAGTCGATATCAAGAGTTGGGTACTTAACCAACTGAGCCACTAAGGTACACCTAGAATTTTTTAACATGCAAATTCAAATAACAATAAAGTTCTAATTCCTAGCGATTTTTGCGAAGTTATAACAGGTAATCTTGATGAATGAGTATAAGTCTACCATAGTTGTTTTATTGCAGATGGCAATAAAAATCGCTACAACCTATGGGAAAGCAAATTGCCAAAACAACAAAATGTCCTGTTCAAAAGAAGAGAAAAATTGATGGGGGAAAAGTTTATAACAACTTTAAGGCAAGCTGCTTGTCTTATTCTTGGTTTTATACTCAAACCTAGAATTGCTGCTCTAAATATTGTAGGACTTAGCTAATTCTGTATCAAACGAAAGAAGAAAATAACAAAGAAAAGAATGAATCAATAAATATGTGAAATTCCTCAATGTTTGTGAAAAATAATTTACAATAATTTGGAAAAAACAACACCTGTGCCCATCATTAAGTCTTTTTGTACATCAACAAAAAATTATACAAAACATTAACACCATGCTTAATTCCTTTACACAGACCCATAACAGTACTGGGCAGTTTACTGTCTATCCCAGACAAACTGAAACAGCACACAGCACCAACATTCAAGCAAAATACTAAGCTGTGAATGTTGCCATGTACAAGTATATACATAGATGAGCAATTTTATTTTACAAAAATTGATGCTTCTGTTTTCACAGTACTTGAGCCACCTGTGAAATTTGACCTTGCTGACAATCTCTTGCTTTTGGAAATACCACCTCACTTGGTTCCCCTGATATCAGTCTGAACTCTTTCCTCACCTGCCTCTCTGGATGTTCATTTTCAGTTTCCTTTGTGGGTTCACCTTCCAAATCCACCATTTCGTGGAGTCTTGAACTTGACCTCTTTTCACCTTCTGTCTCTCATCTGTGACTTCCATCATGTCAACCATCTCTACATCTAGCTCGGATCCCCTTCCTGAGCAACAGATCTTTCCTGATTGATAATTAGACACATTAATATGCCATAAGCACCTCAAACTCAGAATTGCTACTTTCAGAGGACTAGTACTTCAGTTTTTCCTACTCTTTCTGCTAGCTTCAGGAAGGAGTCTGGTGAATGGCTCATGATGGACTTCTCTAAGTACCTTGCTCTTTTCTCTGAACTTTGCAACTTTTATGATTCTCTTTATAGGTCCTAGATTTCCCTGGCTGGGAAACCTATAAATATAACCTGTGCAACTTAGCATATTTGATGTTTGAATACAGGATATTAAAAATCACATTCTATCATATAAGATGCAGTGAGTGCCCATGAGTCTAGAATAACTGAGAACTCTGATGTAACTATTGGGCATTCAGATCACGAGAAATCTAGAAAGGAAAAAAGGTCCCTGACAGCAGACATAAAAAGCTTCCTTTTATACTGCCTTTTTTTTTTTAAGGATAAAAATGAGATGTTAGTTGTAATAGAGGGGATAGAACTTGGAGGTGGTTGAAAATCTTTGTGTAAATTTTCTGCTTTCAGTAATGGTTGAATTGGAATATACCTAGTTACTATGATTTCTTGCCAGACATATTGAGGAACAAAACAAAACAAAAATGGTGATTCCAAAAGTCAAATGGCTATGTATTCTTTTCATCACTCAGGATTGAAGGGGCCCGTAGTGTAGAGAGATGTGTCCTAGTACTGGAATTAAACATGTCTAAAATGGAATTTGGCATCTTATTTACAAGTCCTAATCTCTCTCTGAGGTTCTTTTTCTGGGTTCTGGTACCACCATGTCTGCAGTTGACCAAGTAAAAACTTGGGAATTTTCTATGTCTCCTCCTATCCCCTCTGCTCTCCATATCCAGCCAATCACCAGGCCCTCCCTACCTATATACTTCCTAAATATCTCTCATACATGTCCCTTCTGTCACCACTATCAAAACCTCATTTCTCGCTGTATGAGTTCTACTCAGAGTTCTTCAGTGGCTCCCACTGCATATAGCATGAGTCTGAATCTCTTTGCAGAGCACCCAAAGCCAGTCACGTTCTGTCCTCTACCTCTTTCTCCAGCCTCATCCCCTATCTTCTTGGGCCATGCTTGGACAATACAAAGTCACCTGTGGATCTCCCAATACAAACCCTCTTTCATGTCTCCATGCCTTCCCACCTGTTTCTTCCTCCACCAAGAATGTCCATCTTTTCCTTGCAAACATCTACTGAAGCTTTCAGCTACACCTCAGAAGCTGAGAAGTGTCCCCCGACTCCTCTATAAATGGACAACAGAAACATAAGCACTCACTTTTCAACTCATCCATGCTGCCAAGATACAGCACATGTACCCAGATGTATGTATCTTCGTCACAACAAATATACCTCATATGTCATAATTTGAATAAATCATTGCTAAGATGTATTGACTGTTTACCATATGCCAGGCACTATGTTAAGCACTTTACATTTATTATCTTATTTAGTCCTCACAACACTATGAGGAAAGTATATTTTAAACACTGTTTTAAAGAGAGGGAAATTGGGGCATCTGGGTGGCTCTGTTGGTTAAGTATCTGACTTTGGCTCAGGTCATGGTCTCATGGTCCGTGAGTTCAAGTCCCACGTTCAGCTCTCTGCTGTCAGCACAGAGCCCACTTCGGATCCTCTTTCTCTCTGACCCTCCCCTGCTCGCTCTCTCTCAAAAACAAACATTTAAGACAATAAAATAAAATAAAGAGAGGGAAATGGCACAGAGAAGTTAAGTAACTTGCCCAAGGTCTCTTAGTGTGATGGCACCAGACGAGATGTGAACCCACACTCTGGACTTAGGCTTTTGGTAACTTTTAACCAAGTAGTGTTGTTACTCTTACTGTTATTGTTTTGCCACTAGACTGTACCTTGAGCCCAGAACTATGGCTGTAAATTTAGTACTCCCAGTACCTCACATAATATTTAACACACAGTTGACAATGAATAAATATCTGTGAATGGATGAGTAGTCTGTAAAATTATCTGTTTTTATGGAGCCAATTTTCTCCTATGTTGTGGCATATTCTCAGGATTCTTGGATAGAATCTATTTCCCTTAGTAATTATGTGAGTTAGTGTTTATATTTCACATGTTCGTTTCTGAACAATTTGCTGTGTTTGGTATTGCTTACCACATTCTTTTAGAAATGAAGGACAAAACTTATACTTGGAAATATGTTTTATCTTAATTACCACCATATCCTCTTTCTTTCTTTCTTTCTTTCTTTCTTTCTTTCTTTCTTTCTTTCTTTTTTTATGTTTATTTTTGACAGAGAGTGACAGAGCACAAGCAGGAAGGGGCAGAGAGAGGGAGACACAGAATCCCAAGCAGGCTCCAGGCTCTGAGCTGTCAGCACACATCCTCTTTCTGAAATCACTGAAAACACTATCATGTGCAAAGTCCTTCAGAATGTATTTTAACCTCACAAGTGATTTTCCCTTTTATACTACGGTTAGCAGTTAAATTTTTATGCAGTTAAAACTTTCTTTTTTTCAATGATTTTTATTTATTTCTACTTACTTGATTGTTAGTATGAATTTTGTTATCATATTTTTAAATGTAGTAACCACTCTGATCTAATTTACTGACCTACAGGTCTAAAGGAAAACAGGCTTTGGTCAACACACAGAAATAGGTCCTCTATATATTTATGGAGAGAAAGAAAATCAGCATCTATGTTACCTAGAAATAGAGCAACTGGCCTTGAGACTCCTTGCCTCCTACCTGATGGAGGTCAAGAGGAGAGTTCTGGCACCAACGACTCTCCTTGAGGGAAGTGACAAACTTAAGTTGTTCACTTCTTTTTGCAATTTTTCTAGTAGGCATTTTGCCAGATACAGGAGACAAATGCCTGTAACCTCTGTAAGGAAAGCCACTATTGCTACTGGTGGTAGCAACAGATTCCTATAAAGCCAGTAGCTAGGAGATGGGCCTGGAAAGGACTCAAAAGAGGTCCAGCTCCATATGGAAGAGTATAACCAGGGCAGAATTCTTGTTATGTGCCTTTGAAAATCCAAGGCAAATGCATCTGCCTCTGAGTTTCCCTGCTTCCTTTTAACTCCCATTCTTTCTATTTATCGAATCCCAAGCGATTTCATGTGTTTCCTGCTTTAGAGGTTTTGCTTCACTGAGCCTCAGGCCTTATTTATGTGTGTGTTCCATGCAGATGGGTGGTCTCTTGAAAGTGTATCGTCAGATGAAGACATTCAGCTGTAAGCACTCCTACTCCAGCTCAGAGAATAGCTGAGAAAATGTGGAAATTGAAGAAACCGTAAGTGTTTGGTTAAAAGGAAGGAAATGGTATGAGACTCATTCATTCACTCACTCCCTGACTCCCAAATCAAATATTTTACGTGCCTCTTATGAACTAGGCATTATGCTAGGCTTCCCAAAGATGGGATGATCCAGGCCTTACCATCAAGAAGTTTACAGTGTTGTAGGGAGACAAGTGTGCAACAAATATTAAAGTATAATGAGTTAATGGCTTCATTGGGGCCATTGTGAAATATGGTAGAAACAAGACAGAGAAATCCTAAGTCTGCTTAGGAGTTCCAGGAGAGCTTCACACAGTTGAAACTTGAGGGATAAGCAGGAATTTACTAGGTGGACAAGGGTAGAGGGTATTTCAGACACAGGGAATAACTTGCAGAGATGGGAAGGCAAGGGGAGCGTGACACGTTCAAGGAGCTATAGGAGAGTCAGCTCTGTGACTGTGGAGCCGAAGATGAAAAGTAGGAATCTGGGGGAAGTGAAATGGTAGAGGTGGGCAGGAACAATCTCAGGAAGAGTTTGGACCTTTACACTAATTGTTTAGACTTTAAACTGTAAGCAGTATGGAACTCCTGCAGAATATGCTCCAGGAAGCATTAGGCTCCAATTTGCATGCTGAAGGATCACACTGCAGCTGAGTGGAGAACAGATTTGAAAACAGTGATATTTAAGACAAGAGAGGTTAGTAAGGAGAAATAGTGCTTGAACTACAGCAGTGGCAGCAGAGATGGAGAGGAGGCAAAGGGATAGACATAAGAAGTATTTATATCATAATACAATTTAAACTTTATAACATATACAATTAAAATTAACATGGAATGTGCATGCCAATATTCAATCAATTTTTTTTTGAAGTTCAATGAAAATAATTTGTGTGCTACCAATAATTCAAGAGGTATTATTACTGGGAGGCCATCTAAATAGATAACACCTCTCTGGAGAACTATGCTGTAATGTGACAGAAATAAGATACAGAATATTAGGAACTAGAGAATGCTTATTTAGGAAAAACACCTAGAGACATTAATGTCACCATGTTATTTATGTTTTCTTAAAGAGAGAATGCATCAGTAATATAAAACCCATTAATATTTCCTTGGAATGATCTGGACTGGGAAGTGTGATTTTCTGATAATTATGGAGAATATGACCAATGTTTATTATAAAATTATTTCAAAAAATCTTGAAAGGTACCATTTGCCAAGATGCATTAGCTATTGTTATGATCCTCATTGATAATTTTCTCAGCATCTACCTATCCAGGCACATGAAAAATAGAAGGAGGAGCATCCCAGGCAGACGTTACAGCATGTATAAAGGTCCTGAGGTAGGAAAGATTTTTGACTTGTTTGAGGAGTGAAAAAAAAGGCAGTGGAGCTAGAGGAAAGGAAATGAGGGGAGCAGGGGCATGAGGTGATATTGGGAGAACAGGCAGGGATCTGTTTAATAGTAAATATTCTTTCAAATTTTGGTCCTTTCCTGGTTTACCTTCTGTGTTTTATTAAACACTGTTGGATATTCCCTTAATACTCCACACATGGTTACACTCCCCTGGTTCTCTTACAACCTTTCTCACCTTCTTTCTTTAGTCCCCTTTATGGATTCATCTTATTTCCACTCCTTGCCTTTAGTCTTTCTCCCCTCCAATCTGTCCTCCAGAGAACAACACAAATAATGTATCTAAAATGGGAGGCTATTATGACTGTGACTTCCCTGCTAAGTGTTGTCTCCTCATCCATTGGTTCAAGTCCAAACTCCTTGGCCTAGGATGGAATTCCTCAGTGACATCTCCTTTTCACAGTACATTTTAGTAGTGTGAAGCTGCATAAAGTTCCTTGAACAAGCATGCATTTGCATGCTTGCATGTCGAGCAGGCTGAGTTAAGAGATCCCCTCCTCTCTTCTTCCAACACTACACCTGCCACACCATGTTTAAATTACTCATACTTACCCTTCCACATTGGACTGCAGAGAACAGATCTTATTCCCATTTGGTAACTCTAGAGCTCAGCATTTGTTCCTTCATTCAGTGAGTATTTATCAAGTGTCTATTACCCCCCAAGGTTCTGGGAAAGCAGCAGTGAGCAAAACAAAGTCTCAGTCTTCTTGGATCTCACATCCTAGTAAGGGGACTCTAGGAAATAGCGTACATGATAGGCACTCAAGATATGGTACTCATAATTAAAAATTTCAAAAATCAGGGGCCCCTGGGTGACTCAGTCAGTTAAGGTCTCACTCTTGATTTCAGCTCAGGTCATGATCTCACAGTTCATGAGTTTGAGCCCCATATCGGGCTCCATGCTAACAATGAAGAGCCTGCTTGGGATTTTCTTTTTCCCTCTCTCTCTGCCCCCCCTGTGCTCTCTTTCTATCAAAATAAATTTAAAAAAATAAGACTTTCTTTAAAAATTAAAAAAAATAGGGGCGCCTGGGTGGCGCAGTTGGTTAAGCGTCCGACTTCAGCCAGGTCACGATCTCGCAGTCTGGGAGTTCGAGCCCCGCGTCGGGCTCTGGGCTGATGGCTCAGAGCCTGGAGCCTGTTTCCGATTCTGTGTCTCCCTCTCTCTCTGCCCCTCCCCCGTTCATGCTCTGTCTCTCTCTGTCCCAAAAATAAAATAAATGTTGAAAAAAAAATTTTTTTTTAATTTAAAAAAATAAAAATTTCAAAAATCAGGCAAATGAAAGAGCCTTAAATAAACCACTGTCTAAGCACACTGTCTGGACCATTGCTCTGACTCATTTCTCCTTTAAACAGCAAATATGGCAGTGACTAAAGCAACTTAAGCAATGGATTGAACTTCCCTAACTGTAGGTACTATGGTCTTCAGTAAGTGATAATTCTCCCAACTAGAGGAAAACATTTTCCCCACATACATGAAGATATAACCTCATATTCAAACAATCCTCTGAGGTAGGAAGGGAATGAATAACATCCCATTTAATGAGACATTAAGAAAAGCTGTATAAGAGATTAAAAGACTTTTAATGATACTTTAAGATACCATCACATTAGTGAGCTATTTCCCTCACTTGTGAACCCTGTCCCCTTTATATTAAAAGAAGAAAATTGACATATTTCCTCATTCTCTAAAATGCGCTTACTAGATAACTTGTTATACAAGCTTTTATTCCTGGATGATACATTTTTCACTATTTTCTAATTATTATAAGAAATGTATACAGCTTTAAATAACTGTGTTCTCCTCTTTGCTTCCCCCGTTTAAGCTAGCTCTCTCACTTAAGCATATTTCTAAATTTCTAAATATCTCTACTTTTGCTTTCTCTGATTAACTTCCTCACGAGTTTCCATGACTTTCAGAGTGCAACACGCCTTCACACTTTGCAAACCTAAAAAGCTCTTCTGTCTCTAAGGAGTGAATTTCAGCGATTTCTCTGCTTATTTCCTGAGCTCTACATTTCTCTAAAGCTGTCTTCCAGGTGACTCAAACCAAACAGCAGCCCTGCTCCTTGCACTGTGGAAAGGACACAGCTCAGTAAGGGATGCCACCATTTAAACAGATGCTCAAGCCAAAAATCTGGCATGATCCCTGATTGCCTCCCTTCCTTCTTTACCCCCATACTCAGTCTATTTCTATTTCCTGATGATTCATTTTCCTCAGTGTCTCTCAAATCTGCAGATTTTGCTCCAGCCCTACTGTCATCTCCCCTAGCTCTAGCCTTAATGCAGACACTCATAACTGGATTACTGCTTTATAATTAGTCTCTCGTTCATCTATTATTCCCTTGTCTATCCAGCAGGTACAGTCATCTTTAAACCATGTCCGTCTGACCTTGTTACAGTCTAATTGACAGTCCTAAATATCTTTCCATTGCCAAAAGGGCAAAGAACAAATTCCTCAGTATGGCTTCTGGGCCCCTCATGACCTGGTCCTTGCCGGTCTACTAGGCATCATCTCTTATCACTCTCCTCATGGTCAAGTCATACCCAATGTGCAAATATCCTTGATGCCACCATACTTTTAAACCTCTGTGTCTTCGTTCAGGCTGTTTCTTTGGCTCAGCACATACCCCTTCTTTATCTCTTAGAAAAGGTCTTCTCTGACTTTCTGAGGGAGGTTGTCTCCCATACCCATCACAGTTTATAACCACTTGTCTCATGCCTGAGGAACCATGTTTGTCTTGTTCATTCCAGCATCCCAATACTGACTACAAAGTACTCAGAATAAAGATTTGTTAACTAAATGAGTGGTGCGATTCTAACTGAAAACTCATTATTGAAAAAAAATTGAGAGTGAACAGAATTATTAGAAAATGTAAGAAGCTTTCTTTTTTTTTTTTTCAAAAGGTATAATTGGTCACATTTGATCTCTGGTGAATATCTGTAACATTCCAGAGTTTAAATCCTAAGTGTTAAGTTTCTAGTCGTATTTGCACTTCATCAGACCTACAATCCAGACTGGTGTTTAGCTGCCCAAACTGACATCTGGGCTAACTCATTTTATTTTTACTATTTGAGATTAGCTACCACAGCTGTTGTAGTACTACAGTGTTGACCATTTGCCTTTTATTTATTTTTTATTTTTTAAAATTTATATTCAAGTTAGTCATCATATTTTTTATTTTTATTATTTTTTTAATCATTCACCTTCTAGATCAGAGTTTAACCAATTTAGAGGAAGAAAACAACAACCTTCAGAAGACTTCTTTTTAAATGTTTTAGCAGAATATAACTAGCATTCTCCCCCAAAGATATCCATTTACAGCTCTCTCATATTGTATACCTTCCTTACAAGCAAAACAACAGTGAATGGGACTTGAGGCTATATTCTTAAGTTTTTTACTTGTCCTCAGCAGATAGAACTTCAATATATGGTCTTTGAAAATAAAAACTGAGTTTTCCCCAAATGCTAAAAACTAGGATAAACCTTCCAAGCTTCACTGCTTTTGTTCAACAAATGTTCATCATTCAGGCTTGCAAGGAGTGCTGTGGTGGAACGATATCGTGATGTGTTTCGTAATGTGCTTTGATCCTCCACCTTTTGTTACCTTGTGACCCTTCTAACAGCAGCTGGGCATTCTACTTGTATGTGTCAGGGAAAGGTTTTCACAGAAGAACACAGGAGGAAAAAAGATATGCCAGGCCTTTAAGCTTTACATAAACCATGAAAGACTTGAGACATAATATTTTTCAAACCATGTAATGGAGTTGGAACATTTTTTTCCCATCCCCAAATTAGATAGTCTATGTCAAGAGAAAAGAAGAGCTAAAAAGAGAGAGAACAAGGGAGAGAACAAGGCAGAGGAAGGGAGAGGAAAGGAGAGGAGGAAGGGAAGAGCAGGGGAAGGGGGAGCTAGAGGGAAGCAAAGAATGAGTGCTGGGGGATGCCCCACACAGGGCACTGTTCTAGACCTCCCTGGACTCTATTCAGTTGGAGAGAAGGTTGGAACCCCCAACCTGATATGTTTGGGGATCTAAGCAAATGGGAACCCATCCCACCTTTCCCTGGAAGGGTTGTGAAAAGCAACAAGGCATCCAAGTTTTTCCTGGGCTGCTTGTTGTGTCAGCTACGATCTAAAGAAGAAAACAGAAAATGTATTTAAAACTGAGGAAATTTAATTGTGATAGGGAACTAGCTAGATACGTGGTAAAGAAACTGAGAAGTGAAATGGGATAATGACACAATCTGGAGATGTGAGCAGGAGCAGGAAGCCACTACTCCCCCTGTGCTGGAAGGCCAATGAGAAGAAATGGTGTTATTGGAGGCTGGAGCCAAGGTCACCCAGGGAAGCTGGGACCACAGAAGATCTCACTGGAGGGAGAAGATCATGAAGGAAATGCAGCTGCTGATGATGATGCAAAGAAAGGTGGAGGAAAACTCTGGTCTTTTCCCTCTTCTTACCCTCCAGTTGCTCACAAATGCCTGACAAGCACCAAACCCAACTGGAAGCTGGTGGACATGAGTCAGCCACTGCAGCAGAGTGAGAGAAGGGTGAGGCATGGGTCTGCGGCAAATACACCCAGATGTGAGAACAGGAAAATGTCTGCAGGGGATGTCTAGGACTATGGACCTAAGACAGCCTCACAGAGTCCCCATGCCCCAGCATGACCCAGAGGGGTCCAGAGGAAGGCACACATGACAAAGGAGCCTGCAGACCTAAAGGGGCTTTGGAGCTGACCAAGGATGACACATCAGGGATCTAACTAAACAGGAAACCAAAAACCAAATGAGCCTACGGACATCCCAGTGGATTCCAGCTTGGACAGAAGACAACGTTGTAAAAATCAGGCTTGCCACCACCAAAATGAGTTGACTACATGTAACTGCCCCTACCCCACTCTCGTACCACACATAGATGACACTACCAAGGAAGGGGAGAGGAGACCGTCTAGCAGGATGGAGGCTGAATCTAAATTCACTCTTAGATAAAGAAAGGAAAGAACATAGACCAATAAACAGAGCCCACTAAATGTTGGGGAAGAATGGACACAACACAGATATCAGTAATGCAGTAAGAAATGGAGAGAAATGGGTCATGTTAAAGGATGTACTGGGGCAAGAGATCCACATAGAGAAGTAGTTCCTGTACTTGCCTGTAAGGTAGGGCTTTTCAGAGAAGGACTCCTAGGTGATTTGATGAGCATGAGGGATGAACAGGGATTTAGCAAGCAGATGGGGTAGAGATCCTCAACTCTGTTGTCTTCCTATATCCCTCCCAATGCACTGATTTTCAAGAGAAGCCAATGCATTTCTTATCTAACTACAGCCCATTGAAGTCTTTCAGAAACTGGCAATCTCTCCAAGTTTATCTTCCTTTTGATTAGTAAGTGGGGCAGTGCCGCAGTGATAGATAAGATACCTTAAGTGTGAACTGAGTTTCAACTCTGAGGAGTAGCATCAGCCTCTTGCAGGAAATGAGCTCCTTAAAATGTATTCTTTTGTATATTTGATGAGGCCGTTTCTAGATTTCAGTTTTGAACTAAAGAGTGAGGTTTCAAGGCATTCACATAGTTTTACAGAATGTTCAGTCCACCAGAAAAACATATATAAGCCAACTGGAATATATTACATCCACATTGCCACATTTCTATAATGAAACAGATTTCAGATCTGTCGTTTAACATTCCAATCTGTCAGGACTTTGCTCAAAATACTGAATTTTCCATTTTGTAAGCAGAGAAACAAGACCCTTAGTTTATAAATAACTTCATCTATCACTATTACAGAAACAGTATTCCTAAACTGGCCTTTTATAATCTAATAACTTAGGAAATAAAAATAATTGATGTTCTCTCCATTGTTATACTACTGAAAACAATAAAAGCCATTGAACTATTTTGAAAATTTTCTTTACCTCATTAGAGATGTTTGTTCCAGAGAGATCTACTGATACCAAGGAAAAGATGTTTACAACATAGTCAATTGCTAGGTCAGTCAAATGTTCACAATTTCTCAAACTCAAGTAGTTTAAATTAGGGCAGCTGGAAGAAAGCAGCATGAAGAATTAATTTTAGCTTTTAATCACAGTATTGGTAGCCATTTCTTTATATCAAAACTGTCTAAGGAAAGCAAATGGTATTGAAACAAGGACTTTCTTTTTCTCAAAATCAAAATAGGCTTAAGAAGCACCTGGGTGGCTCACTCAGTTAAGCGTCCGACTTCGGCTCAGGTCATGATCTCACGGTTTGTGAGTTTGAGCCCCGCATCGGGCTCTGTGCTGACAGCTCAGAACCTGGAGCCTGCTTCAGATTCTGTGTCTCCCTTTCTCTCTGTCCCTTCCCTGCTCTTACTCTGTCTCTCTTTCTCAAAAATAAATAAATATTAAAGAATTTAAAAAAATAGAAGTAGGTTTAAAAGTGGAAAATAATTTGGCATTACAAAATAGGATGAGAGGGAGGTGGGTTATTATATAAGACAGTCTTTCTGTGGTTTCATTTCATACTGTAATTTCTAGTGAGAAAAAAACATATCACTTGCATGCAAAAAATTGTCATGTAAGTATGATGAATGACCCCTAAAAGTGCAAGGTTAAGTTTCTCATTTATCCCTTACAAGTTTGCCACAGGAATTGGGCTCGACCCTTTCAAGTACACAAGGTCTCTGACAAGTAGGGAGAATCAAGAATAAACCCACCATCTAGAACATCTCTTGGGAAATGCTGGAGCATTTCCAAAGCCTGGAGGAAAGGTTTACACAGAGGTAATATCCTTGAAAAGCACAGAGAAGTCACTCATGTCTAGATAGTGGTAACTTCATTAATGATTCCATCTGAAACTTTCTCTAATATGAAATTAATAAGAAACCACTCATATATTATCAAAAAACTAGTTTAATCTATGACTCCAGTGTCTTTTCTTTTATTTCACTGAGTATTGGACCAGCTTATTGGCCTCTTGATATTTCCCAAATGGCTCGGAAGGTCTATCTCTAAGCTCTCCTATTAGCAAATATACAATTACTAATATATGATGTAAAATATTATTGCTTTATCATACCACTCTGATAGTTTCATAATAGAGGCATCACCCAGGTGGATACAGTTACTTAAATTTAGCTCTCTTATCCTTATGCTCACAGGACCATCAAGAAATTGCTTTACTCCCATATCACCAATTCTGTAGGAAAGAGTAAGAAAAGCTTTAAATATGATTTTATATGAAATATATAGAATACTACTTAAGTAATAGTTACTACATTCAATGCATTCTAAAATAACATGGTAATATCCTTATATTGGTATTGATTGTGCCAGTGTTTTTTTTTTTTCAACGTTTATTTATTTTTGGGACAGAGAGAGACAGAGCATGAACGGGGGAGGGGCAGAGAGAGAGGGAGACACAGAATCGGAAACAGGCTCCAGGCTCTGAGCCATCAGCCCAGAGCCCGACGCGGGGCTCGAACTCCCGGACCGCGAGATCGTGACCTGGCTGAAGTCGGACGCTTAACCGACTGCGCCACCCAGGTGCCCCAATTGTGCCAGTGTTTTAAAACCAAATTTGAGAATACCACTTTTAGTCTAATAGAAAAGATATAAATGATTGTAATGCTCTTCTGTTCATTTTTCATTTAATTAGGTGACATAATTGTAATTATTAATAAGACAGATGGTTCTTGAAATCTTTTTCTTGGTTTAAAATGTGATTGAGTTAAGCGGTCCCAATGCAAACTCCTGCACAAGAAAAACACCAAAACTTAGGAGAGTAGAACCAAGACTAACAGTCAAGCTACTGCCAGAATCTTAGAGGAATTTTCACTAAATACAAGGTCAAGTTAGCTGGACTGGAAAGCCAACAAGTGACCTTTGGATTTTTTCTGAAGTACAGAAAACCTAGAAGAAGATCTTGACCTCAGTCTTCCTACATTGTCTATCCCTAATCAGAGATGCCTTTGTGTCCCTACCATTCCTTGCCCCCTCCCTGAACCATGCTTTATAAATGGCTGGAAGTCTATTTGGCCCATCCATTCCCTGTCTTCCATTGGGAGCTTTATTTATGATTCCATTTGGAGACCACCGGTTTCTTCTAAAAAGCATTCCAGTAAATAAATACAACAGGAAATTGCACATTGCATCCTAAGAGGTAGCTTTCACATGCAACAATCCTACAGGTGGGTGTACAGATGGGAAAAGCCTTGGAAACAATATATGTGGACTGGTGACATCTTTCATACCCTCTATTTGATCAGATTTATAAAAAACTGAGCAGTACAGGCAAAAGGTGAATGGGCCTGTTTGAGTTGAATGGGCCACATTAAGTGCCTCCTGTGCCCATAAACTCACCTTCCATCTATAATATGAAAGGGAGACTGTGGCAGCACCTGGGAATGCAGTAAAGGGCCTGGTGAGTGAGTGGGTGGATGGGGGAATGGGAGGGGATGGGATCAGTGCAAACACAACTGATCAACTTATCTGTTGGCAAACACCAGGGCTGGAGTATTCATTGAGAGATATTTTTACTAACAAGAAAATAAATTCATCATGGGATTTGTAAGACTTAAGAAAGCATATCTCTGAAAATGATTTGAAAAAGAAGATACAAAAACATTAGAACAAATTAAGCAGTGTAAAGAAGCAGTAAGAATTAATAAGGGTGACCTGACTGTAGCCAAAATAAAAATATTCTAAAATACAATCTGAGATGAAAAGGTGGCCACCTGAGATAAGAACAGATGGCAAACATAGCAGTGTTTTTCTAGATATCTCTTCTAAGGCAAGTGAAACAAAAGCAAAAATAAACTACTAGGGGACTACATTGAAATGAAAAGGTTTAGCACAGCAAAAGTAGCCAACAAAACAAAAAAGCAAACTTACTGAATGGGAGAAGATATTTGCAAATTATATATCTGGTAAGGGGTTAATATCCAAAATATATAAAGAACTTATACAAGTCAACACCAAAAAAAAATAGTCTGAATAAAAAAATGGGCAGAGGAACTGAATAGACACTTTTCCAAAAAAGACATACTGTTGGCCAACAGATACATGAAAAGATGCTCAAAATCACTAATCATCAGAGAAATGCAAATCAAAACCACAATGAGATATCACCCCCACACTAGTCAGAATGTCTAGTATCAAAAAGACAAGAAATAATGAGTATTGGTGAGGATGTAGAGAAAAGGGAACATTTGTGCACTGTTGGTGGGAATGTAAATTGGTGCAACTACTGTGGAAAAGAGTATGGAGGTTCCTCAAAAAATTAAAACTAGAACTACCATAAGATCCATCAATTCCACTACTGGATATTTACCCAAAGAAAATGAAAACACTAATTCAAAAAAATATATCTACCCCATGTTTATTGCAGCATTATTGGCAATAGCCAAGATAAGCAATATAAGCAATAGCCAAGGAAGCAATATAAGGGTCCATCATTAGATGAAAAAAGATGAGATCATGCCATTTGAGACAACATGGATGGACCTAGAGGGTATTATGCTAGGTGAAGCAAGTCAGACTGAGAAATTCCAAAACCATAGGATTCAGATCATAGTGAAATCTTTTTTAAAAATGAATAAAAAGCAAAAAGATGAATCAGACCTATAAAAACAGGGAATAAACTCATGGTCTCCAGAGGGTAGAGGGGTAGAAGGATAAGCAGAACAGGTAAAGAGGTGTAGGAGATACAGGCTTCCAGTTATGGAATAAATCAGTCACGGGAATGAAAGGTACAGCATAAGGAATACAGTTAATGGTATTGTAATAGTGATATATTGGGACAGATGATAGTTTCATACAGATAGTGAACATAGCATAATGTATAAACGTTTCAAATTATTAAGTTGTATACCTGAAACTAATGTAATATTGTATGTCAACTATACTCAAATTAACAAACAAAAGAAAAACAGCTGGTAAAAACTAAAAATTCAATAACCTAAGTCATCAAAACCAAAATTGACCCTTTTAGAAAATTAAATTAATAAGTAGAAGGCATATTTGAAAAGTTCCTTTGAAATGCAGAAGGATAAAGAATTAGAAATAAATGAGATTGAAAACAGAGAACTAGGATTCAATCTTTAGATAAAGAGGATTCTTGAGAAAGAAAAATAAATTAGAACAGCAATAACCACAGATATATATGAAAGCTTTTAAAATAGGAAAACAATCCATATGTTAAATCAAATTAACTTAATAAGGAAAGTCTAATTCCCTTAGACATTAAAACATATTATAAAGCAATAATAACAGATAACATTTATTGAATGCATATTATATGCCAGACACTATTCTAAACATATTACATGAGTTAACATATTTGATCCTTATAACAATCTTGAGTATATACTGTTATTTACCCCATTTTATAGGTAAAATACCGTGCAAGATTAGATAGAGGATGGATAAATGAATGGAACAGAAAAGGTAGTCTGAAAACATATACATATACACACCTATCTTTTTTTTTCAGTTTTAAAAACACCATTTTATTTTTTTCTTAAATTCGTGAGGTACATCTTTGTGAGAAGGATTTTTTTTTAAATCTGTGCACACCTATCTATATCAACTGATATGTGTGTATGTACGTATATATGTGTAAGTATGTGTATATGTATGTATATATGTATATATAATTTTCTATTATAATCCAGGAGGCATCAAAAATCAACAGAAAAGGATTATACAGGTAATGGTACAAGTTAATTGGTTAATGTAGTTATTCCCAAACCTGGCTGTGCATCAAAAGCAGCACAAGCTGGGTTCCATTCCTAAATATTCAGGTTTAGTAGCTCTGTGGTAGGGCTTGGGCATGTGTAGTTTTATTCAGCTCCTCAGGTGATTCTGATACCCTGGAATTTTTATTTTTAAATCCTATATATGTTTTTAATTTTTCTTTCCACTAGTGATTTCTAATTTAATAGCATTGTAGTGAGAAAATGTAATTTGTTGATACCAATAATTTGAAAATCATTGAAATTTGTCTTAAAACTTCATGCACAGTCCATTTTAAAAAGGAGGGTTGTGTGGTTGAGGAAAATGTATATTCTCTGACTCTCAAATTGACTGTTTTTAGGCTTATCTCTTATAGATGAAGTTTTAAAAATCTACTGTGAAACTCTGATATCTTCACCCCATGGTACACTCTTTCATATTTTTCATCTTTTTTTTTTTTAGTCTTCTGTCATGGAAGAGATTATCTTCTGTCTCTGTACTTCTCAGTGAGTTCTAACCTACTGATTGTAAATCCATTTAGTTTCTTTATTTCAATAACTGCACTATATTTTTTATTCCTAAAAGTTTTATTTTCTTAAATAAATCTAGTTATTTTTATTATATATTTTTCCCTGATCATATTTATGATTTCATTAATTTCCTCAAACATTTTATACATATTTCTTATATCCTATGTCTGATAACCCCAATAATCTGAATTATTTGAAGGTCAAATTTATTTTGCTGCTTCTGGTGACTCATATCTTCGTACACCTAACAATCTTTAATCGTGAGCACCTATATTTTATTCTTAATCTATAGGAGTCCTGGAGGCCTAAATAGAAAATGCTTTCCTCCAGAGAAGCTTCGAGCTAACTTCTTTGCAGGACCCTGGGTGCTACCTACCTAAGACCATTTTGTCCGCCTTAAAGAGGTCCAGGTCCAGCCCCTGTGGAAGTCTCAGGTTCTGCTTCCCTACCTTGAGTCTTGGTCAGAGCTGATTCTCTCAGTGGCGGCATTGACATAAACATTTATGCTCAGAACAGCAACAAATCCCAAGAGAGCATTCGTTGAGAGGATTCGTACAGAAGCAGGATATTGGATATTGGATCTTTCTCTTACTCTCAGCAGTGTATTTAAAGTATGTCTCATCAAGGATCTAAATTGTGGCAAAGAGTCCTTTGAAATGTTTTGTTAACTATACTGCTAGAAGTAGAAAACTTCCATTTACTTTAAAAGTAGTTAACCTGCAGAGGCCTGAGTGAAGTATGAGGATGAAACTCAATTTTATTTCACATATTAATACAGATAGGATACTCTGTGTGTGTGTGTGTGTGTGTGTGTGTGTGTGTGTGTGTTCTGTATCACTATGTACCTAATAAGCCCAAACTTTGTGCCTTAAACATTTATTCTCTCCCAGTTTCTGGGTCTTGGGAATTTGGGAGTAGGCTAGCTGTATGGTTCTAGCCTAGGGTCTTTCATGAGCTTGCAATAAAGATTCCACTGGGAATTCAGTCATTTGAAGGCTTGACTAAGGCTGGAAGGTCTATCCAAGCTCACTCACGTGGCTGTTGGCAGGAGGCCTCAGTTCCTTGCTGGGCTATTCACTAGACACCTGGATTTCCTAATCCACATTTTTCCCCATTTCAAATCCAGTTCCTTCCCTCACCCATGGTGACTTCCCATTTTAATAATAGGGATCATGGGTCAAGATTTTTGTAGTTTAGCTTATTACTCTGAGTAGTCCTATGTTCTCCCAAATATTAACCAACTTCCTAGTCAACTACTGTTTTGCCAGCCTGTGGCCCTATAAGATCATAAAAAATGTACACAGACAAAAGCCTGAGATGCACTAGGGAAGAGGTTCCAACAAGAATTTGACCCTTGCCCACATGAGACTACCAAGGGAGAAGCCCAATGCCCAACTGAAGAAAGGGTTTTGTTAAGAACTTGTCTTCTTCTGTCCATATGTTAGGGGATCCACACAGAGGAGAAATCTCACCAGTACTCAAGAAGAAACCCTTCAGTAAGGTTGGTTCCTCCTAAGCAACTAACAAACTCCATTTGGGAAAAGACCTGTTAAATGAACTAGCCATGAGAACCCTCACTAGGAAAAATAGCCCGTAAGTGTTCCCTTGAATTCATTTAATCTTATAAGGGGCCATGATTCCAATTATCCTGACAGTCTCCTTGCCCTTCCGTATAACCAGCCTGGGGTCGGTGCCCCTTAATTGTGTTACCACAGAACTCTGTACTTCCCTGCACTTGGACTCCTGCCTTTCATGTTTACTCTACTAACCAATGAGCACCTTGAGGAGAGAGTCTCACACATTCTAATAATCAGTATTTCTTAAACATTTAACTGAATGACTCATTACCTTATACAATTTGCCAAATTCAACACAGTTAGTTGCTTCAAAGGTGAAAGTGACTTAAGGCTACTATCTGTTAATCTCTTGCAGTCTGCCATGTAAATGTGACTGATATTTGGATAATTCTTATCTATAAATTTGAAGCACGCATCAGTAATCCTTTTATTTCCTGTTTTAAAAAAACAGAAGACAAGTATTGTATTTATAATGCCACAAGAGTAAAAGTAAACATTAATGTGGAACCCCATTTTTAATATCACAGACCTTCAAATCGGATCTTTCTGAGGTTACACGTAGAAAGAGCTTTAAAAGCACAATCAGAGATATGTGGAGCACCAATGAAAACTATTGATGTAATACGAGGGCACCTTTCAACTAAAGCCTTTAGAAGAAGAAAAGATGATAAAATTTACCACAGTGTATAGAACAAGCTTAGCAAAGTAATGAGGTTATTTGTTTTTCTCCATACTTTCAGAAGCAGACATATTAACCATTACATTTTCCTAATTTCAAAGACAATGGGATTTTTATTCAATATATTTTAGTACATTCACATTTGAGTACTGCAGAGGAATCAGAATTAAATCATGTTACAAAGGTATGGGAAGACATGAGAAAATGAAATGCTGACAAAAAAATCACTACATTTAGAAGTCGGACATGTAGCACTAAAGTTAACATTTATGCTTAGGCTATAGTATCTTTGAAACAAAAATATTCCAATTGTGAAACAAAGTGTATTAGGGCATGTATGGATTCAAATGTTCAACTGTATGTGCGTGTATAAATTTTAAGATGATTTTCTTACTCTAAAAACCACTAACTTGAAAATCCCATTCATATTTCTCAACAATTCAGGCCACTAGAAAATGTGTGCATTAATTGGGACTGAGAAGAAAATGTACTTTGCAACTACCTACTTTTATACAGTTGTCCGTCAGAGTTGGCATGTCGTTGATGGTCAGATGCATAATTCCAGTGCAGCTGTTTGCAATGTTCCTGAAGCCTTGGACTGAAATCTGAATCGTACAAAGTAGGTGAAAATGATGGTAGAACTCATTAGCATGGCAGCTAATAAAACCTGAATGAAGTCGTAAGCAAAGGTATGTCATGATGTTGCTACTATATTTTAAAATTGGAACCATAAAATATGACATACATAAGAAGTAAAGAATCTAGTCTTGATTTCTTTACTATTTAATTTCTTATATGTATATTATGCAATGATCATCACAATAGGTCTAGTTAACTTATTGTTTAATTGTTTTATTGAGGCAAAATTCACATAACGTAAAATTAATCACTTAAATGGGCCCTTAACCATTCATGATCTTATGCAACCACAACCTCTATATGGTTCCAAAATATTTTTATCACCCTAAAAGGAAACTGAATCTATTAAGCAGTTGCTCCTTATACTCCCCTTCTCCTAGCCCCCAGCAATCATTAATCTGGGTTCTGTCTCTGTGGATTTACCTATTCTAAATATTTCACAGAAGTAGAATCATATAGTATATGGCCTTTTGTGTCTTCTCTCTTTCACTTAGCATAATGTTTTTGAGGTTCATCCATGGTGTAGCATGTATCAGTACCTTATTCATTTTTATGGCTGAATAATATTCTATTGAATGAATATACGGCATTTTGTTCATCCATCCATCTATTGATGGATATTTGAGCTGTTTCCATCTTTTGGATATTTTGAACAGTGCTGCTATGAACATATATGTGCATCTATTTGTTTGAGTACCAGTTTTCAATTCTTTTGGGTATATATGTAGGAGTGGAATTGCTGGACCCTATGGTAATTCTGTTTAACTGTTTTAAGGAACCACCAAAATGTTTTTTACAGTGATTGCACCATTTTACGTTCCAACCAGAAATCTAATAGTGTTCCCACTTCTCCACATCTTTGCCAACATTATTTTTCATTTTCCCATGTTTTTATTTTTTTTAAGTTTTTATTTATTTATTTTGAGAAAGAGAGTGCACACGTTAGGGAGGGGCAGAGAGAGAGAATCCCAAGCAGACTCTGGGCTGTCAGTGCAGAGCCGACATGGGGCTTGAACTCACAAACCGTGAGATCATGACCTGAGCCAAAATCAAGAGTCAGATGCTCAACCAACTGAGCCACGCAGGCACAATGCATGGCCACATTTTTATCCATATCAGCATCTTTGAGATTATCCACCCTATCTGGCACCACTAAGTGCCTGAACGAGGCATAACTAAAAAGAAAGCTTTAAGATTTTATTGTTGCTTCACATTGCTAAGTTAAAACAGAAACCCTCAAGCCCTTAAAGTTCTGATCCAAAATACTTAATAAAGGAATTTCAGTTTCTTAAAGTTAAATAACTAAATTAGGAGGGGAAACATTCCATTTTTAAATGCATGTGAATGAGTATTATTTAACTTGTGTAGCTGTGTGAGAAAGTGTTTTCAGCCCTGTTAGAGTTCTCACAGAGTGAATGTGATTGTACCATGTTATGGAAGTTACAGCTCATAAGTGACTCCTCACATGTGATGACATATTACAAAATGCCTGGAGGTGGGAATAGCAGAAGAGACAGGCTATCATAAGGATCTTGGACTTCTCTTATAGACTGAGGTAGCCTCCAGGAGATAAGGAAACAAAGTATCAGGTTCCTTGATCAGTTTTCTCCAGATTAAAAATTGACAGAACAAGAACACAGATGTTCAAACTCTTAATCCAATGTTCCTTCTGATGAACATTCTTCAACAATAACATCCATTTCAACTGTCCCACCCCACATGCCATATAGTTCTTTAGACCTAGCTGCTCCAGCCAGAAAGACATCTTTCTTCTCCAGTACTCAGTGGACCTCTCTGTTCTTTGTCTGACCTTGTACTTCCCTTTGCCTCTTTCTCTTTTCATCTATTCAAGCCTTAACTATGTCTCAAGTTCCAATGACTCCAGCTACTTTCCTTCTCTTTCCCTTATAAGCCTAAAACTCTTTATTTTAGCCATAACTCTTTCCTATAACCTGCGTGTCTTAATTCCCCCAAGGAGATGATCTTACACTCTTTTTTAACTTCTTATTGTGTTGGACAACTAGCTGTGGCTAAATGAATTAAATTTAGGAGTAAGACAAATAACATCTAGGAAAGAGTACAGAATTTGGCTACAGACAAAACCAAAAACAATTCCAAGTCGAAGGTAAAGCACAAAAGTGAAAGGAAAGCAGGGGGAGCGCTGGACTTGGATGAAGTGGCAAGGTCACCCCTGGGATGAATAGGAAAAGGTAAGGAGGGAGGGAAAGCTAATGGAAGACCCATAAGGCAAGAGTGAGATATTTTGTATTGTACTGTCATGGATTCTTGAATAAGTTTCCATAAGTATTCCCAGAGAAAGGTCCAGGGGAGATGAATGAACATTAAAAATCTGGAGATCAGGGGCGCTTGGGTGGCGCAGTCAGTTAAGCGTCCGACTTCAGCCAGGTCACGATCTCGCGGTCCGTGAGTTCGAGCCCCGCGTCAGGCTCTGGGCTGATGGCTCGGAGCCTGGAGCCTGTTTCCGATTCTGTGTCTCCCTCTCTCTCTGCCCCTCCCCCGTTCATGCTCTGTCTCTCTCTGTCCCAAAAATAAATAAACGTTGAAAAAAAAAATATTATAATAAAAAAAAAATCTGGAGATCAGAGGAGGGAAGAATGTTGGGCTTAGAATCAGCAGAGCTGGGTTGGAATCCGGCTCTGTTTCTTTGTCACTTGTAACACAAGGCAACTCAACCTCTCTGACACCTAGTCTTCCCATCTGTAAAGTGAGCATTATCATATGGGTATATTATTAATAATTCTAATTAATATTGATATAATAATGGTAATTGATAATGTAATGGTTCATTAATTATAATTATTAATAACATCTGTTTTAGGAGATACTTGGGAAAACAAAATGGGGTAATGTGTATGTAAAAGTGGTCAGTTAGCACAATGTCCGGCATGAAATACTAGATACCAGTTTTCTTATTAGTGTTCTTCTGGGTGCATTGTGTTCCCACAGAGAAGTACAGATTCGTGACCTAGAGATAGAGGAGCTTGAGAGATCATTCTAGTGCATCCCTCACATTGCAAACATAAAGAAATAGTATTCAGAGAAGTAGTGTGATTTGAGAACAGGTTCTTTATCTGCTCTTCATGTCCCCAATGTCCCCAGTGCTGGACAGTGTCAGACAGAGTGAGTGCTCCATAAGTGCTGAATGAATGAATGAATGAATGGTCTTGAGTCACATCATCTATGGCAGAGCGAAGGCTAGAGGCCACCTCTCCCCATCTGACCCACAATTCCAGGGATGGGAATAGTTGGTTTTTTTTAATATGAAATTTATTGTCAAATTGGTTTCCATACAACACCCAGTGCTCATCCCAACAGGTGCCCTCCTCAGTGCCCATCACCCACCCACCCCTCCCTCCCACCCCCCATCAGCTCTCAGTTTATTCTCAGTTTTTAAGAGTCTCTTATGGGAATAGTTGTTTTTTACAACACTTCTAAATTTCTCCCCTTTCTCTCAGCCCTGGTCTATTACCCTAGCACTATTATTTCCAATAATGGCTTCCTCTAAAACACAAGATAAAAAAAATTTAAAAAAAAAAAAACCTTTTCTCTCTTGCTGTCTTGGAAACATATTTATGACAAGATTTTCTGAACAAGGGAAAAAATTATAGCAGTAATCAGCCACAGCTGAGTGATTCCTTGCAGCACAGCCAAATGCTTGGTGCTATCAACCAATAAGACTGTGTCCAGAAAAGGGGTGGGGGAAACCTCTAAGAAGAGCTTTTTAGTTTTGTCCTGGCATGAAATGCTTAGTTCTCTACACAGTTTATTTTAGAATGTCCAAAAAGATGCTTGGCTAATACTTTATGACTCAAATATTCTCGCCACAGTCTTTTAGGCCAACCAACTATTAACTTGTCCTTTCTCTTCACTGAAATAATGGGAATATAAGCCTGAAAGTAACAATCCCCCTCGAAGGGGAAAAAAAATATTTTACCATGTTAAAACACCAGGCTTCGCCACAGCTGATACATGTGTATCGTGTGTTTAATATTCTTACAAAACTTGGGATCTAATCTCACTGTGTTTCCTTGCGAGGTGATTTGGACTTCAGTTTTGATACCAACTGGAGCCCTGCTACCCTGCTCTTTGCTGTCAAACCCCCGTTGGTTAGGAAATTGGGGGAGCTGGCCACACCGATGCCATCATAATCGCAAGTCCCAGCAGACAGCTACTGCTGCTAATGGGGGCAGAGAAGCTTTGGTGATCATAGGAAATCCTCTCCAGCTGCCTCTGGGTGGGTCTGAACCCATGAGCAGGACAGGACAGAGCTGTCTGAGGAGGAAATGAGTTGTCAGTGAGCCACACAAAATGAAGACCAAAGCGTTGAGCACCAAGGACTAGCTCACATCCCGCTTTGCTGCTGCAAGGTGGTAAAAAGAAGGAAGGAACTTATCTCAGGGAGAATAACATATTACTAAGCTCCCACTTTCCACTTCTTTAAAACACTGAACCAGTTAGCTCAGCAACACAGAAAGGAGATGTATATAGGGCCAGAGCCTCTATGACAGCTAGAAATATCCATCTTAGGTAGACATTGCCCAAGTTGTGTTCCTGTACCATTTCCAGCTGTTTCTCTCATTTGAACAACACTGTAACCCATGACTAATGGGTAATGTAATGACTTTAGTCATATCCATATATCCTTCATGACCTCCTGGTGACCTCAGAGAAGCCTGGCTTAGCAAGTAGAATGAATTGTTGGAGAGAAAGACAGAGATTTTTCCCCAAAACATGGTACGCTTTGTTTTATTCCATTCAAATGTGCCACAAACTTCTAAAATAGCAACAGTTCTCAGGGTCTGTGCTAAAAGGGCTTGACAGGCTTTCATATATTGTGTCCTCTGTGATGACAAGAAGAGAGGCCTCGTTATAACTGCTTAGATGATGCTTTACTTTCCAGTCTATATATTCTTCATGGCTACCCCCTCCTCTACGTTTGCTAATGTGCTTCTCCTAGGTAGCCCTCCCTGACCACTTCAGGTAGAACTGTTTCTTCCTCTTGGATCTCAGAGCACCAAACAGTATAGCCTTAAATTTGAATTTTGTATCCTCTCTCTTGTATAATAATTATGTGTACACATGTTTACCATTCCTGCCCAGGAACACAGACAGAATTTTCTCCACCATGCCCTTTACAGTACCACACAAGTGCTTGGCACTGAGTATGATACTACAACTGTTTGTTAGTAGACCAAGTCGTTGTTGGATAAACTGTTGTAGAATGTAAATGAGAATTAATAGTTCTAAGGCGGGGGAAGGGTAATAATATGGTCATTTGTTAAAGATTGCTGTATTTATCTAAAAACATTGAAATGCCAAACATAAAAAAGAAAGTTTCATTTTCCGACGTGAGTGGGGAATTAGAATACAAGATTAGTGAAGCCTCCAGATGCCAGGAAGGCATGCATACCAACTCCGTGCACTCACTGCACAATGACTGTGAGCTGTGACCTGCCGAAGTAGGCTTGACCCTTCTTACACTTCACCATTCTTGTTTAGCGTACACCATCTTCTTCTTTTCCTCACCCAACGGCCAAATTGCTCACAGCTCCTCCTGTACAATAAATGGAGCTTCATCTCCCTTTTAACCCAGAGAATCACAACCATAATACTTTTTATTACAACACAATGATCCACAGAGCTACTTGATTTGTCTAGACCTATTGAGCTAGATGGTGGCTTTATAGCTACCATTGTAACCATAGGCTTCACTGGGGACCCAAGACCCAAGTAGAGTTTTGTGAAGAGTTGATGAAATTCTGTATGTAAGTCACATCCTAAGAGAGGGAGCAGAGAAGAAACTGAAAGAAGGATGGTTTTTCAGAAAGCCCTAAAGTTTTTTCCAAACCATTTTTTAGGAGTGCGAAACATGATCTTAGTCCCCTAAGACTCATCATTTTGTCATCTGATTCTTCAAGATCTAAAAATTGTTGCCAGATGTTTCATTTGTTACTGCTTAATGTAATAAACATCCTTACACATTTTGCCTACAAAGAGATTGCATTAAGCTATGGATGTTAACAGTAGATGTTTGTTATATTTCTTTATTTTTTATTTTCAATATGGCTAACATAAAGTTATATTCAAACTCGTCACAACCATTTGAATTTAGATGAGCCCTGTCTTCAAGATATGTAAAATGATTTTCCTGTTCAACACAGTTCAAAGTATAATTCAGAAAAGTCATAAAGCATTCCTTTAACAGGGAAACTGAGGCACAAGACCTGACTGAGAAAAGCAGAAATTGCACTGTGGTTTTTCTGATTCATGACTGATTTTCCACTAGAACCCCTTCATATTAATGACATTTAAGACCACAAAATATTTTTTTCCAATAGAAAAAAGTGCAACTTTTTTTTTCTTTTTTACTGTATGCAGTATATAGCACTTCACAGTTTTACAAATGATAGTCTAGTTGTATAGAGCCTGGTATTCAGGATTAGTCGGATCAGGGTTATCATTTTGGCCCAGACACTTTTTGTGTGACCTTAGGCAAGTTACTTTATCTTAGCACCATTTTCAATAGTGTGTGGGGCCAGTTTATACTAGTTTGCAAGTGCAAGTTGTTAAATTTGTAGGAACTCTGCAAGCCTATTGTTAAAGACAGTCATATTAAAAATTAAGTCATATAAACTTAAAATTAAAATTAAATAAGTTCTATTAACAAAGGTAGTGAATATTCCAACTCATCAATTCCTAATTATGTTATTACATGTTACCATTTCTTATGCTCTTGAGGATATTTGTGTGTGTTGGATGTATACAGCGAAAGCATTACATAACAGTTACATAACATTACATAACTCTTTCTTCAGTGACTTCTCATTGGCAAGTTGAAATAGGTCATGGTGAGAGTATTTACACCATGGAAGTCAGCAACCATTGCAAATCAGGGCTTTCTCTGCTTCCTGCCAGTTGTTAAATGTTTACCAGCACATGATTTTTCAGTTTTCACATCTCTAAAATGGGAGTAATGATACCTACCTCATACAGTTATGTATAAAGATTAAATCAGATAATAAATGTAAAACACTTACCTCAACACCTAGCACCAAGTCGGTACCCAAACAAATGATAGCAATTATTATCACCATCCATTAAAATACAAAATAAGGGAAAATGGAATCATAAGGGAAAATGTAAATGAATCATAATTTTGAATTAACTGTTGACAATTCATTTTGGTACACAGTCTGCTTATTCATAACTGGTTTAGCTGGTCACACAACTCTTATTGTTCCAATTGCCCTTTATTGGTAACCTAGCAAATCTGTACCTCCACTCTCAGCTCTGTGCCAAGGACCAGACTTCTACACAGAAACACAAAATTCTCAAGCTGAAAAGAATCTCAGAGATCATCCAGCCCAAACTAGCCATTCAACAGATAAAGGAACTGAGGCAGAAAAGCTAAGTAACCGTTCAGAGTTGCACAAGAGAGTAGTGGCACAGCAAGGACTAGATCCCAGGTGTCCCAAGTCCAGCTTGGGGCTCCTTTCACCATCCCACTGCCTTCTGCTGCAGGAGAGAGAAAGAAAGAGAAATCCCTTTCCACTCTTACTTTGCTTATGCAATCTCCCTTCCATTTGGCCAGTACATTCATTCCTGGACGTGCCTCTGTGTCTTTCTCCCACCTCCACCACAATCCCCAGAGGTGAACAAGTAAAACCTTCCATGATCTTTGCCTTTCTAGAAGGGGAGTCTGTAATTTATGTAGCCTAGAGAGAACTGAAATGACCTTGGAATCTTCCTGTTTGCAGTTTGCACAGCCTACCTTTAAGATCCATGGGTCCCAGAGAGACTTAACAGTACAAGAACTACTGATAAACCATTATTATTGTGTTGAGTCATTTGAACATTTCTGGGATGCTGTCCCTTTTCATTTTTGTTGACTTGGGTGTAGTGACTAAAAAATAATTGATGAAAAAATACTTTCACTGTAGTATTTCATATTTTCCTAAGCTCTTTTCTTCCCCTAAATCTAAAGCAATGTGAAATTCCCCCCTTACCAAGAAAAGACTATCAGACTTTGCTCTGGCAAGTTGCTAACTTCTCAGCTTCCTAACAGACTTCTTGAGCTTCCACCTGAAGCATCTGGCTGGCCACACCCTGAAATTGGCTGCCACTTATTTCGTTCATTCATTCACTTGTTCATTAAACGTTGATCAAAGTCCTACTCCTACTACATGCAAGGTACTTAGTGTATTATGTGCTGAGGATAACAAATACACAGATAAATAAGGCACCATCCTGGCCATCAAGGAGGCCATGATGGGGAGGACAGCAGACAAATAAGCAAACCACTGAATATGTAGAGAATGCTTAGTGAAAGTACAATAATAAAAGAACAAACAGGAAGGATCATAACCTAGCTTGAGTTGGGGGAAAAGGAGGGGGTCAGTGAGAGCTTTCTAGAGAAAGAAGGTTGTGATTGAACAAAGCCTCAAAGGATGCATAAAGGCTAATCTGGTGAATGGGAGAAAGGGACAATATGAGGATCACTCTAGATGCTGGGTTGAGAGTAGACTTGTAGGAGGCAGAAGTGAAAGCAGAAAGACCAGTTAGGAGGTCGTCATAATCAGTGCCAAAATGGCCAGTGCCAGACACCACAAGGCAAGAGCTCATGTGTTGAAAGAACAGAAAGGAAACCAGTGTGCCCGGAACAGACTTGGTAAGTGGCAGACCAGTAGGAATTAATGCCAGAAGGGCAGTTGGGGGAGAAGACAGATTACATAGGGTCTTGAAGTTCCTTCCAAGGTTTTTCTTTTAATGAGTGGGTAGGATGCCTCACCAGGTGTTTGAGAAGAGGAAGGACATTGACTTGGGCAGAGGGTACAAGGTGAGCCTAATAAAACAACTGAGGCTGGAAGTGAAGAACAGGGAGGCACAGAGGCAAAAGCTTCTATTGCAAGCTCTCTTATTCTCTTGTTTAACTCTCATATCTGAAAATACAAATCTGAATCTTGGCCTTCACCTGGCTCTGTCTCTCACTCTATGTTCAGAGTTGTTGGTTTCTGGGCATTTGGGATTCAGCCTGAGATTGGCTATAACCCTAGCCTTCCTTCCCAGCATAGCTGTCGTTGTTCTGTGCTTGGCTTCCTACACAGTGTCATAACCCATGGCTACATGCATTTGGGGATACATAAATTAGTAGGAGAAGTGGCCACCCAAAGATAATATCAACAGGAGAATCCTTGAACTTACAAACAGACAAAGGATAAAGGGAAAGCATAACCAGCAATCACTGCCCTCCTCATAGGGACTTTCTCATGTAAAACTAGGAAAGCTTTGTCTTCTCCATTAAAATTTTTCATCCTACCTATATATTCAATTTTGAGATTTTCAAAGAAACAAGAACTTTTGGAGAGTACTGAAATTAACAGGGAGTGATGTAGATATCTTAAGAGCATTTTAGCTGATACCTTTTTATCTACTCATTAATCATGGGGGCATGTGAAGAAAGTCTCAAAGGAGGGGAGGAAGTTAGCCAAACAGATAGCTGCAGAAGGAGTATTCCAGGCAAGGAAAATGGCCAGTGTCCAGTAGCAAATACCCTGACGCAAGAGCTCATGTGTTGAAAGAACAGCAAGGAAACCAGTGTGACTAGAATAGACTTGGTAAGTGGGAGAGCAGTAGGAATTAATGCCTGAAGGGCAGTTGGGGGAGAAGACAGATTACATAGGGTCTTAAAAGTCCTTCCAAGATGTTTCTTTTATTGAATGAATAGGATGCCTCGCCAGGTATTTGAGAAGAGGAAGGACATTGACTTGGGTTTGAAAAGCCACACTCTAGATACTGGGTGAGGGGCGCCTGGGTTGCTCAGTCGGTTGGGTGTCCGACTTCAGCTCAGGTCACGATCTCGCAGTCCGTGAGTTCGAGCCCCGTGTTGCGCTCTGGGCTGATAGCTCAGAGCCTGGAGCCTGCTTCCGATTCTGTGTCTCCCTCTCTCTCTGCCCCTCCCCCGTTCATGCTCTGTCTCTCTCTGTCTCAAAAATAAATAAACGTTAAAAAAATTTTAAATAGATACTGGGTGAAAGAAGACTTGCAGGGGGGCAGGAGTGAAAGCAGAGACACCAATTAGGAGGTCGTCACAATAATGCAAGCAAGAGAGGATGGTGACCTGGGCTGGGGTGGCAGCTGTGGAGGGAGCAAGGAGTGGTCAGATCCTAGGTGGTTCTGAAGTAACAGTCACTGGACTTCCTGACAGAGTGCATGTGGGGGTGAGAGAGAAGAGTCCAAGATAACACACTAGTTTGCTGGGTCTGCTTTAACAGAGCACCACAAACTCAGGGGCTTAAACAACAGAAATGTGTTGTCCTACAGTTCTGGAGACTAAAATTTCAAGATCAAGGTGTCCACAGGATTGGTTCCTTCTGAGGTTGCTGCCTTTAATATGAGGGAAGGATATGGTCCAGGTCTCTCCTCATGGCTTGCAGATGGCTATCTTCATGTTAACATGGCACTCTCTTGTATGCAGGTGTCTGTGTCTAAATGTCCCCTTTTTATCAAGGACATCATTCATATTGGATTAGGGCCAATCTTCATGATTCCATCTTAGCTAATTACATTTGGAACAACCCTATTTCCAAATAAGGAGGTTCTAGGGATTGGGACTTCAATATGTGAATTTGGGGGTGGGAGGAGAATACAATTCAATATGTAACAGATGACTCCAAGCCTTCTGGACTAAGCAACTGTAAACATGAAATTGTTGTTAAGTGACATGGGGAAGGTTTAGGTGGAGCAAGGAGTTATTTTTTAGAGCAAGAATTTTTAATGATATGAGTCTAGGGGCACCTGTGTGACTTAGTCGGTTAAGCTTCCCACTCTTGATTTCAGTTCATGTCATGATCTTGTGGTTCATGAGTTTGAGCTCCCCATCAGGCTCTGAGCTGATGGCTCAGAGCCTGGAGCCTGCTTCGGATTCTATGTCTCTCCTTCTCTCTCTGCTCCTACTCCACTCGCTCTCTCTCAAATTAAATAAACATAAAAAATTTAAAAACATATATATATGAGTCTAAAATTTGAAAGGGAAGTCTGTGCTGGAGGTATATATCATATATATGTGTCTATATATATCATATATATACATATATTAATTCTGTGTACATATATTACTTATATTACATATAATGTATATTATATACATATGTACACTCCTATAACATATATACACGTATAAGTTTGCATACATGTATAAACAAGCTCTTATATACATATATTACATATATATGTATGTATATATGCTTGTGAGCATTTATATATGTATATGTACATACACACATATACTTACAACAAACTATATATATATATATATATATATATATATAATGAGCATATATATATAATGAGCATATATGTGTGTGTGTGTATATATATATATGTATATATATACATATATATATATAAATGCTCATTATTGTAGGTGATATATACAGCCATGATCTATGTGAGATCACCAAGGGAGTAGCTGTAGGCTGAGAAGAAAAATGGGCCAAGAACTGAACCTTAGGGCCCTCTGTGATTAAGGGTTTGGAAATAAGAAGAGATGACTTAGAGAGTCAACTTCAGAAATATTGTCAGAAGAAAAAAAGCAAGATACATAGCACAATATCACTTAGGGGAATTCAAATACACGCAAAACCACAAAATTCTTACATTCTTATGTAGGTATCCCCTGCTTTTCGTAAGTCCACATCAGGCCGCTTTACTTTTACAAGAGACCTACATTAGTACCTGTTTTCATTAACCAAAAGAAATCTAAAGAAGATTTTGCATCAAGCTCCTACAGAGATAGGGGGTGCCCTAAACAGTAGGAATGACACCTTCCCTGTGAACTAAGGTCAGCATCTCCGTGTCAAGCTGCCATAGGTTTCAATTGTGTCTAAGAGTGTCTGTGTTTTACCTCTATTAAATTTGTGCATCCATTAGCAAGATGTGCCCTAAGTTATCAGAAAGCCTAAGAGATTATTTTGGGGGTCTGAAAACACTCAAAAATTTTTTCATATAAATTAATGGTAACTGCTTCCTTGCTTTATGCCATTTGTTTCTTTTCTTTTTTTTTTTATGAAATTTATTGTCAAATTGGTTTCCATACAACACCCAGTGCTCATCCCAACAGGTGCCCTTCTCAATGGCTTTATCCCATTTCTGCTTAAGAAAGGTTTTATAGTGAGGCACCTGGGTGGCTCAGTTGGTTAAGCATCTGACTCTTGGTTTTGGCTCAGGTCATAATCTCACGGTTCATGAGTTCAAACCCCACATCAAGCTCTTTGCTGATAGTGCAGAGCCAGGTTGGGATTCTCTCTCTTTCTCTCTCTCTGCCCCTCCCACACACACACACTCTCTCTCTTAAATAAATAAATAAGCTTAAAAAAAAAAAAAAGAAAGCTTTCAGAAGAACGCCCTACTTTCAGATAATGCATATAATGGAGGAAACCTGTATATTTATAAGAATATATTCTTACATGAAACCACATAAAACAAGTTAGAGGGTTTTTTTGTGTGGGGGGGGGGGAGAACAGGAGTGGGAAATATGGATAAAAGGGAATAAAGAAAATCAGAGAGTGGCCTTTTATGGACTTACAATGAAAGTGTGCCATGAACTGAGGAGTCTGATTAAATCTGTTCCTGGTGCCTGAGTTCCAAAATAGGTAAAATAAAATAAAGTAAATCTAATATGAAATAAAATCAAAACCTCTGGGTATATTTCTTCCTGAGCACTTTTTCTCCCCTGCACAGTACTGCAGAGAAAACAGTATTTTTAAACCCCTCTTCTTCATTTCTCTTAGTGAAAGTGGTCACCAAGGTTCTAAATGCTTGCTAAATATATTTGAAAAGAGGGAAGTTTAATGACATCTACTTGATGTGGAAGTGAACGTAAGATGATTTAAACAGTTATGGCTAATTTCTGAGAGGGGAAGAATACTTATCAGCATAGAAATCCATTCCTGGTTTGAATGTTGCTCTCCTACATCTCTTGTAGTGCACTTTACTAACAGTGCTGCTGTGAAAATAAATTATGTGGCTAAATACAGGGAGTGAGTATGGAGAGCCACGGCATCAGCTTTCTCAGAGAAATCGTATCTATGTGAGGTTTCTAAATCATGAAACTGTCGTTAGGATTGACACGTCCGATTAAGGAAACTAACAGTAT
This sequence comes from Prionailurus viverrinus, assembly GCF_022837055.1. Taxonomy (NCBI): domain Eukaryota; kingdom Metazoa; phylum Chordata; class Mammalia; order Carnivora; family Felidae; genus Prionailurus; species Prionailurus viverrinus. The sequence goes on along the minus strand of NC_062562.1, from coordinate 81,829,052 downwards.
TAACAACAACCAAACATACATATACTTCATAACCCAGACATTCAACTTCCGTGTGTATAGAGCAGAAATATCTGCCTGGGTGGCTCAGCTGGTTGAGTGTCCGACTTCGGCTCAGGTCATGATCTCGCGGTTTGTGTGTTTGAGCCCTGCGTTGGGCTCTGTGCTGACAGCTCGGAGCCTGGAGCCTGCTTAAGATTCTGTGTCTCTCCATCTCTTGGACCCTCCCCTGCTCATGCTCTGTGTCTCTCTGTCTCTCAGTAATAAATAAACGTTAAAAAAAATTATAAAGAAAAAATATCTGCTGTCTTCATCAAAGGATAAGTACATGAACGTTAAGAGAATCACAAATCAGCCTAGACTTACACTCTCCAGGCCCTGCAACCTCAGGAAAAACAGAATTTATTTTTCCCAGTGTTGAATACTTAGAAGGGTTCTGAATGGTTCTGGTAGGGTCATGCCTCTCTCCTGGAAAAATCACAGCCACTGCAGATGGAACTTAGGATTGTCCAGGCCAGGGTCAAATGACCCAGTGGCCATAGGAAAACCCTAATGATTACTAAGCATTTACTCTACGATGCCACTGTTCTAAGCATGTTATATGTATCAGATCATTTCACTTACACAACACACTTATGAGGTAGATCCTAGTACTTTCCCCATTTCATAGATATTGAAGCTGAGAACCCTCAGGTAACCTGCCACAGTCCCATAACTAGTAAATGATAAATTCAGGATTAAAAAGCAAGTGCTCCGGAACTCATGCTCCCAATGACTAGCATGCATTGCTCTCAAGGCGTCAAGGGTGACACAGCTCTGCAAAGTCACAAGGAAACAAGAGGAGTGGTTCCTGAATTAAAGTACCAGGTGCAGAGGAAAACTACCAATGTTTCATGCAATAGCTCATCAGTTTCATTTATCTAACTAAACATCAATCCAAATATTCAATAAACATCTGATAAATGTCTGCTGTGAGTTAGGTCACACACCATTCTTTAGAGGAGAGCACAAGATGGACCCATTCGTTGCCACCAGTTGTCTCCCTGACCATAGATAATAAAGGAGCATAGAAAAGGGTACTTTTCTTTACACAATAAAACTATTTTGTCTCTAAAAAGTCTCCCCAAATTGTGTTTAAGCATAGTTTAAAAAATATTGTGGTACTTGGGGGGGGTTTGTTTTTGTTTTTTAATGTTTATTTTATTAAAAAAAATTTTTTTAATGTTTACTTTTGAGAGACAGCATGAGTGGGAGAGGGCAGAGAGAGAGAGAGGGAGACTCAGAATCGGAAGCAGGCTCCAGGTTCTAAGCTGTCAGCACAGAGCCCGACGCAGGGCTTGAACCCACACGCCGTGAGATCATGACCTGAGCCAAAATCGGACGCTCAGCTTACTGAGCCACCTAGGCGCCCCTATGTTTATTTTATTTTTGAGATAGAGAGAGAGACAGACACAGAGACAGAGTGTGAGAGGGGGAGGGGCAGAGAGAGAGTGAGACACAGAAGCTGGAGCAGGCTCTGTGCTGACAGGAGAGAGCCCGGCGTGGGGCTTGAACTCACAAACCGTGAGATCATGACCTGAGCCAAGGTCAGACGCCTAACTGACTGAGCCACCACCCAGGTACCCCTAAAAAATTGTTTTACGGCATAAACTTAAATTTTATATTATAACTGAGTAAATAGTAAATATAGAAGCAGACGTGTTAAATTTGTTCAACTGATTCGACCAGAATTTTTTGTTAAATGAATGTAGATTGGTTTTCTTGTTCTTGTTCTTCTGAAAATACTACAAAGAATATGTTGCACTCAGGCTCTGAAAGAAAACTTTTAATTAATTTGAAAAATATTTTAACAATGGCAGCTGGTTGGAATAAGAATCCTTGTTATTAGGAGCACCTGGGTGGCTCAGTCGGTTGAGCGACCGACTTCAGCTCAGATCATGATCTCATAGCTCATGAGTTCAAGCCCCGCGTTGGGCTATGTGCTGACAGCACAGAGCCTGGAGCCTGCTTCAGATTCTGTATCTCCCTCTCTCTCTGCCCCTAACCCACATGCATTCTTTCTCTGTCTCTCTCAAAAGTAAACACTTAAAAAAAAAAAAAAAAAAGAATCCTTGTTATTCAACAAATATTTATTAAGTGCCTGGGTATGATTTAACCTTACAAGTGATCAGAGAAATACAAATTAAAAATATAAAATATCATATTTGATGTCAAATTGGCTAAAGTTTTTTTTAGATAATATTCTTATGAAGATATCAAACATTATTTTACATTTGGCAATTCATACATTGGCAATCTTTGTAGAGCATAGATGGCCTTAAAAATAACTATATGCTCTGACCATTTCACTTCTAAAAATTCATACCAAAACGTTGCATAGACTTATGGAAATATATGGCTATGAGAATTTTCCTCACAGGTTACTGATGATAGCAAAAAATGGTAGGTTATAGGGGTGCCTGGGTGGCTGGTTGAGCGTCTGACTTCAGCTCGGGTCATGATCTTGTGGTCCCTGAGTTCGAGCCCTGCGTCGGGCTCTGTGCTGACAGCTCGGAGCCTGAAGACTGTTTCGGATTCTGTGTCTGTCTCTCTCTCTGACCCTCCCCCATTCATGCTCTGTCTCTCTCTGTCTCAAAAATAAATAAACGTTAAAAAAACTTTTTAAAAATGGTAGGTTATAAATATAACACAATATAGTATAATATAATATATAGTTAAATAAAATAAGATATTTATGGAATATTAAATAAAAGATATGTGTACTATCTAATCCACTTTAGTTTAAAAGAAGTATAGATGTGCATAGAAAAAGACCAGAAAGCCTTACCCTTATTATTTCTGGGTGGTGAATTTTCAGATAATTTAAATTTTTGCTCATTTCTCATATTTTTGTGTTTAACATGTAAAAAGAAAAAAAAGCAAAGGTTTTTAAAAAGTGAAAAAATAAAATTCAAAGTGACAAGTATATTGTTAGAAGTTTGCAATGTATGGTGTAAGAGCTCACTGGAATGGCTTTATCCTGATTTAGGGCCAAGTGAGCAGAGACTTTTTGAGAAGAAACTGAACAGAGGCGTCCCCTCAGTCACATTAAAGATGAGGACACACAAGTGTATATGCAAGTGCTGGTATTTGTTAGGAAATCAGTCGCATTACTTACTGCACCTATAGTGTTTATCCAATCCCAAAAGCATTCAGAGTATTTCTAAAACATGTGTAATCGATTTTCACTTTTCTTTGCAGTTCTCCATTATCCATTTATGTATTTTTTCCAACAACTATGGTAAAAAACTTCCACAGTATTGTATAAATCCATCTTTCTTTTTTGGGGGGCAGCCACGACTGCATTAAAGTTTAGCCCTTAACAGACTTCACTTACGTTAACCCAGAGCTCCTTAAGGACAGGGATGCTGTTTTATTCATCATGCGTGTCCAGCATGCAGCAGGCACAGATAACACCAGCGAAAAGCAGGTAGGTGTGAGCTTCTATTCTCAAGTCTTTTGTTTTATTAGGACCTTTTTTATTTGGCAGATATACTAACACATGACTTCATAGTGCAAAATTCTTGTAAAAAGAAAATAGATTTTAGTTTCCAAGCAGAGAACCTGGGAAATTTGTGAATCATCGATTTTCCTGCTTTGAAACCATTTTTGTGCCGCCCAGTCAATACAAGTAGGCCTGGGAGAGTGAAACTGTCCTCACACCCAGAGCTGGGGAGGCAGACAGAACCTCCCCACAGAATTTAACACATCCCTCGGAAGCAGTAACATCCAAGCTTTCCTCATTCTTTCTGAAGCTAGAGCAGCAGCTCTATCTGCTCGTAGGAGATCTGTGCTTACTAATGAGCCCATTTCTTACTCTCAGTGAACCTGAAGGGGCTCGGTTTCAAATGGCACAATTTCCAGTGACTGAAACAGTGTCTGACACCTGGAGTTAAATCTCCGTTGAATTATAAAATAAACAAATGGAAGTGAAAGACAGATGAACAAAAGAAATTAACGTTGCTTTGCATAGCACTGTGAAATACTAACTTCACTGTGGATTGAGATGTACAAATTAAGGGCCAGTCGGGGAAAAAAAATCTATTCTTTATACATTCAGACCAAACTTAAATACCCACCGAGGACAGGCAGGCCATGCAGTTAATTGGTAGGTGTGCATGTGTGGACGTTACCGAGTGGAGGAGAAGCCAGCACACACCATTTCAAGGGAACGAGGCTGACTCAGTTCCAGCCCTTTGTTGCCATATGGTGATGTAGGCCCAATTTCGTTAGTTTTTCCAGTTTTTTAAGAGAAGCTTGGAGTCTAGATTTCTTTATGAAAACTCCAGAATTTAAAATGTTGGCTCAAAATTTAAAAGTAGATAAACTGTATCTGTGAGTTCTGCATGTATATCTGGCTAGAGTAGAGGCACATTGATTGGAAACCTCTCATTTTGACTTTACTGTGTCTGAGAATATTTATCCTTAGGGACATGTGCATGTGTGTTCATGTGTTTGTGTATGAACTGTATGTTGTCGCCATTACCTTGTGGAAACTGAGAAGAAGGAGGTAAGTCACACTGTGGGGAGGGTTTTTAAGGACTTGGTTAGCTGGTGGAAAATAGTGGAGGATGTATCTTTAGAGGGGAGAGCAATCAATAGGATGCGTACACCCATATCGAAAGTAGACACCTACCCTCCCAGAGAGACTGGAAGATACACGTGCCACTACCCTTAATGATTATGTATCAAAGGATGGCTCCCAGGTCCTTGAGGGAGGCGTTCCTGGGTTGTAACACTGGCAAGAAGCTTTTAAAGAAGTTTCTATCTATCTCAAGGAGAGCAAAGAAAGAATGACCAGTTTCAAGTTTTCTAGAAGAAACGCTCTAAGGGAGGTCAGGGACCTAGAGTCAGGAAGAAGCTGGTCTGAAGTCGAGGGAAGCTGGAGAGAATGGTAAGTCCGTCTCTTGTTGATGTTTAGCAAGCTACATACCAGTAGGTCAGAAATAAATGTAAATTCTAGATGTTTCAACTCTAGCTCAGAGCCCTCCCCTCCTTGCCCCCACATCCTCCCTACTGCCTAGTGTACCAGGGCACCATGGGATGCCAGTGACGGTGACTAAGTTCTATCCATTTAAGCACTTGGAGGAGAAGCCCATTGTATGCCTAAATGCCCTCCAGGGGACTCTGCCTGCCTATGTAGGTACCAACAGGTGCTTACAACTGCCCCAGTACCCTGTGCTTTCACCAGCTGGGCAACCTTGGGAGCCTAGCCTCTGCATTCCTAAATGGGCACAATAAATACCAACTACACAGCATTTGTAGTGAATCTGATCTATGTGAGGCACTCAATATGGTGCCCGGCATATAGTAACAACTCAATAAACAGTAACTATCAAGGTTTCAGCCAGTTCTCATCTGTGCAATTGTATTATTTCTGTAGAAGGAGGAACATACATTAACAAAATACCTAGAGAGGTGAAAGAAAAGTAGTTAAAAGAATAATGACTTAAATCTGCCAAAATCAAGAAGAAACTACCAGTGAGGCAGTAACTGTTCGCAAAGTGCCATGACCTACCCTCCTCAACTCCACCGATTTTCTACCCAATTTTCCTTTACCTTGTTCCCTCAAACTAAAGTATTTCCCTATGTACATCTCAAATCTCCATGTTATTTAGCACAAGGATACAATGCAGTTTTAGAAATTACAACCTTTGTTGTATTTCCTTTCTTACATTTAGAACTCGCAGCATTTGACCCAATACCCATTTATTTTTTGAAAGCCCATGTGGGAGCTAATTGACTTTCCAGGAAGTTCTTTGCCAATCCTCCCCCAAGAAGGTTTCTCCTGTGTTTGTATCTGGTAGCAATTCTACAGTGTTCAACATTTGGAACTCTGGTATTATAATTGTGCTTGAAGTATCTACACAGAAATGGTCTGTTTCATCATCCCCTGAGCTCGGCCTGTGTGTGGATGTGACATTCCAGTGGAAGGAAGCCAAGAGCCTATAGTAGCGATCCTGGGGAAAATTTAAGCAGCTGTGGCTGTGTAATTCAAAACCTCTGAAAAGTGTGCTGCAGTCCGTGCACAGCATTAGTATAACATGAGGGCTGGATGTAGCCCGTCCTCCGGAGGACTTCCTTGCCCGCTGCAGGAAAGAGAAGATTGAAAGACAAACCTGGGTGCAGCCGGAAAGGTCCAAATAGATGAGCTTGTGGCATCCATCCCCTAAATTCAGGTACCGTAATCCTTTGTCTGTGAACTTTTTGCAGTAAGCCAAGCTGAGATTCTGTAAATTGTGGAAGTGCCTGAAAAGACAGGACGAGAAAAGAGAGGAAGGAAGGGGATTAAACTTGAGTCGTTTTCCACATCTTTCTTAAGCCACTATGACAAAGAGAAGTAAAACTCTAAATTAATCTTTTCTCCTTGCAGATATTCAACAGTTGGACTTCATTGTTAATTCTCTTCCTGTTATGTAAAGGAGATTGTAGTAGTATGTCAGATAATGCATAATTACATTTTAGATGAAAATAAAGATTTGCCTCGATTTTTAAGAAAGCTAGTTGGGATAAAGCTTTGGGGGTGGGGGAGATTTGTGCATTCATATTGTTTGGACGTTAGTTTGTGTTCAAAACCAAAGTTACAGAGTTTGCATTATTGTTGCATTTAGGTTTTATCTTTGGAGCACCAAAACAATGTGCAAAATGTCTAGAAGGACAAACTCTTTGTAAACATTTAAGTGGCGATTAACTGTTACATGACAGTGAGGACTGGGGGCAGAAAGGAGGCAAAGTTAAACATAACAGGCTCTTAAAATGGACATGATTAGCAAACGATTTGAAATAGACATTTGAATATGCATGATTTCATAAGTAACAGTTTCATATTTATAGTTAAAGAAAGACTAATTGATAGAGCTTAAAAATGGGTTAAAAAGAACAGTCTGCAAATGAGTTGGGCAACACATGAGGGGAATAAACACTACATCAGAGGCTATCTGTCTCACTGGAGTTCAAACAGATTAAATGTGGCATTACCACCATGACCAAAATGATCGCTTCCAGAAAAAAAAAAAAAAAAAGAGGGTAATTAAGATGAGCCTGTACTACCCGGCAAGGGCTTACAGTTTGAGGACCTTCTGTGGACAATTTTCCAAGCCTTCCTAAGCCTGGCATTTTTTAAAAGTGCAAGAACTCCCACTGTTGCCGAGTCTTGTAATGGAATTAACAACATGCTCTCGGTTTGTGATCCGCACCAGTTTAACACCAAGTTGGAAAACAAGAACAAAAAAGTGGAAGAAGATGCCTCTCTGTCCCTCAAAAGCCCATAAATGACAAGTGAAATTTACCTTCACATAAAATTGGGAAATGAGATATGTGAGCATTGACAATTAATCAGATTGATTACTAAAGTTTGAAAAACTCATCTATATGATATAAGGATTCCCATTGCATAGTGATTTATTTGATGCAGAACACACATTCCCCTCTGGCAATGGCTGTGTCCATGAGATTCAACAGAACAAAGAGGGACGCCATCTGGATTCCCCAGTGGCTGTGGGCAGGGCCATGGAGCAGAAAGCAGTACTAACATCCCAAGGACACGTCCCCTCTCCTGGGGCCCTTGAGTTAACGAAGATGTATGCCAAAGTTTTGAAAATGCTTGATCTTCCTCTCCGTGGAAGGGTACCCTTGTGATTCAAGAACAGCTTTCCTGGGGTGTGTGGAGGGTGCAGGGAGGATTGTCATTTCTAACAACACTTAAGCTCTCTAATTTGGAGGAGGGAGCCTGAGGCACACAGCACAACACAATGGAAAACACACAAAGTTTTGGAATCGGACCAAACTGGTTTCAAATTTCAGCTCTGACACTTATTGCAACTTCCCTAACCTCTCAGAGATTGTTTCTGCATCTGTTAAGTGGGGATTATAATATGATGTCTTTTCTTTCTAAACCCTGACCAACGGTGTCCAGCTTTCCTGAACCTCAGTTTTCTCATCTGTAACATGGATGTAATTCTATCTGCTATTTCCTCTTGGAAGTATGACAATTCTATGAGAACATAGATGTAAGAGTATATATTAAGGATGACTTTTGATGATTAAAATCAGGAGGTAGAAGCTTTAAAATATATGGGGTGCCTGGGTGGCTCAGTCGATTAAGCGTCTGACTCTTGATCTCAGCTCATGGTTCATGAGTTCGAGCCCTGTGTTGGGCTCTGTGCTGACAGTGTGGAGTCTGCTTGGAATTCTGTCTCCTCTCTCTGCCCCTACCCTACTTGTGCTCTCTCTCTCTCTCTCTAAATAAATAAATAAATAAACTTAAAAAAATAAAATAAATTTCAAAAATAAAATAAAAATATGTATTGTTATTACTAATTCAAATGATAACATGTTAATTGTTCTTATGAAGTTTGTTGGGTCTTCTTTCATATAATGGAATGGGTACTCATCTGACAAGGTGGTGCACACAACTGATTCCAAGGGTTTGGGGGAATTTCCTATGACATCTACACCCTCAGTTTGGTCAAGGTTTAAAGCCCTATTTAATCCGTTTGAACTCCAGTGAGATTGATAGCCTTTGACGTAGTTTTTATTCCCTTCGTGTGTTGCACATTTTCAGACTGTTCTTAACCCATTTTTAACCCCTATGTCAATTAATCTGTCTTTAATTATAATAATGTAACTGTTACTGACAAAATCATGCATATTCAAATATATTCAAATCTAGTCCAAAGCTGTTGTTTGATTTTTTTTAACTCCTCGTGATCAGTTAACAAATACTGTAAGTAGGAATTGACTGAGGAGTTCTTAACTTTTTTGTGTGTAACAGATACCTCTGGGTCTATGGACCCTTTATCGGCATAATGTTTTTAATACGTAGAATAAAATACTTAAAATTACAAAAGCAGCTCATTATATTGAAAGATATTATTATCAAAAATTTTTAAGGATCAAATGAGTAGAATAATAATATATGTGCTTCTTTATTTTTAACATGTTTATATTATATATATATATATATATATTTGTTATGTAACATATGATATCATATGTTAATATTAAATAACAAATCTAGTGGCAGGGCTAATAACTACCCATGGTTTTGAGGGGGCGATGAATGTCAGTGATACTTTGAGATAACTATAACAACTATAGTAAGAAAATATTTCAGATTTTTATGGGTAAAAGAGTCCCAGGAACTGCTAGTGCTATTCTGATTTTTCACTTACATTTCAGTTAGAGCTTAGCAAAAACGGGGATGATTTTTTCCCCCATAAAAACTTATGGAACCTCTGAATTCCATCTTTGTTCCTTGGGGGATCCACTGGCCCCATGTTAAGAACCTCAGATTTGGCAAAAGAAGTTGTTCATTGGACTAAATGACTCCCAGACTGAAAGTCTCTAGGTGGCTGTCCTCAAAGTGGAACCTCATGGGAACCATCAGTTTGAAAACCTAGCATAGGAGGAATCTTGAGTGGCCCTGTGGCCTTTCCAGGGATTTACAGTGCTGCAGACTCAGAGCTTCTGGGAATGGGAAAACAATCAGTTGACAGTGAAATCACTTGGCAAATTTTATGCAATACTGCAACTTTTTATTCTGAATTTTGGCAAAGAAATACATCCCTTACGTGAGTAAGATCTGGCTCATCATGTTCTCAACCCAGAGACAACTTGGTATTTCTAATTCCACTTTGAAGCTGTGTTTGCAGCCTGTGTTTATCTTTTCCTAATTATTTGATAACTAACTGTTTCTAATGGGGGGAGAGCTTCTCTTTGTGATTTATTTTTCTACTGCTACTATAATCTTTAAGAAATAACAATTCTTAGGGTGCATGGGTGGCTCAGTCAGCTAAGTGGCCGACTCTTGATTTCAGCTCAGGTCATGATCTCACGGTTCGTGGGTTTGAGCCCCACATCTGGTTCTGTGCTCACAGCGTGGAGCCTGCTTCGAATCCTCTGTCTCCTTCTCTCTCTCTCAAAAATAAATAAAACATTTAAAATATTTGTAAAAATTTTTAAAAATCAAAATTCTTGCAGAAACTACAGAGATCACATTTTTTCTGTTGGCTTTTTTCCATTAAAGAATCGAGGTCTTCTGTATTAGATCACCAATACCTGAGGGCATTACTGTTGGAAGGAATGTAGAATTCTGTATTTAAACAATGATTTCTCTGAAAAAATCACCAAGACAAGGTCTAGTTTGTAAAAGAGAAGATTTGCAGGTAGTCTCTTTTGATTTAGTGCTGGGCTCTTTAGTTTCACAGAGGCAGTTTTGCATAATAGGATCCCTGCAGAAATCCAAATGCCGTGTTTTGACCTTATTCATAGACTAGACCTTGAGGATGTACAGTCAAGGAAACAGCTTACTCTTTCTGCCCCACTCAGATGGGTAAGACCATATAACCTGAGAGCACCTATGTGTAAAGAAATTTCCAAGCCATTTGAAGGGACTATGTGAAAAATAATTAAACACCATGCCACTACAGCACATGACATTCCATTAAAGAGCAAAGATCATAATAGCTTTACTCACTACTATATGCCCAGAATGTCCCGCACACAGTAGTTGATCAATGCATGGTAAAAAAAAAAAAAAAAAAAAAAAAAAAGTGAATGAATGTTGCTGTTAGGATTCAGGGAAAGGAGAGATCAATGTGGAATTGTGGTAGATGGTATGACTCGAGGTATAAAGGCTATGGCTTAGCAGAGAGGAGGAGAAAGGAATTCCATCTATAGAGAAAGAGAAGCTTGCAGCAATCCAGATGACCAGAGTTAAGGGCTTCCCTTGGAAAACCAGGGCAGATAGGTTTCATCACATAATGTTAAGGACCTATACAGGAGAAGTTTGATCAATGTTAAAGGACAGTAAGGGAAGAGTCTAGACCTTCAGCATGTCAAAGACATGATAAGACTATCATTTCAGGATGATGCCTCTTACAGAGTAAGAAAAAAACAGATTGAAGGGAAGAGAGACCAAGGGTGAACCGTAGGGATGCTAGGCCAGAGGAGGCGCTGAGAGTGCCACCTAGGTGGTGGCAATAGGAGTAAATGGAAAGGGTTCGATTCAGGAAATATTTAGAAGCAAAAATGTCCTGGAATGGGCATGAGCTATGAGCAGCCCTCATTTTCAACTTCAGAAAATGGAGCAGGTCCCCAAAGAAGTGAGGAAAAATATTCAAATAAAAAGCTGGCAAATCAATGTTGTCAAGAAGGGCAAACAAATTATATTTTTCTTCTGGCAAATGATTTCTTTGGAAAGAAATACTAAAGGCAACTGGGGAGAGAATGACAACAGCACACAACATTTCTCTGGTTATTTATAGTTTAAAGAACACTTTTGCATTCCCAAACATATTTGAAACAATGGAAAAACAGAACAAAAATAGGGAATCATAATGAAATGTATTTTTATCATAGATAAGAAAGTCAGTGTACATTTTTTATATGACAAAAATCATCAATATCAAGTATATTTTTCGTGATTGTTCTCCCAGTCACAAGAACTACAGTTAAAATCAAAACAAAATTCTCATTTTGGGTCCTACCTATTTTTTTTATCTGTTGCCCACTAAAGGTATAGCTTCATTTGCAAAACAGGTGTTCCTAAGAAACTATGCATGGTTGTAGTATTATCTTAATTTTCCTAAGAGAAAAAATTATCTCCAAGTATGATATCCCAAATCATCTACTTCATAAATACTGTTTTTCACATAGAGATTTAATGGATTTTGTAATATATTCCCTTTCTGTACACACACACACACACACACACAAGCATACATGTTCTCTCTCTCTCTCTCTCTCTCTATATATATATACACACACACACAAGCATATATGTTATCTCTCTCTGTATATATATACATATATATATACACACACACACACACTCATACATGTACATATATACATATGCATATACATCTCCCTATGGAATTCCTAAAGAAAAGTATTGAGTGATATTCTATATTGCAGGACTAGAGCACCTTTTAGAATTCCTGAAAGGGTCAGGACCCTCCACAGTAGCATCACTGGAGCTGGTTTGCACCAGCCCATGAGAGCCAACTATTAGCATTTCTTTCCAACTCCACATTCAGTGACATCATGTTGGTAGCTTAAAATTGATCATGGTGGTAGTATTTACACCACGGAAATCAGTAAATCTTACAAATCAGAACATCCCCTTAACCCCTACCCAAACTAGTTATTAAACATTTATTGGAACCCAGCTATTCTTGGAACACACTTTGAGAACTACTGATATGGAGAATGCAGTATGTTGAGGAAATGTATACAGAGATAAAAATGATGAGAGAGAAGATGACAGCTTTGAAGGACAGGAATAAAAATTCTATCTGAGAATAAAACAGGATTCTTAAGACAAAACCTGAACAAATGGAATAGAAGCATTAAAAAGGAAAATGCCTTCCTTGCCTGAGAAAAGATCTAAGTTTTAATATTCAAAAGGTTTACTATGTTCCAGGAAAAGTTAATTGAAAGAATACAATTAAGCTCGGATAATGTTTTTAATTTCTCAGTAAAAAGGAAATTCTTGCAAGCATTTTGGCAGAAAAATAGGTTTCCAACAAAGGAACAAAAAAAAATCAAGCTAGCTTTACACTTCTCTTTAACCTGAAATACCAAAGATTATGTGGCAATATTTGTAGGTTTTTAAGAATAAAGTAAGGGACATAATTCAAGAGCTATACACCAAGAGAAGTTGTTCACCCTTCAAGACAAAAGAAAGTCATTTTCAGAAAGCAATGGCTAAAAATCTAACACTTGTTTATCTTTCTCAATAAAGAGGTTTTAAAACTATATGTCCAGTCATCATGAGATGAATCAAAGTCAGAAATAAAGATTAAGGAAATTGTGGAACAAATGGACCATCAATGAATGGCAAACTTAGAGGTAGGACTCCATAATCATAAATATGATCACAATATTGAGCACAAACATGAAAAATCAATATTGAAAGTAAGTTAGATGATTACTAAAAATCACAAATAATATGTGTTTATGGACAAGGGGGTGGAAGTAGAGAAGCATCAAGTTCAAGGGAGAATGAAAGAGTATTAGATCTCTAACCAACATCATTGTTCCGTCACAACTTTGATAACTGAAGAAATGCATATTAAAAGCATGTTTTAAAAAAAAAACATACACATAGCCACTAGTTAGAATACAGAACAGAATGTGCACATACCTCTGAAATACATTAAGATTATAAAAGTAAACAATATAGTTTACATAGAAAAAGGAAGAAACAATGAATACAGTACAGTAACATAAAAAATCAAAAACAAAGCAAGATCATAAAAATAAAACCATACACTCAATTTTGAAAGGAAGTATTACTCGTAAACTATGTTAGCTATGTGCTTCATATAAAAGGCAAACCTAAAATACACCAACATAAAGATTAAAAATACAGGGATACATAAAGTTATTCCAAAAAACCATAAGCAAAAGAAAATAAAGATGACTATATTAATAGCAGATAAAAAAGAATCTGAGGCAAAGGAACATCAACCAGAATAAAGAATGTAATTTTATGTGAATAAATGCTATAATCTATATTGAAACCTGCTACTTATTAATCTTTATATATAAAATAAAAATATCAAAATAAAGAAGCTTGATTCTAAAAGACAACCAATGTATCACTATTATACTGTGAAATATCAAGAATTCATACATATATACACACACGTAGAAATTTTGTTCTCTAAAAGAAACTCTCTTGTTTTAAGCATTCATGGATGATTTACTAAAATTAATTATATAAACTGGTCCACCAAGAAATCTCAATAAATTCCAAAAGGTAGAAATAATTCAGCCCACATTTCTTGACCACAGTGTACAAAATTAGAAATTAAAACCAGAAGCCTAATCAAAGAAACTTCAACTACTTGGAACCAAAAATTCTCTTCTAAATAATTATTGGGTCAAAGATGAAAACAAATGTGCAACAGTTTACAAAATGAGAACAATACTTATTAAATCTTACAAGCTTTGCCTATATTCTTATTCAGAGGTAATTTCATATTAAATCTTACAAATGAAAGAAATCAATTAAATCTTACAAATTAAAACATTAAAAGGACACTTGTACCTTGTACCCAAGTCCAAAAATGACCATTTGGAAAATATAATGAGAAATTAAAATTAAAATTTAATTAAAACCAAGAGTCAGAAGCTTAACCGAATGAGCCATCCAGGCACCCCTTAACAACTCTGAAAGTGTAAAAAATATTCTTAGCTCATGGACTACATTAAGTCAGGCTTTGGACCACACGAGTCATAGTTTGCTGAACCCTATTACATTGTTGCCTCATTTATCTACCAAAATAAATTCTAGATTGATTATAGATTTAAGTAAAAACAAATCATACAAGAAAAAAATAATAAATGACATCAAACACCTGGAAGGAAGAAAACCTTTATTTAAAAGTTAAAAAGTATCAGAAGAAATTTCAAAGGAAAAATTTGATAGATTTGACTAAACAGACTTGACTAAAATGTGGAAACTCAATTAATGGGATAAACAGAAAATATGTTACCACTTTTTTTAGGCTTACACATTTCTAGAAAATGATCAGAGACAGAAGATAAGGAAAATAACCACCTAGAATTTTCTCTAGCTTTTTCAAATGCTTTGCTGTTATTTTTCAAAGAATCTCAAAAAGTTATATTCTCAAAAATAATTTATTCTTTCACAATAGTTTGAAAAAAATGTTTTGAATGTCTCCCAATATGATTATCTTCTCCTCCTGATTAGTATTTCCTTGGTGAAAATAAATAATTGAATGACATAAAATTTGAATATCCTGTCAACTTTTGGTGATGTCTTGTAGTCTTCTGTCCCTTCTCCTCCAACAAAGCACTAGCTGAGGAGATGCCACATTTGTATTCAGCCCATAGATCAAAAAACAACTCGTATCAGATTTCCTGGAGGTGGTGGAGGTCCCAACAGGTAACCAGAGCATGGCAACAGGGAATATGGGACCACAGTGTTCAAGGTCAAAGAAAGGAGGGCACTGGTGTTCTGTTGTCAAGAAGTCCAGACATGGGACTGGAATTTAGAAGCCAGGCTCCATTGCCCAGGAAGGAGGACCAGAAAGAGACTGGCAGAGCCTAATCAAGCTACTGGGCACATTGCTGTAAGAGTGACACAGAAATGTTGGCCAAGCAGAGGACCAGTTATTTAATCTGGGCCTGCCCAGGAGGGAGAGAATAGGCACCAGGTTGGGGACTTGAAACCAGCAGTCCTGTTACTAGATTAGTGGTGCCATGATGGTGGGGTGCTAGATGGTTAGATGGTGGGCAGTGCTGGAACAAGCCAGAACCTGGAGGAGCATCACTATTTTAAGTATAACACCTATAACACAAACATTACCTCGGCAGCAGTCTCATGGTCCTGTTGGTGATAATTGTGTTAGATAGATTGAGGTACAGGACTCCAGGACAGCCTTCAGAGATGTATCTCATTGATTCATCCTGCATAAAAACAGAGGGAAGAATCTTATCAAAGTCTAACAGGAGATGCCTGAATGACTCAGTCGGTGAAGCATCCAACTTTGGCTCAGGTCATGATCTCACGGTTCATGGGTTCGAGCTCCGCATGGGGCTCTGTGCTGACAGCTTGGAGCCTGGAGCATGCTTCAGATTCTGTGTCTCCCTCTCTCTCTGCCCCTTCCCCACTAGTGCTCTGTTTGTCTCTCAATCTCTCTCTCTCTCTCTCTCTCAAAAATAAATAAACATTTTTAAAAAATTTTTTTAAAAGTCTAACAGGCTCTGTTATTTCCCCATGATCTCTCTACTATCTATCTCCCTGCTCCAAAAATACCATGCAAGGCTTGGTCTCTTCAATTCTTTGATAATGGTTGTAAGTCAAATTAAATAGAAGGTGATCGTTTTGTTTGAAGCTTCATTACTCTCTCCCCTTCCCCTTCTTTGGAAATCAAGTCCCATTTGATCACAGTGACACTTCGTTAAAATTTGAACCCTTGTAAGTTCAACTCTGACAGGAAATTTGAGCTTAAGTGTCAGAGTGTCAAATGCTCCTGACTCTTCAGATGCATGAAAGTGATTAAAACCTGATCTATTTTTAAGCTTACTAAAATCATTCTGAAAGACAGGAATAGTAAATGTTCTCAACTGGACTTCATTAAAAGTGACTCCATATTTACACATGTAAAGAAATGTGTGTGTGTGTGTGTGTGTAATTAAGTTTTTGTGGTTCTATTACTGAATTATTAAAACAGCTAAACAGATTCTCACCAAATTTATGGTAAGTTTGAGATGGTCTGAAGTAAAATATAGGCTACATACATGTTGAACGTGAAGTTCAGTGTTGAAGGTATTGTGGGCAACACTCTCAAAGATTCAAGAAACCTTCCCCCAGAGAGCTGAAACTGGGGTACCAGGGTATAATTCCACTATGACATGAATGAGACAGCAAAACAAATAGTGATTTCAAGCATGAGCCCTATCTTGGCATTTACAAGACCAGATCACTTGCAAGCTTTCATTGCAATGAACTCCTTCCCATATGGGTAACTACTTATAAAATGCTTTAGAATGAGTAAGTAGCAGCATGGTTTTTATTTATTTAATTATGGTTGATGAGTCTCCCTAGGGACACCGACAAGGTCAGCTCATTTTAAATATTTGTGGCACATCAGTCCTGGAAAGAATAGGCCATTGCAGGAAGAGGTAAATCGTCACTTGACTAGGGGATGTGGTTTGGGAAAGAATTCTGCATGTTCAGTATGGCCACCTCCAATACCACTAAGGATGGCAAAGGCTTATTTTCAGTGGGATCATCAGTGTTTAACATTGTATTCCTAGCTATTTCCCAGAGTCAAGGATATTAAAATAACAAAATCATGCAGTTGTAAAAGCTGTAGTTCTGCTGTAGGGAAAGGTACAAGTACATGGCATGAGTACAAGGGCACTGTATTCTTGCCACTGCATTCAAGCTGCCAGTGATTTTTCTAGACACTCCAAACTAAAATGTGTGATTTAGATATATGTGGATTGATTTAAAAAAAAAGTATGCCGTACATGTTTCCCAGAGGTATGGAGAGAATAACCATAACAAGCGGCATTGTACTTTAATATAAACAAAATCTATCTTCAAAAATGTTCATGGTACCAATCAAATATCAAAGTGATTGTACACCTGTTGAAAGTCTCTGGCAAAAATGCAAATGAGTTGGACAAGGAGAGGATAGAAAGCTGGTTTCTACACCCACCCTTAGAGAGGTAACCACAGAAAAGATGAAAATGTGGGGCCAGGAAGAGCAAGATAAAGCATGTCTTCTGCACCATAGAGGAATCTGATTTTTCCTTTAAGATATGGAGGCAAACCATTTACTGAATTTTCCTGTCTGGCAGAGCTTGGATATCCAAAAAATTTCAGATAAATCCTATTCTCAGTGTTTAAAAGAAATCAAGTTTCAATCCCCAAACACTTGAGTACATAAACTCAAAAACTGAGTATCCTTATTGCAAAATGGCTTCTGAATTTGTCCACAATGCACTCAAATCTTTCTGAGTGTAATATATTCATAAGTCAAGTTTCTTAGAAATAAAGTTTTCTGAAAGGATGTTACATGGCTCTTTAAATGTAAACCTGTCTCCCCAGTCTATGTCTCAAAGCAAAAAACAATAGTAAAATGTAGCTGGATAAAATTATCAGCCCTGTATAGTATTAGACTCCAAAACTGGGAAAGACTTTGATGTTCACAAATTCAATCCGGATGGCATTGTTTTGACTTTCCTATTACAAAGCCATATTTCAAGACTGTGATCTGTTATTCAAGTGCAGAACTGAAGCTCCCTGAGGACAGGAACTGAAACTTGATTCATTTTAAGTTCCCTCTAACACCTGTATTTTATAGCGTATAAACTCCCTGTATATGTTTATATATAAAAATAAATACATCTTTAATGTAGTAGGTACTAAAAATATCCACCGAATGAAACAGAAATTTGAAAGAAAGGACAATAATGATGATGCTGGGAGGTAGCAAGGAGGAGTCAAGGGTGTGGATGTCACTCTGGAGTTGCTGCTTAATGAAGCATGACGCAGTCAGACTCCTGTTTTCACCCTGCTTCTCCCACTGTTCTTTCTGGAGATTCTTTGCTATTTCTTCTCTGTCTACTTCTAAAAGTCAGCAACGCCCCCAAGTTTTACTCCTAAATCGTCTTCTCATGCCTTCTTTCTCTCTCTAGGCTGACCATATTCACTTTTGTGATGTTAACTAAGCATACGAACATGTCAACCCAAGATGGAATCTCAAGTTCTGTGCCATGTTGTCCATTACCTGCTAGATGTCTCCATACAACTCCATTCATTAAACAAATGTATAGAGTGTTTACCATGCCAAGATCTGTGCTATGTGCTATGACTACCACAAAAAATAAGACACATCTCCTGTGCTTTGGGCCCCGTAGGCTACTGGAGGAGGCAGAAACACTGTGATTAGGGCTACTTATTAGAGGGACCCAGAGGAGCTGCAACAAACCCAGCCCTGGGAGTCAGTGATGTCTTGATAAAGCAAGCAGTACCAAAAGTAAGCCTTCAAGCCTGACAAAGAGGATAACAACACCTGAGGACAAAGCGAAAGGGCATTCCATGCCAAGAGCACAGGCTGAGCAAAAGTGAAACAGCAAAGAGCAGCTTGGCTCATGCAGCAAAGAAAGCATAGCAGTGCATGGTTGCTGCAGCTTAATGTAAATGCAGGGATTGGAGCAAGATGAGGCTGGAAAAGGAGGCAAAGCCAAGTACAGAGGGTGTTTGAGGTAGAGCTTGTTAAAGAGCTTTGACTTTATCAACAGTGTAGGTGGCGAATGTGTGTATAAATTATGGAAAATGGGAGTGAAATAATCAGATCTTCCTTTTAGAAAGTGTATGTGCTCACAGGGTGGAAGACAGATTGCAAGTGAAAGAAAAGCTTGGAAAGAAGGCCAGGAAGGAGCTGCCCTGGGTTACATGTTCATTTCTGTCTTCTTTGGCACACACCTGATAGCCGTGAAGACCACTAAAATGAGCCTATTGTCTCTACTGGGACCCAGTTTTTTCTGTCTCAGACACACATGGTCTTAAATATAAATATAGTTCATTTTTGTGTAATTGTTGAATAGTTTCCACTTGCCAGAGACTCCAACCTTGGGCATATAGCTACAGGATGAATAATAAATAGCATTATACAAATGGGATAACATTTCTTGCCAATGTTTAACATAGTTTGCTTTTTTTACACATTTGATCCTAAATGAGCAGACAGGCATGCATTTTGGCAAAATCTCTGTGTATTGGCACTCCAATATAGCAAGTCTGAATCTATATAAATAACAGTAAAATAAACTTCATATACTCACTGTGAGTGTTGGGCAGTCAGAGACATTCAGCTCTTGCAAATTTCTACAGAGGCCTAAATCAAACAAGTTAAACATTACTAAACAACATAGTACAAATGTTTAAACTTAAAATTTTTCCATTCTACATTCGATGCGATGTATTCATTAGAAAACAAACAAAAATCTTGGCATGTAACTTGTTCTAAGTATATGGTTCCTTTTCCCAGAAAACCGATTCCTTCTGGCTTTAAAATTAAAATATATACACATGTTTATTATTGCTTGAGGATTACAGAAGGAAGGGGAAAAAAGAAAAGTACTACTCTGGGAAAAACAGTATATACTTAGAGCTTTGAAGAAAACCAAACTGCTTATTTTGTGGCATGGCTTTTTGCTCATTTTGGGGATTTTGTTTTCTTTTATTATTTTATTGTAAAATTTTTCAAACACAGAAAAGTGGAAAGACTTGAAGATTTGTACAATGAATATACCCATTACCAAGATTCTATTTCTATTGCACGATATTTGCGTTATCACTTCTTCACCTACATATCCATCTTTCTGTCTATCTTTCAATCCATCTTATTTTTATGCATTTTGAAGGAAGCTATAGGCACAAGGACACATCCCCCTCCTACCTCAACATGCATATTGTAAATAATTCAGCATGCGTAATAATTAATAAAATGTTTAGGATTTGTTTAGATTAGATCTACATACAATTTATAATGAATTGCAGAGAAATGGAGGACCAGAAAGGCCAAGTGTCTGATTTGCTCTAGGACCAGGGGCAACTGTACAGCTTATGGTGTCACAGGGAAGAGGACACATGTCCACAAAGAGCTGGGTAGCAAAGTGTTCTACAATCAGCACTCTGGGGCTAGACCAACAGAAAGTACAACTCCAAATCTGAGACAGAAAACAAGCATCTAGGGGAGAGGACACAAAACAGTAAAGGAGAGGAACACTTGAGGCAAAGAGGGGAAAGTCATTCTAGGTGGAGGAGACCCCCATCGAGCAAGAAAACTCCAAACATCCTGGCATCCACACTGCTACAATGAATAGAAAACACATCTGCTGCTCATAACCACTTAGCCCCACAATAATAACAACAGAAATGTTATTAATTATAAATCGATTTTGAACATTTCTTCCTTTGCCAAGAATGGACTGTGTCCTAAGTAATAAATGCAAACCAAAACCACTTTCAGAATTTAAAAGTGAAAACAATTCTTTAAAATGTACAGATCTTGGAAGTCATCAGTAATACTCATTAAGGAAGAAAATAGATTCCCCAAACAATGCAATAACTAAATTTATGATATTAGTATTTTTAGAGAATACTTACCTGAGAGTAAGTCATGCATTTAACAAATACTTATCAAGAACCTGTTACGTGGGGGCACCTGGGTGGCTCAGTCAGTTAAGTGACCAACTTAACTCAGGTCATGGGCTCAGGTCATGATCTCATGGTTTGTGGGTTCAAGCCCCGCTTGGGCTCTATGCTGACAACTCAGAGCCTGGAACCTACTTTGGATTCTGTGTCTCCCTCTCTCCATGCACCTTCCCCTCCCCCACACACTCTGTCTCTCCCTCTCTCTCAAAAATATAATAAAACATTTTAAAAAATTAAGAAAAAACAAAGAACCTGTTATATGCCAGAAACTCTACAGGTGCTACAAGTACAGCAAGTGAACAAAACAGACAAAGGTCCCTGCCTTTAGGGAGTTCACATCCTCACTGGGGGAGGCTGACAGTAAACACAAGAAGTAAAATATCTACTTTGACAGGTGGTGATTAGTGCTGTGGAGAAAAACAAAACAAAAAAAGAACAGAGAGAGTGGCTAGCAAGTGGGAAGAGATGCCACTTGACACAGAGTGGTCATAGAAGGCTTTGCTCAGGTGACATTTGAACCAAGATGTGCAAGACTTGCCAAGGACAGTGCTGTTTACTTTGAGCATTTCTGTATCTCACATTCAATATGGTTGGTGATTGGGAGACAGTACAGGAAAGAAAAAAACAAGCTCAGGAGAACCGCTGTTGGGGACCTACTTTTTTTTTTTGCCCATCTCAAGGCTGTTGGAAGTATCCCTTTCATTTCTTGAATCTGATGTGCTGATACATTACGTGTTTCAATTTTCATAACGCTAAGCCCTGAACAGTAGAGTACTTCTCCTGGACCAGGTACTGTGAAGTGTCTTACGTGCATGAGCCCATTTCATTCTCCTAGCAATACGACGAGGTATCCTCAGCCCCATTTTTTTTAAGTTTATTTATTTATTTTGAGATAGAGAGTGTGAGCAGGGGAGGGGCAGAGAGAGAATCCCAAGCAGGCTCCACACCGTCAGCAGTGAAAAGCTCGATGTGGGGCTCGAACTCACGAACCATGAGATCATGACCTGAGCCAAAATCAACAGAGGTGTAACTGACTGAACCACCCAGGCACCCTACATCAGCCCCATTTTACAGATTCTGAAGTTGAGGTTAAATAACTAGCCTGACGTCATATAGTTAAGCAAGCAGGAGAGTCTTCATTGAAACTCAGGGGCCAAACCCTTGGCCACTAAACCAGACAAGTGGGAGGGTGCACTCACCACTGTTCAGGATGTTCCTTTATTAATTGCAATGTCTTTGCTTAAGAGAAAAACAAAAAACTTATTGTGGTGATCATTTCACAATATATACAAATATTGAGTCATTATGTCACACACCTGAAACAAATATAATGTTATATGTCATTTATACCGCAATAAAAAAATATACATATAAAGAAAATGAATGTTTTTTAAAAAGCTGCTACTATCTGTTAATAACACAATGTTCACAGTGGTTCTTCAGAGATGTTTTTCTCTTGCAACCTAGGGACTGCATCGAACCTCAGCTGGGTCTCATCGTTCCGAATTGCATTAGTTAAGATTACCCAAGCTTGCATTTCAAAGGAATACTTTCATCGTTCCCTGTGCCACCCCAAGTAATTGGGGCCAGCTGGATGTCAGGATGCGCGTGGTTACGGTGGTAATTCTGCTCTTCTTTTGTAAAGCCGCGGAGCTCCGCAAGGCCAGCCCTGGGGGCTCGAGAAGCCGAATGAATCATGGCCGGGCGGGTGGGAGCCGGAGAGGCTCCAACCCCGTCAAACGCTACGCGCCAGACCTCCCCTGCGAAGTGTACACGTATCTTCACGAGAAGTACTTAGATTGTCAAGAAAGAAAACTAGTTTACGTGCTGCCTGACTGGCCTCAGGATTTGCTGCATATGCTGTTAGCAAGGAACAAGATCCGCATACTGAAGAACAAGATGTTCTCCAAGTTTAAGAGGCTGAAAAGCCTGGATCTGCAGCAGAATGAGATCTCCAAAATTGAGAGTGAGGCTTTCTTTGGTTTAAATAAACTTACTACTCTCCTCCTGCAGCACAACCAAATCAAAGTCTTGACAGAGGAAGTGTTCATTTATACGCCTCTCCTGAGCTACCTGCGTCTCTATGACAACCCCTGGCACTGTACTTGTGAGATGGAAACGCTTATTTCAATGTTGCAGATTCCAAGAAACCGGAATTTGGGGAACTATGCCAAGTGCGAAAGGCCACAAGACCTAAAAAACAAAAAGCTGCGGCAGATAAAATCTGAACAGTTATGCAATGAAGAAGAAAGGGAACAATTAGACCCGAAACCCCAAGTGTCAGGGAGACCCCCAGTCATCAAGCCCGAGGTGGACTCGACTCTTTGCTACAATTACGTGTTTCCCATACAAACGCTGGACTGCAAACGGAAAGGTTTGTAAGTTTCTTAGTTTTTCATTTTCGTGGACGATTAAAAATGCTCTTTGAATCTTATCACCCTCCCTACACTCCACCGTGCCTTGGGATTTCTGGTGTCACTTCCACCAGAAATCTTTTCCCGGTGACAATGGAATTTACTGCAAGCTTTTCTAGGGTTCGGACTCAACACGGTTGGGGTTTTGGGGGACAGTAGAGGAGGGTAGGAGGTACGCTCAGGAAGAGCAGCCAGTTGGGCGCTACTCTTGTTTGCTAATAAAACCTGTGGCTGTCAAGAATCCCCTTTATCTTAAATCACAATGTGGTATAATTTAGGCAGACCAGTGGGTATAAAGACAAGTCCAAATGCTGTCTATGTAATGTGACTTAAAGCGAAAACATAGTGTGCGTCTGTGGGGAAATTACCTCCAGGAAAATCATGTGTGGAAGGGAACAGGTGAGAACACTGTGATAGGGAGGCTATGTGGGATGTAATGGCGCGTCTGTACTTCTCAGAATTTGGCCTCAAGGTTTTTTGTTTGTTTTGAGAGCGAGAAAGAGAGAATCCCAAGCAGGCTCCATACTCAGTGCAGAGCCCAATGTGGGGCTCGATTCCATGACCCTGGGATCATAACCTGAGCCATAATCAAGGAGTCAGATACTCAACTGACTGAGCCACCCAAGCACCCCTGGTCTCAATGCTTGCTAAATGCTTGCTAACATCCTATATCTTCATTGTTCCCAAGTTCCCCCAAATAAAACCTAAAAGTATTGAAAGAACTAAGCTGAAAATATTTAATCTGAGAAGTATGAAGCTAAGAAAAGCTTTCCAGAATATTACCTACTTCCTGAAAAATCACTGCTGAGTTTTACATCCCACACAGTTTTGGTGTGGTGCTGCATGGGGCACATACAGGATTAATTCATGAAATAAGAAAGTGGAAAACTTTAGTAATGCTCTTGACAGGTTAGTGAAGACATTCTCAAAGTGTGGTCTGGGAACTGCTAGTCTACCCAAGGATAACCAGCCACAGGACAGTGTCTGTTTCATTTCTGGCATGGATTAATGACTTATTCGCAATATTCAATTAAAGCTAGATGTCACAGGATCAGGGTCACATTAAAGCAGGATGTCATTCCTTCCACTTATTTTAGGACGTTTTGCTTTGTTTTGTTTCTTTAAGAACATAAAGAGAAGGTTAAAAGCAACATAGAGACCCTGACTCCTTTCCAGGGAACCAGAAGCAGGAATGTGTTGACACTGAAGAGGCAGGCAACCTGAACCAGGAGAAAATTTGTTCATTTATCAGCCAAGAAGTGCACAAGCCTTGCCTCTCTGTCCCAGACTCCATAAGTGGCACCTGGTGAGAGCAAAGCACAGCCATGTGACATGGAAAGTTTTGCTTACTACAACACCCTGTGAGACGTGTATAATTTGGTGCCATAGTAGAACATGACCAGGGAGATGCCATGCCAGGATCCTCTGAACTGGAGAGCAACTGTTCATTAATTGAAAACCTATTCTCCAGGCACTCCACACACATGTTCTGCATAGCTTCCAGTAAGGTAGCACTATCCCCATTTACAGCTGGGAAAAATGAAGCTTAGCGAGGTTCAGTGACTTGGTTGAGGTCTCACAGGTAAGCAGCAAAGCCAAGGTTTGAAGGTAGGTCTGCCTGATCATGCCATCTTCTTTGATCACATTCAAGCAAACAGCTGCCTCACCAATGGAAAGATTAAAGAATTCTAGAAAAGTCAGTATATGCAGTTTCTCTGCAGCCAGATTGGGTGAAATTTCCCTGACCTTGTTACAGTGACTACTTAGTGTTTCATGCTGAAGAACATGTCTTATTAGCAATGCCTTTGTGATGCTTGGATTAAAAACTTAAATTACAGGAGTGCCTGGGTGGCTCAGTCGGTAGAGCGTCTGACTTCGGCTCAGGTCATGATCTCAAGGTTTGTGAGTTCGATCCCCGGGTCAGGCTCTGTGCTGACAGCATGGAGCCTGCTTGGGTTTCTCTGTCTCTCTGTCTCTCTCTCTCTCTCTGTCTCTCTTTAATAAGCATTAAAAAAAAAATAGACCCGGGGCCCCTAGATGGCTCAGTCAGTTAAGCTTCTGACTTCAGCTCAGGTTATGATCTCACGATTCATGAGTTTGATCCCTGTGTCAGGCTCTGTGCTGAGAGTTTGGAGCCTGGAGCCTGCTTCGGATTCTGTGTCTCCCTCTTTCTGCCCCTCCCCTGCTCATGCTCTCTCTCTCTCTCAAAACTAAAAAAGCATTAAATTTTTTTTTAAAAACTTAAATTACATATTTAAAAAACTAACACAAAGCTACTAATCCTAGACTTGGGTTAGAAAAATTACTTGATAAAGCTGAGGCTCTCCCCTCAAGCTAAAGATAATTTGCACTTATTGCATCAGGTGATAAAGTTAAGTTTGCACAGTTAAGTTCATTGATTATCTGAGAAAAATGCCATCGACACAAAGTCAAAGACTTCTACAGCTAGACTGCACTGTAATTTAAGAATAGATAACGTGTTAGGAAATATCTGCCATTTTTACTGCTTTACTGCTCTTGGGCTATTCAACCCCCCACAATAAGCCTATTTCTGCCTTTGTCTTTTTTCCCATATTTTTGTCTCATTTTCTTTTGGCAAACATCAACTTATAAAAACGGAAGTATTTTCTGTTTTCTTTCCTCAACTTATTGTTATCTAAACACGACCTTCCAGATATGCCCCATAAACTCATCCCCCTTGTGTTAAAATACACCTATTTACTGGAAACAATACACACTATATATATAATAATACTGACTCATACATGAAAGGAAAATTCAAGTTCCTCCAAACGTTAATAACTACACAAAGGAGAGCATATGCCATTTATATTACAAAATGAAGGGCAATTTTGTCTTTTAATATCATACATATAAATTGCCTTCACTATTATTGATATAAATTTATGAATCAGTTGATAGTTTATTTTTTGTAAAAGCCATGGTCTTGTCTCTGACACCCCCTGTACTCTCGGGTACTGCCTGGAACAGGGCTATGTGCTT
Source organism: Prionailurus viverrinus (assembly GCF_022837055.1). Taxonomy (NCBI): domain Eukaryota; kingdom Metazoa; phylum Chordata; class Mammalia; order Carnivora; family Felidae; genus Prionailurus; species Prionailurus viverrinus. Next base: position 81,802,889 of record NC_062562.1, on the reverse strand, counting down.
TAGACTGATGATAATAACTGTGCTGCCTTCTTTGCTCTTGCAAAGGCAGTAATTTAAGCAACCTTTAAAAATAAAAATACATAGAATTAAAAATCATGGCTAGAATTCAAGTATGACAATCTGTATTTAATCTGTAATTTTCCTATTTCCATTCTATAAATAGATAACAAATGTCAAATACTAAGAATGTTCAGCAATTCATCTCTAGTTCCCTGCCAAAGAGTAGTAATACTTTTGCTTATGCTCTACATGTTAGATACTATGTAGAATCTAAAGAAGCCCAAAACATGCTGTCCAAGGTGGAACCAGCAGTGGTGTTAGTGAATAAAAGCTGTCTGCTCTGTGTGCCTAAGACATAGCGGTTTACATGCATTATGTAATTTCCTATTCAGCCTTCAAAGAGCACTATTAGTACCCTCACAAAGGAGGAACCTGAGGTGTAGAGAAGGTAAGTTGCCCTTCTAAGGTCCCACAGGCAGTCCCAAGCCATTGACCACCATGCAATATCATCTCTTCCTTCATGATTCCAGGTACATCAACCAAGAAAAATGTATAAAAGCTTTCTGGGTGCTTTCTCCCAGTACTGATTCTCCTTTTTTTTTTTAATTTTTAAAAAATGTTTATTTTTGAGAGAGAGAGACAGAGTGAGAGCGGGGGAGGGGCAGAGAGAGAGGGAGACAGAATCTGAAGCAGGCTTCAGGCTCTGAGCTGTCAGCACAGAGCCCAACGTGGGGCTCAAACCCACACACCGTGAGATCATGACCTGAGCCGAAGTCAGACACTCAAGCAACTGAGCCACCCAGGCACCCCTACTGATTCTCCTCTTAGGCTCTGTATGAAATACCATGTACATGAGCACACACAGAAAACCCAAATACAGATTACCCTAACTCAGAAGTTGTGCCTTTCCCAGCTGACAGATGATGAGTCAGATGGTGTGCATAGGGCACCTAATATGTGCCAGTTTGACCACACAGACCTCAAAAATCACTAATTTTGCTTTAAACGTTGGACAGCACGAAAAAGAAATAATAGCTTTATTCACTGGGGGACAGGCACTTTGCCAACAAAATGTAGTCTTCCAAAGGGAATAAATGTGAAATTAGTTGAAAGGCATGTTTATGCCACATTGAGGTAAATGTATTTGCCAAAAAAACATGAAAGAATTTAAAACTGCATTTTTAGCTTTATGTTTACCAGAATCATTTACAATTTCTAAGGATTCATTTTACTTCTGAGATTTGGACTGGGGGGTATTATGCAGGTAAGGTACTCTCAGCTGCCTTTGAAGTTAATTTCATCGCTAGTTTAACAATGATTAATAATTTTTTATTTGCAAAATCAGGGTTATTTATGCCTCTTTGCTTACTACCACCGAGCCTTCAGAGTAGTTCTGATATTACTGACAACTAAGATATTGCAATCCCACTAAGGGGCGCCTGGGAGCATAGTCAGTTGGGTGACCAACTCTTGATTTCAGCTCAGGTCATGATCTCACAGTTCCTGGGTTTGAACTCCAAATCAGACTCCACACTGACAGTGTGGAGCCTGCTTGGGATTCTATCTCTCCCTCTCTCTCTCTGTCCCTCCCAACTTGTGTGTGCTCTCTCTTTCTCTCTCTAATTAATTAATTAATTAATTAATTAAAAAAAGATAGCCCACTAAATGGGAAATTACATGGAGAAATTTTCCCAGTTCACTCCTCAGACTCAGCAAATTTTGGTTGGGGAATGGTAAGGTTTGTCAAGGGTGACGATAGAGTAGATGAGGTATGTTTTGAGTGTTTACCAAGAATTTTAGGTAGCAGCAAATAACAATGTGGTGCCTGGTCTAGAAATAGGGACATTGACCAAATTTGACTTGTGGCTATAATCTTTATCATTTTACATTTTACATCATTTTACATCACTATTTGCAATTTTCATTCAAGTTTAAGATAAAAGAACTAAAGAATTGTTTTTACTCGTCAGTACAACAAATAAGATTTTTCCATGGTTTTTCTAAGCCATACTAGCAAAGGCTTTGGGTTGTATATCCTGGTTTACTTGTGGATCCTATTTTTACCCTATTTTTACTGCTGACAATGCCAAAGTTGGTTCTGCAATTCATAGTCCCTTTCCAGCATCCACAGGCCCTGTCATACTGCTTACACTGAGTTTCAGGGAGTTCTCATAAACTATTTTTTCTACCCATTTATTTGTGGTTTACCCACTTCAGCTTGTCCCACAGTGGTTGCTTGGGAGGTCTCTGTCATCCACCCCATGTCCAACCCAACAGATGTGGATTCAGCAAGCAAATCCTGATAAACAGCCTGCTTTCCAAAACCTAGGAGATACTGCCTGTGGTGGCAATGAAGATCTACAGTTTTTAATGGCCTTATGGGACCTTAATGAGGACTTGAGCTTTTATTCATAGTAAGATGGGAACATCTGGTGGATTAGAAGCCATCTGGGGAATTGACATGGTCGTATTTATGTTTTGACAGTTTAACATGGGCTTAGGACACTTTGGGGATAATCCAGACAAGAGCTGATGTTGACTTAGACCAATGTGGTAGCAATGGAGGAACTGAGAAGAGGTAGGATCTTGGGTATTTTGAAATAAAACTCTATTCTGCTTTTAAAATCTTGCTAAGAAGATGCCACAGCCATTTTCAATAATTATTCCAAACACTATAATGTCCACAAATTATTTCTTTGATTTGTCCTCCGTTGTCTCCATGGTTTTTAATTATTGCTGGGATCTCCATTTACTTGTTTAAATGTAGGACCCCAGAGAGAATATAGCTCTTCACTTGGGGTCTTGATGATCCTAAAGGGAGGAATACCTCACTGTTGGAACATTATAAGTTCAAGACTTAATATCTTTCACCTTTCAATTATATTGGCAGACACAATTCTAAGTCAAACAGAATAGTGCCTTACCAAAAGACAAAAATAAGATCACTCCATATTTTTTTTATTTTTATTAAAAAAAATTTCTTTTAACATTTATTTACTTTGGAGAGAAAGAGAGAAACAGAGGCATGAGCAGGAGAGGGGCAGAGAGAGGGAGACACAGAATCCGAAGCAGGCTCCAGGCTCTGAGCTGTCAGCACAGAGCCCAATGCGGGGCTCAAACTCAGACCACGAGATCATGACCTGAACTAAAGTCGGACACTTAATCGACTGAGCCACCCAGGTGCCCTGATCGCTCCATATTTTAAAAGGATTTTTATTACAAAAGTGCTCAGTATCCTGAAATCATCAAACTCAATTTTCATGAGCTCTTATTTACAATGTATTATCTGTGATGAACTACCCCAATACTTAGTGGCTTGATACAACACACATTCATTATCTCACAGTTTCTGTGGGTCAGGAAACCAGACATGGCTCAGCTGAGTCCTCTGCTGCAGATCCTTCACAAGGCTGCAATCAGTGTGTTCACCAGGACTCACGTCTGTGGTCTCATCTGAAGACTCAACTGGGAAAGGCTCCTCTTCCAACCTCATGTGGCCATTGGCAGAATTCAGTTCCTCAAGGGTTGGACTGAAGACCTGAGTTCTTTGCTGGCTATTTGCCAGAGGCTACATTCCTTGCCACGTGGGCCTCTCCAATCTCTTAAAGTAAGCCTCTGCTTACTTTATCAAAGTGAGCAGAAGAGAATCTGCTGGCAAAATAAAAGTCATAATCTCTTGTAACCTGATTGTGGAAATGGCATCCACTGACATTTGCTGCTTTCTATTTTTGGAAGCAAGTCATGGGTTCAGGCCATATTAAGGAGGTGTTTACACAAGGGCATACGTATTAGTAGAGAAGAACATGGAGTGGCTTTTCAGAAGCTGTCTGATACATATCATTTGTTTAGGATATATTAGGCATCGTCCTAAGCCTCCACCATGAAGCTTCTATGGTGGGGAGGGGACAAAAATGAAAACAATCAGTAAAATGTATACTACATCTGATGGTGATAACTTACCATTGAGGAAAAGCAGGGAGTATTTGTTACTGCTAAACTGGTAACAGGAGACATCATTTTAAATACAGAGCTAGGAAGGTCTCATGGCCACCCAGTGTATTGACTCCACCTTAGTTCCTCCCCCACTCCAACTTTACCCTGTGCCAGGCTTGAGGATTCAAAGGCAGATGGAACAGCATGAAAGAAACAGAAAAGTACCAGGAGCAGAGTGGTTAGAAGCATACATTCTGAAGCTAGCATGTGTATTTAAATCCTAGGACTATAACTACAGGCAAATTGTGCCTCAGCTTCCTCATCTGTAAAATGAGAATAATCATACTTAGCCCATAGGGTTCTTGTCACTTAATACTTGTTAGAACACACAGAACACTTCCTGCACATAGATACCAAGATACTAAGATCCCATCGAGACGAGAAAGCAAATTTAACAGTAATAGAGATACTAAAGAAGGATTTACCAATTCCATTCCATTTAAGACCATGGATTTGGGGTTTTAAAGGGGAAAAAATAAACCTGAATCTTTATTAAAATAAATATACTATTTATATTTAAAGTCATAAATACCAGAGTTTTGGGTTTTTTGGGGTTTTTGTAGTATTTTGAAGAAATTATCAGCAATTCAATTATCCTGTTCCAAAAATATTATCATGGATAAATGGATACCACCTTTTATAAGCTAATTTTCTGTACCCAATTCAACAAATTTTATTCACAAAGCCTTTGGGTCATGCTATTTCTCAGTTATCAGTTAATCTGGACATTTTATTACTTCTAGTTTTCTTTTGTGGAAACAGGCTTGTGTCTCTTCACAGTTCTCACTTGCCCTACTTAAAATTAAATAAAACCTCCTTAGACTATTTTGCTAATGATTAAGAGGGCAAATATTACACTAAAATATAAAATAACACTATATTTTTTAGGAACTCCTGAGTGGCTCAGTCGATTAAGTGTCTGACTTTGGCTCAGGTCATGATCTCCTGGTTTATGGGTTCGAGCCCTGTGTCAGACTCTGCTGACAGCTCAAAACCTGGAACCTGCTTTGGATTCTGTCTCCCTCTTCCTCTGCCCCTCTTCTGCTCACATTCTGTCTCTCTCTCCCATCCCCCCAAAATAAATAAACATTAAAATATTTTTTTAAATAACACTATATTTTTTAAAGCATAATTTAAAGAGAAATGTAAATAGAGACAAATTAGGTGAACCTTGATTTCCTATTAACCTGTGAAAGATAACCTGGACTCCTCTTCCAGAGGCTTTTTCTCTAGTAGTAGTAACAGTAATAGTGTTGTTGTTCCTGAGGTGTCTGGGAGTCTAGGAGTGCTGGAATATAAACTAAGTCACAAGGATTCAGGGAATACATGCTGAGCAAGAAGCAGGGGGCAGCAGGTCAGGACTACGCTTCCTCAAATTTTAGCATCCAGGGAAAGGAGCCATAAGATCAAGGTCAAAAGCTTTTTGTTAAATTTTTAAGGGTAGAGAGACCTGAGCACTTTTTGTTGGCAGAAAAAATCAAAGGAGAGGAATGAAATGAAAACACAACCCAGGGGCGGCAGTTAATAGTGAAAATTCCTTCCTTAAGCAGATGGGAAAGGATTGGAAGGGACACACATAGAGTGGTTTGATTGATTTCACTTCCTTTTAGCTTTTCTTCCCCCTAAAGCTTCCCAGGTGCTTCTAATGGACAGCCAGGAGTGAGCCCCACCGCCATGTCTAGGACATTTCTCTGAACAGCTCAGCAAGGAGTGATATCCATTCCTCTAAGCCTGACGCACCTGGTCCAGGAGGCTTTGTTGGAGTTAGCACATTCTATGTCTCATTCATACCAATGTTCTTTAGCTTTAGATGATCCCTTTCCCCTTTATCTTTAAGAGTTGACCCTTCAACCACAGGTGGAACAGTAACTAAGAAGATGGCATGGGAGGAAACCTCGATAACCAGAATGTTATTAATTTTTCCAGAGCTGAAGAAAGTTCCAAACAACATCCCTCCAGACATTGTTAAACTTGACTTGTCATACAATAAAATCAACCAACTTCGACCCAAGGAGTTTGAAGATGTTCATGAGCTAAAAAAATTAAACCTCAGCAGCAATGGCATTGAATTCATAGATCCTGGTAAGTTCCACAGAGTAGCCCTTTAAATGGGTGATGAATATTCCCTGGGTTTTTTTTCCCCCTTTATGGCAACATGTATGGTAAGTACAATTTAGTTTTGAAAAACCTATATAATGAAAATTTTAAATTAAACATGATGCTTAAATCAGAATTTGTTTGGCACTCAGAGAAATATTTACCAAAATGTTGCTTTATGAAGGATGTATAACTGTATATTACTAAGCAACAGTTATTCAGTTGGTCCAAATAAGTGTTTTGTAGAATGGATTTTAAAAATAAGAATATGTGGTCAATAATATGTTAAACATGTAGTGACTTTTAAAGGAAAATTCAGATTTGGCATTTTCTTTGCTATTCATGAAGTTCCAATTTGTTTAAAGTAAACTTGAAACAATCTGCTAAGTACCAAGCTCATAAATTCATATAAAATGTGTTCAAGCCAGATCCAGATGTATTTTATCTAATCCCAGATCCAGATTAATTTTCTTTTCCATCCCTCAAATCTCTTCTCCATTTGCTAATAATAAAGCCTCTGGCGAAAATGAGCATGTTAAGTAAACACACTGGATTTGGAAAGAACTGAGAATTACTGCAATATTGATCACATTTGGAACATACATAACACACATGCCTTCATAGTGCTGCTTCAATATGAAAACTCCAGTCTATAAAAATTATTGATACTATTAATAATATAATGTTAATGTTATAAATGTTTTCAATTCAGTTGTTACTTCTGCTTTGCTTAATGATAATTTAATGCCATTAATAGAACAGTAGGATTTTAACATTGTAGAAGTACAAATTGAGAATGAATGTTCTGGAGCTTCAAAGGCATATTTTAGTATTTGTAACATCTTTTAAAATATTGAGAAATCATAATTTAAGGGGTGTCTGGGTGACTCATTCGGTTGAGCATCCAACACTTGATTTTGGCTCAGGTCATGATTCCAGGGTTGTGGGATTGAGCCCTGCATCAGGCTCTGCACTGAGCTTGGAGACTGCTTGAGATTATTCTCTCTCCCTCTCTCTGTCTGTTCCCCGTTCACACTTGCATTCTCAAAAAAAAAAATCATAATTTAAAAATTTCCCAAAGGAACAGCATTATGCTACACTTATACCTTAGCCTGTATAGACTTGGGGGTGTCTCTAAATCATGAGGTCAAAAGCCATTTTCATTTCACAGTGAATAAGAATACAACAGAGATATCCTTCTCCCAAATGAAGTGATCATCATGTTAGTGTGGAGGTCAGTGACTGATAGCCAGTCTCCACAAAGCCAGGCCACAGGGTGAAGAATCTGGAGATGGAGACCCTCTCTTGCTGCAAGAGAACCAAAGAATTGCAAGACAAGCATGCCTTGTCACAGGTCCCTGGGCTTTCACGTATCCAGAGCATCAGTGCAATCGAGTTTTAGAGTTATCTCTAAAAGAGACTGAAATGTTTGTTATTCTAATGGCCTAAGTTAAATTTATTAAAGGAGTGAGTAATGGTACAACAATATTTTAATTGTAATGGAACCAGTGTATAAAGAAAACTAGAGTAAAATGAAAAAACAGTGTAGAGATAGATAATAATGCAACGTGGGTTTGTTTTACTTCGAGTGATATTTTTCCCTCATCAACTATGAAGTTCCCATAATTGCAAGGATTCCTTTACCATCCTTGAGATCTCCTGAAGCCTCCTGAACTTGTTTACCCAATGCGTTTTCCTTGCTGACTCACAAGGTGAACTCTTGTTACCAGCAATAGTATTCTTGTTTTCTCCTTTGTTCAATTCAGTCCCAGGAAGGTATTTTCTACATTAACAAATATGTGTTGAGCACCTGCCATATGCCAGCCACTTTCTTGGTATGTCTTCTGGAACAACAACAAAAAAATCTCCACACTTCAATAAGTCAAAATAGCCTAAAGAAGTTTCTAAAATAAAAGACCTTCTATATTTCAGGACCTATGAGATGAAACAGTGTCAAAGTAAACTCTGTTAACTACTTATGTTAGCAGGTATACAAATGCAATGAGATTTACTGGGGTCTTTTAATGTTTATTTATTTTGAGAGGGAGCAAGCAGGGGAAAGGCAGAAAGAGAGAGAGGGAGAGAGATAACCCCAAGCAGGTTCCACACTCAAAGCCAATATCAAGAGTTGGGCACTTAACCAACTGAGCCACCTGGTGATTTACTGGTTTTAAAAAGCATGAAATAACAATCTCATAAAATGCCAGACTTTATTGCAAAAGAGAGAAAGAAGACACCCTATTAAGTATTTATCTCCTTTGAGAAACAAATGAAAACCAGCTTTCCCAAATGCCTGAATACATATGGTTTAAGTAAAAACTATAGCACTTTCAAAATAAAATCTAGGAATGTTTTCACATGCTTTCAGTCTAAAGGGCTGACTTGTTTCAAGGAAAGTAAATTGTGAGATCATTGACTTACAGAGTGTTGGCAAATAGGGGGGAAAATGCAGTGTCTTCAAAGCTGTCATTATACTGGCTGACGTTTTGCTCCTCCCCAGCCCCCTGCCCTCTCCCAACACTCCCACCCAGGCCATTGCTTTTGCACCAAAGTAGAAAGAATTCTTTTTAGGGGAAATTATGCATTTTGTCTGAGAACAAATGATATGAAAATGGTTCATGATATTGGTATTAGAGCACATTTTCCAAATCCAAAATATGGACATTATATACCCTAAGTATTTTAAAACAGTATTAAGGGGTTCTGGGTGGCTCAGTTGGGTTAAGCATCCAACTCTTGATTTCAGCTCAGGTCATGATCTTTTGGCTATGAGATGGAGCCCCATGTTGGGCTCTGTGTTGGGCGTGGAGCCTACTTAAGACTTTCTCTCTCTCTCTCTCTCTGTCTCTCTTCCTCCTTCCCTCCCTCACTCAAAAATAAATAAATAGACAAACAAAAAACCGTAATGAGAAAATGTTTGAAATAGCAGCAAAATGTTTGAAATCAAAGTTGACCAGTGAATTCTAGGGTTAGTCCACATCAACTAAAATCTATGTTTAGATTCCCTTTTTACTCCTGGAGGGGGAAAAAGAGTTTTGTTGTCTTATTTCGTGTTACATATTTGATATTTGCTAATTACCCACCCTCCAGCAGAATTAAATACATATGGATTCAGAACTGATAGCTACCACAGCTTGCCAAAACACAACCAGATTTTTCAAAATGTTGATAAAAATTGTTTAGTTTTAGACTCTACAGGAATATATTCCCTCCCCCTAAAAAGGGAAAAGCTTCTTCCTAGGCATTTTCAGAGTTTGCTGTTGTCCCAGGGAACTGTCAGATCATCACCATACACATTTTTTCATTTTTTATGCACTTATGTCTTACATTTGAAATATTTTCCTAATTCATGCCTTTTTTTTGTGGCATCTTTCCAGTGAGTATTTAAAAAATGCACATGAGCCCAGAAACCATTTTTAGAAAGCTAACATAAAAGTGATTTTTGAAATAAAATATTGTAGTCAATTAAATCAAGGGAAAAGCTTTGTGTGAGCAAAAACATACTCCGGAATTTTGCATTGAGACACGTTACCGTTAGGAAAATATAATTAAGACCAAAATCCTCCAACATGGAAATTCTCTCCACAAAGGTAGTTGAGGAAAAAAGAAAACATTTATTATTGAATAAGCATTAAACCAAGATGTGACACACATCACAGGCAATCTTCTAAGCGATTGCAAAGCTGAAAACGCAATACTTACATGTTTTCAGGATAAGTAACTCGTCCTCAAGTGAGAGGGCTTGACAGCATTCTTTGTCATACATGGGGCATCTTCACTCTATCTGGTAATTGAGGTGGCCAGTTATGTTAGCTAATTGGCTTTACCCAGAGGAAAACAAATTCCATCTTCGTGACTAAGGAGCAAGGCCCCTACCTTCCCTCAGAAACTGGGAGATAAGGGAACTGGCTCCCCTGAAGTTTACATTTCAAAGAGATGGCTCTCAGGTCCTTTAGGAAGACACTCCTGGCTCATAAAGTTGACAGAATCCCTGGTTAGGCTTCTAAAGGATATGTATACATTTCAAAGAGAGGATAAAGTACTTAAAATTACAAGTTTTCTAAAGTAGAGCTCTGAGAAAAAGGAGAGGAGGGAATTTTTTTTTCAACAAGGAGAATTAGGTCTCTCATTTTTGTATATGTGTCCTTATAATACGCCAAACAGTTGCATGTAACCCAGCTACTCATTGCGTTAATAACTACTTTCTGTTTCTAGCTGCTTTTTTAGGACTCACACATTTAGAAGAGTTAGATTTATCAAACAACAGTCTACAAAACTTTGACTATGGCGTATTAGAAGACTTGTATTTTTTGAAACTCTTGTGGCTCAGAGATAACCCTTGGAGATGTGACTACAATATCCACTACCTCTACTACTGGTTAAAGCACCACTACAACGTCCACTATAACGGCCTGGAATGCAAGATGCCTGAAGAATACAAAGGGTGGTTTGTGGGAAAATATATTCGCAGTTACTTTGAAGAATGCCCCAAAGACAAATTACCAGCCTACCCTGAGACATTTGATCAGGATCCGGAAGATGATGAATGGGAGAAGATTCATAGGGATCACACAGCCAAGAAGCAAAGTGTAAGAATCACTATAGTGGGATAACTTAGGAATTGTTTTGGTTGCAACTGGTTTTGAATTTGCTATACCGGTGTCAGAAAACCATATGTTTACATTTTGATTAACTGTGTTGCCTATTTATGCAGGGTTATCCAGTTACAGGAAGGTTCCCTTAATTATTATTTTTATTGTGAGAAATTCTAGCAACCAAGGGAATACTTCCATCCCGCTTGCCTGCCTGTTTGCAGACCGGCCTTTGGTGACGGTTCCACACTGGTAAACTGCGGGAGTTGGGTCCTAATGATGGCATTGGAATTTCATAACATCCTGTATATATGTTTTTACTGCCTTTTGAAAATAAAAATTTTAAAAACTTGGTTCATTTTTATATGCCTTGTGAGAGCTGCTTGTACACACCTAAAGATGATCAAAGTGAAAATATATGAGCGCTTAGGAATAATAAAATATCATTCTCTCCCCTCTGCCCCCTCCCACTTTTTTTTCCAGCAAGTCAGCTTATACATAGAATAAAATTCCATTTCTGATTCCTGTGCATTCCAAAATGTGATCCTGGCAAACCCAAATTTTCAAGTGCTCTTCACTGATTTCTTGCAAAAAACAAAACAAAACAAAACAAAACAAAACAAAAAACTGTCAAGCTAGACCTGAAGGAGAATTGTCACAAATAATAAATAAGAGAATCTGAGAATTATATTGGAGACTGGCCAGAAGATGGGACTCAGAAGAAGTTGTAGATGGTGTGAATCATAAGCAACGAAGAGGTATAAACACTAGTGAATGTGGAAATAGTGCTGATTTTTGAAAGAATTCAGACTGGGGAGCCACCTGCCAGTGGGAAATGCCTGAGCCCTTCCTGCTAAGCTAATATGTCAAGCATAAAGCAAAGGATGAAATTAGAAATCAGGGTCAGGATTTGGGATGAGGTAGAAGCAAACAGGAGGCAGTGATATCAATAGCAACTGAGTAAGGAGGCAGTGTCCAGGAGAAGCCCCATGATATGAGTTTGCAGGTTAGAAATCACTCACCCAGAGAAGCAGATCAGCACAAAAAGAGGAAATACCTGGAGACAAACCCCATCAGCTTGTGTTTTGATAGTTAGCTGTACTATTACAAAAATAAAATGAAAAGAAATATATACATATCCTTTACAATACCACTTTTTTCGGGATACCTGGCTGGCCCAGTCAGTTGAGCAACTCTTAATCTCAGCTCAGGTCGTGATCTCACAGTTCATGGGTTCGAGCCCACGGTGGGCTCTGCACGGACAGTGCAGAGGCTGCTTGGGATTCGGTCTCTGTCCCTGACCCTGACCCACTCTTTCTCTCTCTCTCTCTCTCTCTCTCAAAATAAATAAACTTAAAAAAAAAAATTTTAAACAACTTTTTCCTTTTTGTAGACATTTCCCTTTCACTCTGAGTTGAATACATTTTCATTCTTCTATCAAGGTATTCCTACAAAGTTTAGCAACTGGTCTCATTTGATCCTTGCACAAAGCATACAAGATAGTATATGACAAATAGTTTCTTTCATATACAAATAGTGTATGACAAATAGTTTCATAAGCACCTACTAGATGCCATACACTGTGCTAAAAGCTTCACATACTCTATTTCTAATTCTCAACAAGATCCCTCTGAGGGAGGTAATACTATCTGTCTTTTCTAGATGAGGAATCCAAAGCTTGGGGTTTAGGTAGCTTGGATAACGTCACAGAGCCAGCGGGTGACAGAGCCAGCATTCAGGTCCATCTTAGCCCTGGCTGCCGGGCAGGTGTGCAGAGCACTCTCACAGTCACTGTTGGCCACGGCTGCCTCACATCAGAACTTGCAGAATCAGACCCCAGAAGAGGAATGGTACCAAGAAAGTTAAGCCTTTTTGTCCAGAAACACCCGCGAGGGCAGCTGGCAGGAGAGAGTCTTTGGCCCAAGTCATTTAGTACATACCAGAAACCAAGAGAATGGGATGCTGGAAGAATTGCTGGAGCTAGTGGTTCAGGGAAGGACCCTAGATTAAGAGGTTCTAACCACTCTGCCCATTTTACCAGTGGTTGGAATTAGGGGGAGAGACTTATGCATACTTGGGTCTCAATGCAAATCTTCACCTTACTGTTCAATGTTACCAGAGTGTGAACGTTCATGAACACTCAGAATAGTAAGGACACAAGACCTGAAACAGCCAAGATGTGACGGTGGAAAAAGCCTGAGTGGGACCTCAGTAGGAGACCAAGTCACGTGGTAGGGACACAAGGGTTCTGGGAGGAAAAAAAAAAAGAGATTAAATCCGATTCAGACAAAGGGCCCATGTTACTCTCTGGTTCAGTTTTTGGAGGCTAGTTGGTGATTTGATTGGTTGATTTTTATCGACAGTGTCACCCTCCACGTCTAATTGGAAATAAAGCACTAGCAATGCATAGAAATTGATCCAGACCATCCAAAAGTAAGTTAGAGTTGTTAGTATCTCCCGGGACTGAAATTGAAGTACATTTTTGAAAGCTTAGGATTTGCCCCTTCTCTGTATCAGAGTTTATACTTTTCAGGGAAGTATAGTTGATCAATGATGGAATGAACAATTAGGTACATCCCCTTCTGCCAATTTCTTGATAGTTTAATAACTTGCCTTTGAAACTGCCTTCTGTTCAATAGATGATGAGGGTCAGGAGATTTAAAAAAAAAATAAGTATATTTTATGGCAGTCAAAAATATAATAATCCTGGGGCGCCTGGGTGGCGCAGTCGGTTAAGCGTCCGACTTCAGCCAGGTCACGATCTCGCGGTCCGTGAGTTCGAGCCCCGCGTCAGGCTCTGGGCTGATGGCTCAGAGCCTGGAGCCTGTTTCTGATTCTGTGTCTCCCTCTCTCTCTGCCCCTCCCCCCGTTCATGCTCTGTCTCTCTCTGTCCCAAAAATAAATAAACGTTGAAAAAATATATATATAATAATCCTGAGAACTACATATTTGAACATACATGTTTAAATGTGACTTGGCTATTTATCCAAATGTTACTTGAGTATTTGGATAAATACTCAAGTTTTGTTTTGTTTTAACTTTCCTGCTAATCCTGAAATTCCCTAATTTTTCTGAAGTAAGTAAGATTCACTTCAAGCTGAGGTCTCTTGAGTCCTAAGTCTGAGTCAGCTCAGACCTACTGCCTGGTTATTTGGGAAAGATATTTAACATTAACCAGTTCAGAGTTTTCATTTACTAATCATTCATCCTCTGGAGCTTTATGCCCTATATCAACTAACATCTGTTTCTGAAAATCTGTTTCTCCTGCTCTGGCAAATAGAAGCAATTCAGTACTAAGAATCTACTTGCCTAAATTCTATGAGACATTGAGGCTCCTTTCTTCAGGAGGTGTGGGGTATTGGTGTGTACAGGAAGATGTAATATGTGACTAACAAATCCATATCAATGCTAGAATGAATAACAACAACACGAACGTGGCAGGCAGACTGGAAAATTACTTCATAATCCTGTTCAAAAAAATGTCAATATTGTATCTCACAAATTCTAGAAGCATAAACATGCAACTCCAAGGGTATCCACAAGTCAAAGCTTCTTCTGGACTGCTCTAATCTTGCAGTCATTGAGTGAGTGTAGAAAAATTAGGGATGGCTCCTCATCCCTAATATATCTGTTTTACTCCAGCACAACAACACAACTGCTGAACTTAAAAATCACTTGTGGGGGCGCCTGGGTGGCTCCGTTGGTTAAGTGTCCGACTTTGGCTCAGGTCATGATCTGGCGGGTTCATGAGTTCAAGCCCCACGTCGGGCTCTGTGCTGACTGCTCAGAGCCTGGAGCCTGCTTCAGATTCTGTGTCTCCCTCTCTCTCTGCCCCTCCCCTGCTAGTGTTGTGTCTCTCTCTGTCTCAAAAATAAATAAACACTAAAAAAAAAAAAAATCACTTGTGTACCCTTGCCAAACATTTGCTAAAGTGTTTTAGCATATACTCTGCACACTTGATTGTCACAATATTAGAGCAAGCATTTTCTCCCCTGCCTTCATCTGCCTTTTAAACATTTTAAGATAACAATTTAAAGCTAATTTTATTATAGAGTTTTTGCAGACCAGGATTTTGTACAACTCTTGTGGCCATTCAGCCAAACAGCTCAAATAATCAGCCAGTATTTATCTTCAGTGTAACAGTCAGAAAGTCAAACTTCTTGCCAAAAATGTGTGTAATTCTAGACACACCAACAGACTAACCTTAGCTGGGGGGGAAAATTGAAAAGCTGAAACATCTCTGAGATTGGGTTTTATTTAATCTTTGATACACTCGAGGTAGCTGGAATTAAAACTGATTTTATTAAGTAATCCTTAGCAAATTGAAAATATCACAAAGATGAGATAAGCATTACATTTACTCCCTTAGAAAATTAAGGTCTACTCAGGCTTTCATGTTTAATTTTTTCCATGATAAAGGCATTTTCACCAAGAATTACACTTCTACAGAAATACTAAATTAAAAAAAAATTTTTTAAGTTTATTTCTTTATTTTGAGAGTGAGCAAGCATGAGCTGGGGAGGGGCAGAGAGACAGGGAGAATCAGAAGCAGGCTCTGCACACTGCCAGCACAGAACCCAATGTGGGGCTTTATCTCACAAAAAGTGAGATCATGACCTGAGCCAAAACCAAGAGTCTGCCACTTAACTGACTGAGCCACTCAGGTGCCTTAATACTAAATTTTTTTCTAATTTTTTTTTACATTTATTTATTTTTGAGAGACAGAGCACAAGTTGGGGAGGGACAGAGAGAGAGAGAGAGAGAGAGAGAGAGAGAGAGAATCCAAAGCAGGCTCTAGGTTTCGAGCTGTCAGCACAGAGCCTGTTGTGGGGCTCAAACTCACAAACTGTGAGATCATGACCTGAGCTGAAGTCAGATGCTTAACTGACTGAGCCACCCAGGCACCCCTTAATACTAAATATTTTTAAGTAGACAACAAAATATCAAAAAACTTGAGACAGGGGGCCCAGGGTGGCTCAGTCAGTTAGGCATCTCTTGATTTCAGCTCAGGTCATGATCTCACTTTTCATGAGATCGAGCTTCACATTGCCTCTGTGCTGACAGCACGGAGCCTGCTTGGGATTCTCTCTCTCTGCCCCTCCCCTACTCACTTGCTCTCCCTCTCGCTCTCTCTTTCTCTCTCTCTCTTTGTCTCTCTCTCTTTCTCTCACAAATAAACTAACTTAAAAAAAACCCTTAAGACAATATTTTTGGCTCTCTTAGACCTCAGATAAAATATAAACTAAGGTCCACGTATCTATATATATGATACAATAAATGAAATACATATGACATATAGAAGATATTGTTATCTGATGTAATGAACATATGCCCATTGTACAGTATAGAATTTTCATTTTTTGGCCCTCTCTGTATTTTCCACACAAGTTGCAATTTCATGTTGCCCATTTCATCACCATCCCAAACTTCCCAGTGGACTTTGTGCATAGGCATCAGGAAAAGTGTTTATGTGGAAATATGTTAAAAAAAAAAATCCAGGGAAGATTATAGCCATATATGCCAACATTTTAAAAGAATATAAACCTCAAATCAATAAGCTTAACCTTCCACCTTAAGACACTAAAAAAGAAGAGCAAGCAAAACCCAATGCAAGCAGGATAATAAAGATTGGAGCGGGGATAAAATAGAAAATAGAAAACCAATAGAATCAATAAAAATCAAAGTTGATGTTTAAAAATCATGTTCATAGCAGCATTATTTCACAATAGCCAAAAAGCAGAAGGAACCTGTGTCTACTGATGGATGAGTAGATAAACAAAATGTGGTTAAGAACATCTAATGGAGTATTTTTCTTTCTTTTTTTTTTAATATGAAATTTATTGTGAAATTGGTTTCCATACAACACCCAGTGCTCATCCCAACAGGTGCCTTCCTCAATACCCATCACCCGCCCTCCACTCCCTCCCACCCCCCATAAACCCTCAGTTCGTTCTCAGTTTTTAGGAGTCTCTTATGTTTTGGCTCCCTCCCTCTCTAACCATTTTTTTTCCTTCCCCTCCCCCATGGTCTTCTGTTAAGTTTCTCAGGATCCACATAAGAGTGAAAACATGGAATCTGTCCTTCTCTATATGACTTATTTCACTTAGCATAACACTCTCCAGTTCCATCCACGTTGCTACAAAAGGCCATATTTCATTCTTTCTCATTGCCATGTAGTATTCCATTGTGTATATAAACCACAATTTCTTTATCCATTCATCAGTTGATGGACATTTAGGCTCTTTCCATAATTTGGCTATTGTTGAGAGTGCTGCTAAAAACATTGGGGTACAAGTGCCCCTATGCATCAGTACTCCTGTATCCCTTGGGTAAATTCCTAACAGTGCTACTGCTGGGTCATAGGGTAGGTCTATTTTTAATTTTTTGAGGAACCTCCACACTGTTTTCCAGAGCGGCTGCACCAGTTTGCATTCCCGCCAACAGTGCAAGAGGGTTCCCGTTTCTCCACATCCTCGCCAGCATCTATAGTCTCCTGTTTTGTTCATTTTGGCCACTCTGACTGACATGAGGTGATATCTGAGTGTGGTTTTGATTTGTATTTCCCTGATGAGGAGCGATGTTGAGCATCTTTTCATGTGCCTGTTGGCCATCCGGATGTCTTCTTTAGAGAAGTGTCTATTCATGTTTTCTGCCCATTTCTTCACTGGATTATTTGTTTTTTGGGTGTGGAGTTTGGTGAGCTTTTTATAGATTTCGGATACCAGCCCTTTGTCCGATATGTCATTTGCAAATATCTTTTCCCATTCCGTTGGTTGCCTTTTAGTTTTGTTGATTGTTTCCTTTGCAGTGCAGAGCTTTTTATCTTCATGAGGTTCCGATAGTTCATTTTGCTTTTAATTCCCTTTCCTTTGGAGATGTCTCAAGTAAGAAATTGCTGCAGCTGAGGTCAGAGAGGTTTTTCCCTGCTTTCTCCTCTAGGGTTTTGATGGTTTCCTGTCTCACATTCAGGTCCTTTATCCTAATGGAGTATTTTTCGCTCTTAAAAAAGAGAGAGATTCAGATATGAGCCTCCACAGGGGTGAAACTTGCAGACATGATGCTAAGTGAAAGAAACCAGGCTCAAAAGAGCAGATATTGTATGATTCTACTTATATGAGGTAGCCAAATCCATAGAGAAATAAAGTATAATGGTGCTTGTCATGGGTTGGTAGTAGGGAGAAATAGGGAGTTCATATTTCATGGTTCAGAATTTCAGTTTTGCAACTGAAAAAAAAAACTTGGAAAAGTTGGGGAGGTAGATGGTGATGATGGTTCCACAACAATATGAAGGCACAGAACTGTACACTTAAAATGGTTAAAATGACAACTTTTATGTTAAGTATATTTTGCTACAACAAAAAAAGAACTAAAAGTTGGTTATTTGAAATGATCAACAAAATTAACAAACCTGTAGCTAGACTGACCAAGAAAAACAAGAGGGAAGATGAAAATTTCTAAAATTGCAAATGAAAATGATGCATTACTGCTTACTTCACAGGTATAAAAAGGATTATAAGAGAATTCTATCCACAATTATGCCTCAACAGATTGGGTTACCTACATGGAATTGGCAAATTCCTAGGAACACACAAGCTATCAAACTTGACTCAGGAAGAAACATAAAATCTGAATACATCTATAACAAATAAGGATATTAAATCAGCAATCAAAACACCTCCAACAAAGAAAAACCTAGGGCCAGATGGCTTCAGTGGCAAATTCCACCAAACATTTAAAGAATAATTAACACCAATCCTTCTCAAACTCTTTGAAGATGTGGAAAAGGAGAAAATAGCTCCTAACTCATTCTGCGAAGCCAGTGTTACCCCGATAACAAAGCCAGGCAAAGACGTCACAAGAAAGGGAAACTATAGGCCAATATTCCTTTTAAATATAGATGTGAAAATCCTCAACAAAGTATTAGCAAAGAAAATACAGCAGCATGGTGAAAGGATTATACACCATGAATAAGTGAGATTGGTCCCAGGAAAGTGAAGGTGGTTCAACATATAAAAATCAATCAATGTGATAACAGCATATTAATAGAATGAAGAAAAAATCTCAGTGAAAAAGCATTTGACAAAACTCAACACCCTTTTATGATTAAAAAAAAAAAGACTTGGAATGAAAGCTTCCAGAGATATGTGCCCTGCCATTTGTCAGAAACTCACCCCAGTGTTCAACCACCATTGCCAACATGAAAATCTTAGGTCAAACCAAAACCTTAAATGTTGCATCTTGAGTCCATTTTCTTCCTTCAAAAAAGAGATTCATTTAATAGTAAAAATGTCTCCACATTTTTCTGGAGACAGTAAGTTTGGGTGGCTAGCACACTTTTTAAGTTTTATTTAAATTCCGGTTAACATACAGCATGATATTAGCTTCAGGTGTATAATACAGTGATTCAACAAGTCCACGCAATGTCCAGTGCTCATCACAAGTGCACTCCTTAATTCCCATCACCTGTTTAACACAATCCCTCCACTTACCTTCCCTCTGGTAACCATCAGTTTGTTCTCTATAGTTAAGAGTCTATTCTTAGTGTACCTCTTTCTTTCTTTCTTTCTTTTTTTCTTTGCTTGTTTGTTTTGTTTCTGGAATTCCACGAGTGAAATCATAAGGTATTTATCTTTCTGTGACTTCTTTCACTTAGCATAGTACTCTCTGGTTCCGACCATGTCGTTGCAAATGGAAAGATTTCATTCTCTTTTATGGTTGAGTAATATTCCATTGTATACATACTACTTCTTTGTCCATTCATCAGTCGATGGACACTTAGGTTTTTCCATAATTTGGCTATTGTAATGCTATTACAATGCATTTGCTACAATGTAATTGCTATTACAATTATTTCCATAATTTGGCTATTATAATGCTATAAACTGGATGGCTAGCACATTAAGGCTTACAATTATTTTGTTAACTCTTTATTACTAATAAAGTAATAAATTCATTCAAGATAGCAGACTAAGCCCATATTTCAGCTTTCCTCTCCTACCCAAATTCTGAGAAATGATTTTTTTTCAAAAATCTGTAATATCTCTGGAAAACAAAACAGGAATGGTATTGGTGGATCAGAAATTAATAGTTCCTAAAATTCCAAAGGCAGACATGACCAGACTGAATGAGGAACAAACAGAACATGGCTGCTGTAAAAAAAGGAACAGCATTATATCTCTATAAAGAGTGTATCCCAGAAATAAAAGATATAATAATAATAACACTATTCTCATTAAAAATATGAAAAAAGGAGTCAAGAATAAGACAATATGGCTCCATAACCCTGCTACTGGGAGAAAAAAAAAGGAGAAATAAAAGATATAAGACTAGGAAGGAATGGAGATAAATGATCTGCCTGTAAAACCCAAAAGAATCAACTGACAAACTGTTAAAACCAAGAAGACACTTTAATATTAATCAAATACAATAACATAAAAACTATAGCTTTTTTCAGTATCAGCAACCAGTCAGAATTATCCAATTTGGTATATTTTATTTATTTTTCTATTTAAAAAAAAATTATAGGGGCGCCTGGGTGGCGCAGTCGGTTAAGCGTCCGACTTCAGCCAGGTCACGATCTCGCAGTCTGTGAGTTCAAGCCCCGCGTCAGGCTCTGGGCTGATGGCTCAGAGCCTGGAGCCTGTTTCCGATTCTGTGTCTCCCTCTCTCTCTGCCCCTCCCCCGTTCATGCTCTGTCTCTCTCTGTCCCAAAAATAAATAAACGTTGAAAATAAATAAATAAATAAATAAATAAATAAATAAATAAATAAATAAAAATTATAGATACACTTGAAACTCTTTGTGAAACTTTTCCCCATTTCATTCAACTCTGTCCACCTCAAGAGATAACCACTATCTTGCATTTGGAGTTTTCCTTCCCATGCATGCTTTTTACATTTTCCTTAAATATGTATTATTGAAATTATTTCAAAAGGTAAAGTATATATTATTTTGCACATTGAAAACTCGTATGCAAATGGTATTAGATTATATATGTCATTCTGCAACTTGCTTTCCCTCATATATCTCTAGACTCATCCATGTTGGTATTTACATGTTTATGGCTTTCTTTCTCATTATCTGAAATCAGTATGAATGTACACTTTTCTAAATATGTTTTTTCTCTCATTTCCAGAAATATATAAGGAAGCTGAAATGCACCTTAAAAAACAAATGGGTTGGGGTGCCTGAGTGGCTTAGTCATTGAGTGTCTGACTCTGGTTTTCAGCTCAGGTCATAAACTCACGGTTTGTGGGTTCATGCCGTTAGCGCAGAGTTTGCTGGGTATTCTCTCTCCCTTTCTGTCTGCCCCTCCCCCACTCACATGCTCTTTCTCTTTCAAAATAAATAAATACATATGTTAATGCAATGGACTGAATGTGCCCCTTGGCCAAATTCATATGTTGAAATCCTAGCTCCCTGTGTGTTGGTATTAGGAGGTAGGGCCTTCAGGACATAATTAGGGTAGAGCTTTCATGAATAGGATTAGTGCCTTTATACAAGGAACCCCAGAGATCTCTCTCTCCTCCTCTCTGCCATGTGAGGACACAAAAAGATGACAACCATTTATGACCTAGAAGAGGGCCCTCTCTAGACCTGATCTTGGACATCCAGCTTCCAGAACTGTGGGAAATAAGTTTCTGGTGTCTATGAGACTTTATTATGACAACTCAAACTGACTAAGGCAATTAAATACACATGTCACAGTGAAAGTACAAAGCAGCTGGGAGAAAACTGGAAAAAACCTCAATATCCAAACCGAGAATCATACCCCTAGACCAATGAGCCAGCTGCTCAATAACCTCAATATCCATCAAGAGGAAGAAAGTTAAATAAATTATGCTACATCCACAGTATGGAAAATGAGTTTAACGATTTAAAAATAATTTAGTAGTTCTATTTAGACTGACATGGAAAGATTTTCAGGATATAAAAGAAAATATAAAACAATATGATCCATTTCATATTAAAATTTTTAATTGTGTATTTTTAATCACATATATGTAAATGTATTTTAGAAAAACAGAAAACTAGGGGTGCCTGGGTGGTTCAGTTGGTTAAGCACCCAACTTCAGCTCAGGATATGATCTTGTGGTTTGTGGGTCCACATTGGGCTCTGTGCTTGCAGCTGGGAGCCTGGAGCCTGCTTTAGATTCTGTGCCCTGTCTCTCTCTGCCCCTCTCCCACTTGTGCTCTGTCTCTCTCAAAAATAAAATAAAAACATTTTTAAAAATTTTAAAAAAGAACAGAAAACTAATACCATTGAATACCTTTGAGTAAGTTAATGGGTTTGAGGGAGATACAGGGAGGTTTTTTGCTTTTTACTGTCTATTGTTAGAATTTTTAAATTGATAATATATTCTTATATTGTATTTTTTTTAGTAGATGAATTGAAGATACATAGATAGACAAATGCTAGACCAAAAAAAAGTGGTCAGTAAGAATGGACAAAGGACTGGAGCACCTGGGTGGCTCAGTTGGTTAAGTGTCTGACTCTTGGTTTCAGTTCAGGTTATGATTTCATTATTTTGTGAGTTCGAGCCCCATGTTGGGCTCTTGTGCTGGCAGCATGGAGCCTGCCTGAGATTCTCTCTCTCCCTCTCTCTCTCTCTGTCTCTGCTCCTACCCTGCTCACATTGCCTCCATCTCTCTCAAAATAAATAAACTTAAAAAAATAAGAATGGACAAAGGACCAACTCCCAGATCATACAATCCATTAAGAGTTGACTATATTATAAGCATTTTAAATGTTTTTAATTGGCATCCTTATGGCCTAAGACCATAACTGAAGTGTCCATTTTGTTTTATATTTTTCTTTATATTTGTTTAATTAAAAAACATAAAAGCAAGACAAAGAGTTGTAACGAACATACTCACTGACAGATCTCAAGGTTTTCAAGCGGAGAATACAACCACGAAAATTCAAACGCAGCACGTTTAGACGCCACCTTTGCAAAGTAGACACTATATATTTATCTGTGATGATGTTTTTTACTGTGGAAAAATCAATCTAAAAAGGATAAACAAAAGACGTTAAGAAGTGAGAAAGATCTTTTGCGTGTAAAAATTTTTAATATTTTTAAAGCACCAAGCAACATTTCTTCACCACATCTCTCATTTTTTCATTTCTTTGTTTTCATGGTCATTCTGGAGTTTAATTACAAACACATTTTTTTTTTGTTCATGGTCATTCCCAGGTTTAATTGCAAACAGATTCCAAATGTCCAGTCCAGGTCAACAGCTGGGAGGACAAGAGTCTCACATCTACCCCACAACAGAGTTGATTGTCTTGGAGTGACCTGGATAGCCCCCCATCACCCCAGGTGAGCCCCAAGGCTGCTTCAGTGTCAATGAACTCATCCTGGGTTCATTATTAATGTATGCCTGCTTCTTTATTCATGAGCACAGACTATGTGTTAAGTTCTTGACTATGGAAAAGACAATTCAGAGTGAGAGATTTATAGTGGCCTTTTCATAACTCATAATTTGGAGGAGGGAAGTCTGGAGAGAAGGAAAGAGGACTGACTGTACCTGGCTGATTGCATGTAAAATTGAAGAGCACAGAGGTTTATGTGAGTGCTGAGTGACGAGGGCTGGTTGACAATAACATTGATATCATAGTATTAATAATGTCTTTCAGCTACAAGATTAAGTTTATGAACTTCCAATTTCTCACTGCCTTCTGAACACAGCTATTCTTTGTGCTAAAATGTTTGTTTTAGCTGTGCCACATTTGAGCACTCCAAAATGAAGGCAAAATGAATAGAAGATGAAGGCAAACGTAGAATTGTGGAAAGAGAAATGTGCTGAACATAAAGCCTTCCTACCCAGGCTTTGTTCTTCACTGACATGTGCTCAGATTTTCTCTGACTTAACCTATTGAGAAGTGCTAGTTTTTTCTGCCAGGGCAGAAATGCTAGCTTTTTCTGCCAGGCTTCTGCAGGATTTGTCCTGATCTTAATGTCATATATATTCTTTCTCTTACCAATCATTTGGATTCTTTTTTTTTTTTTCCTAATTCTTTACAGGTTTTCCAAAGAAAAAAGTAACATCCCCAATCTGTCACATAAGAAAGAGATTTATTACTTTAAACCATTGATTCTCAAAGTATGGTCCTGGGACCAACAGCATCAGCATCACCCTTGAACTTGGAAATACTAATTCTCAAGCCCCACCCAGACCTACTGAGTTAGAGACTCTGGGTTGGCAACCAGCAATCTGTTTTAACAATCCCTTCAGATAATTCTGATGCATTCTGAAGTTTGAGCATCACTGCCTTAAACTAAAAATAAACCTAAGGCAGGAATATTAAATTTGGTAGCTAAGATGGGTTAGCCGAGACAGAAGCACATTTTCTTCTTGCCATTGTTGCACAAGGTGAGAGTGGAAGCCAAGTGAAGCCAAGAATGGAATGTCAAGAGGTTGACTTGATTTATGAGTGGTACCTGTCAGCCCCTCTTAGTTTCTTCTTTTAAGGTTTAGAATTTATGTGGAATGGTTCCAGCCACCTATTCATAGGTCGGTCTGAGCACATGATGTTATAAGTCCTCTGATCACTAGCAGTTAAGGAGGGGTGGTAAAGTCATCTACTAACTGGACATTAGGTGACAGGGAAGATGTTGCCACCATAACACTAGTTGACAGCATAAATTATTACAGAGATTAAAGTATCATCCAAGGAAAAGAAAGAAGTCAGCAGGGGCAATTTATGCTTATTTTTTGTTGTTGGCTGAGACCCCTCCCCAGTGTCTCATTGGAATAAGAAACACAAGCATGTTCTAGGTTACAAGAATAGTATAAAAATAGTACAATGACAAGGATAGTATAGAGGTACCTGCCTAGAAGTCTATATTAGAAAACACCTGAGTGTATATGTGTCTGTGTGCATGCAAACACACGAAGAATATCAAACAAGTTTTGTTTACATGTCGTATATTTTAGCCCTATTTCTTGTCAGTTTTTTTCCCCCTTTACTCTATATTTTGTGCTATTTTGTTATGTTTTTTAAACCAATAATAGGGGCTGATATTTATTGAGTGCTGCCTACATGCCAGGCTTTATAGGAAGCACTTCACTTGCATTTCCTCAACTTATCTCTGCAGCATCCTGAGTGAGGCAATGTTAAGTCTAATGCAGATCTAACGGAGCTTTGTTTCAATTTAAAAATAATATTTGATTTATATCTACCATTCAAATTAGAAAATACTTATAATCTATCTCTTAAAATAACATTATTATCTTTCTGTCTTTTCCTTTGGCCTTGTGCCTGGGCAAAAGAGAAACAAATGCACCTACTGTTTGTGGACCTGTGGGGGGAGCAGGGGAAAAAGTAGTCCCTAATACAGTTGGCTTTTATGGGGATCGGTTCTCCTTTAAGAACTAGGATCAAGTCATAGTTCAGGTAGTGTCTACTTACACCATTCCACAACGAGCTTGCTTGTGTCATCAACATCCAGGAGTGACAAACGTGACTACATATTATTTTATCTTTTAAGCTGAGGTAGAAGAAAATCTAAACACAAAGAAGAGAAATACACAATTTTGAAAACTGTGTGAATTTGGATATAACTCTTCCACTTACCTTTTGTTGCTGTTGTTAATCATGATAATATAATCCATATTGTAGTAGCAGGGGTTTAAGTGCTGGAATTTTATCTGATGAGAGGAATTTTATCTAAAGCACTGGAACTTATCTGATGATGCCTTTGATATAATGTGATCTTTACAATTGATAGTCACAGAAGGATAGGGAAGAAGATATGCAGATTTATTTTCTGAATGACAGTGGCTTTCTGCTACAAAATGAGTGATTTTTCTAAATAGATGGTACATAGAAGATGGTACATAGAAGACATTCAACGATTGCTTGCTGAACTCAACTGGATTCTTCTTAAAGTTAAAGAATTCCTAGGAAGGGCACCCGAGTGGATCCAGGGTGGCTCAGTGGGTTAAGCGGCAGACTTTGGCTCAGGTCATGACCTCATGGTTAGTGAGTTTGAGACCCACGCTGGGCTCTGCACTGACAGCTCAGAGCCTGGAGCCTGCTTCAGATTCTGTGTCTCCCTCTCTCTCTCTGCCCCTCCCCTGCTCATGCTCTGTCTCTCCCTCTCTCTCAAAAATAAATTTTAAAAAACATTAAAAAAAAAAAAAGAATCCTAGGAAAGATCAATAAACCCATCTTGCCTTCTACTTCTGGAAAAACAGTAGACTAGAAAATCTGCAAGTCCTCTTGACACAAAATATAAGTAAATGATAAAACAAACCTTTTAAAAAATATTTCTTTAAATATTTTTTTAAATGCCAGCTTCATTGAACTATAACTGACATATAAAGTTCAAGATATTTTAAGTACACATTGTGGTGATTTGAGGTACATATACATAGTGAAAGGATCCCCCTCCCGCAGACAGTTAATTAACATACCCATCACCTCACATATTTATCTTTTTTCTTTTTGATGATAACATTTAAGTTTTACTCTCTTAGCAAATTTCAATTATACAACACAGTGTTATCAATTAAAATCACCATGTTTTATGTCAGATCCTCAGACTTTATACATCTTATAGCTGAAAGTTATAGCCTCTCACAACCACTTTTCTACTCTCTAAAACAAACATTTTTTTTTTTTAACATACCTGGGTTTTTAAGAAAGTAAGGAAAATATCCAGGCCCAAAGTCTTTGTAAACCCAGACTCATAAGAAGGTGTTCAGTATAGTTGCTCTACATAAGGGAACAGTGGAGATGGTTGCTGCTTTGCATAATAAATAGATTCAGATTTTACTGGTCATGCAGGGACAGAAAAAGTTACCAAGCTTGTACAAAGCTGGGAGTCCTAACTGAGTCAGAGAGATTAAGAGGAATAGACAGAGTCAGGAAAGAGGAAAAAGAAAGAGAGAAATCCAGCATTATTAAACACACAGGATTAAACAACAACAACAACAACAACAACAACAACAACTACCTATTTGGTGAGGAAAAAACTAAGGTACCTAGCCTGGGATTAAAAAAAAAAAAAAAAACAGAGAATTTAAAACCAAATACTAGATATCATGTGGATTGGAATTTTATTATTTGTGGGGTCCAGTTTAAGTTTATTACCTTTGTAATTGGATTTGATACATTAACATGCAAAGAGCCGCCAACTTGGTGGTAACTCTGGGATATTTGGCAGAAATAAATACCATTTCCATGAAGAGACACATCTTCAAACCATGCCTTTTAGGATTCCTACAGATTAATCCCCCCCAAAGATGAGCTTTCAATAAAAATTACAAAACGTATGGGAAAAAAATGGAGTTTGCCTACAATAGACCCTTCACAAAAGAACTTCCAAAGGACAATGGAATCAGAAGAAAGGAGTGAGATGGAAATAGTAATGATGGGCAAAGAAACTAAGTATGAAAATAAAACCATTAACCTTAAAAAGCATGTAATGGTCATGACTAATGTGGGATACAAAAACAAGGTGGAATAAAAACACTAGATAGTACTAATATTCTAATATTGAAGAGAGAGTAACCAGAGTTTAAGTGTTTTAAATTGTAGTGATTATGAGAAAGAAAGTATGGGTCATAATTTACTTTAGGCTTTATTAAGGTAAATTCACATGTTAAAAATATTTCAGAGAAACCACTGATATAGTAGAAATAGAATGCATATCTTTTAAAGCATGAAAATGGGAAAAAGGGGATAGATTTTTTAAATTCAAAAAAAAGGCAGGAAAGGAGAAAAGCAGCATATAAAAAAGAGGATAATAGTATAGTAGTAGAAGAGAAATATTAATCCAGTTATATCTAGTAACAATAAATTTTTAAAAATCCATTAGTTAGAAAACAAATATTCTTCCTAATGATATTTTTGCTTAAATGTTTTCCCTCTTATACTACCAGAGCTATAAACTTTCATCATTTTGTGTTCATCTTGTTCAGAGTTGTATTTTAGATAGATTTTTTTAATATCAGATAATTTTTATTCCCATTGTAATGAGAAAACTGGGGGTGAAAGACTGTAAGAACCCCTCTATATGACTTGTAGACTGATGTGACAGAGCAGGAATTCAGGTCTTTTTTTTTAAATTAATTTGTTTCTTTGATTGAAGTATAGTTGACACACAATGATACATTAGTTTCAGGTGTTCAATGGCAATTTGACAACTCTATACATTATGCTGTGCTCACCACAAGTGTAGCTACCATCTGTCACCATGTACACTATTACAATACCATTGACTATATTTTCTATTCTGTACCTTTCATTCCTGTCACTTACTCATTCCGTAACTGGAAGCCGATACTTCCCACTCCCCTTCATCCATTTTGCCCATTCTCCCATGCCCTCCCCTCTGTCAACCATCAGTGTTCTGTATTTATGAGCAAGTTTCTGCCTTTGGTTTGTTTTGTTGTTTAGATTCTACATTTAAGTGAAATTATATGGTATTTGTCTTTCTCTGTATTACTTCTTTCCCTTAGCATAATACCCTCTAGGTCAATCTACGTTGTCCCACATGGCAAGATCTCATTCTTTTTTATGGCCAAATAATATTCCATTGTTTATATATACCACATCTTCTTTATCCCTTCATCTATCAGTAACATGGAGGTTGCTTCCATATCTTGGTTATTGTAAATAATACTGCAGTAAGCATAGGGGTTCATATATATTTTTGAATTAGTTTTTTTGTTGGTAAATACCCAGTAGTGAAATTACTAGATCATTTGGTATTTCTATTTTTAATTTTTGAGGAGCCTCCATACTGTTTTCCACAGTGGCTGCATCAATTTACATTCCTACCAATAGTATGTTCCTTTTCCTTCACATCTTTACCAACATTTGTTATTTCTTGTCTTTTTGATTTTAGCAATTCTGACTGGTATAGATGATATATCATTGCAGTTTTGTATTTCCCTTATGATTAGTGATGTGGAGCATCTTTGCATGTGTCTCTTGGCCATCTGGATGTCTCCTTTGGAAAAAATATTTGGTCAGGTCCTCTGCCCATTTTTAAATTGGATTATTCTTTTTTGTCATTGTATTTGGATACTAACCTATTATTGGATATATCATTTGCAAATATCTTCTCCCATTCAGTAAATTGCCTTGTCGTATTATTGATGGTTTCCTTTGCTGTGCAAAAGCTTTTTTATTTTAGTGTAGTCCCAGTAGTTTATTTTTGCTTTTATTTCTCTTGGCTGAGGAGAACTATCCATAATATGTTGCTAGGACTGATGTCCAAGAAATGACTGCTATGTTTTCTTCTAGAAGATTTATGGTTTCAGGTATCATATCTAGGCCTTTAATCCATTTTGAATTTATTTTTGTGTATGCTTTAAGAAAGTAATCCAGTTTCATTATTTTGCATGTGGCTGTCCAGTTTTCCCAGAGCCATTTATTCAACAAACTGTGTTCTCCCTATAGTATTTTCTGCTTCCTTTGTTGTAGATTAATTGGCTGTATAAGCACGGATTTATTTCTGGGCTTTCTTTTGTGTTCTATTGATATAGGTGTCTGTTTTAGTGATAGTACCATACTGTTTTGATTATTATAGATCTGTCATATATCTTAAAATCTGGAGTTGTGGTACTTCCAGCTTTATTCTTCTTTCTCAAGATTGCCTTGGCCATTTAGGGTCTTTGGTAGTCCTATACAAATTTAAGGTTATTTGTTTTAGTTTTGTGAAAAGTATTATTGATATTTTCATAGAGATTGAATTGAATCTGTAGATTGCTTTGAGTAGTGTGGACACTTTAACAATATTAATCTTTCTATTCTATGAGCATGGTATGTCTTTCCATTTGTTTGTGTCATCTTTAATTTCTTTCATCAGTGTTTTATAGCTTTTGGAGTACAGGTCTTTCACCTCTTTGGTTAAGTTTATTCCTAGGTAATATATTCTCTTTGGTGCAATGGTAAATGGAATTGTTTGCTTAATTTTTTTTCTGCTACTTTGTTATCAGTATATAGAAATACAACAGGTTTCTGTGTATTAATTTTGTACCCTGCAACTTATTCATTTATTACTTCTAACAGTTTCTTGGTGGAGTCTTTAGGGTTTTCTATGTATAGTATCATGTCATCTGCAAATAGTGACAGCTTAACTTCTTCCTTACCAATTTGGATGGCTTTTATTTCTTTTTCTTGTCTGATTGCTACGACTATGACTTCCAGTACTATGTTGAATAAAAGTGGTAAGAGTGGATATCTTTGTCTTTTTCCTAATTTTAGAGGAAAAGCTCCCAGTTTTTCACCATTGAGTATGATGTTAGCTATGAGTTTGTTATATATGGCCTTTGTTATGTGAGGTAGTTTCCCTCTAAACCTACTTTGTTGACTTTTTATCATGAACAGGTGTTGAATTTTGTCAAATGCTTTTTCTACATCTATTCAGATGATCATATGATTTTTTTCTTTCATTTTGTTGATGTGGTATACACATTCATTGATATCAAATATTAAACCATCCTTATTTATTCCCCAGAATAAATCCTATTTGATTGTGTTGAATATCCTTTTAGTGTGTTGTTGAATTTGGTTTGCTAATATATTGAGGGGGTTTCTTTTTTTTTTTTGGATCTATGTTCTTCAGGAATATTGGCCTGTAGTTTTCTTTTCTCTTTTTTTCCTTTGATTTTATATCAGAGTAACGCTGGCTTTGTGGAATGTATTGAAAGCTTTCCTTCACCTTCTATTTTTGGGATAGTTTGAGAATAGATATTATCTGTTCTTTAAATGTTTGGTAGGATTCACATAGGAAGACATCTAGTCCTGGACTTGTGTTTGTTGGGAGTTTCTTTGTTACCAGATTCAATTTTGTTACCAGTAATTGGTCTGTTCAAATTCTCTATTTCTTCCTGATTTAGTTTTAGAAGATTGTATATTTCCAGAAATTTACCCATTTCTTCTAAGCTGTCTAATTTGTTGGCATGTAATTTTTTTTTGTAGTAATCTCTTAAACCTTTGTATTTATGTGTTGTCAGCTACTACTTTTCCTCTTTCATTTCTGATTTTATTTATTTCAGTTCTCTCTTTTTTTTCTTGATGAGTCTGGCTAACAGTTTATCAATTTTGTTTATCTTTTGAAAGAATGAGCTCTTGGTTTCATTCATCTTTTCTATTGTTTTTTAGTCTCTGTTTTATTTATTTCTGTTCTGATCTTTATTATTTCCTTCCTTCCACTAACTTTGTGGTTTGTTCTTTTTCTAGTTTCTTTAGATATAAAGTTCGATTGTATATTTGAGATTTTTCTTGTATATCTATACATTTCCCTCTTGGAACTGCTTTCTCCACATCCAGAAGATTTTGGACCATTGTGTTTTCATTTTAATTTGTTTCCATGTGTTTTTTTAATTTCTTCTTTGATTTCTTTATTGACCTATTGATTGTTTAATAGCATGTTGTTTATTCCCATGTATTTATGTATTTTCCAATTTTTTTCTTGTAAATGATTTCTAGTTTCATACTTTTGTGTTGGAAAATATGCATGGTATGATTTCAATCTTCTTAAATTTACTAAGACTTATTTTGTGGCCTAAGACATGATCTATCCTGGAGAATGTTCTATGTGCACTTGAAAACAATGTGTATTCTGCTGTTTTTGACAGAATGTACTGCAGATATCTGTTAAGTTCATCTAGTCTAATGTGTCATTCAAAAGCACTATTTTAGTATTGATTTTCTCCCTGGATGATTTAACCATTGATATAAGTGGTGTGTTAAAGTCCCCTATTATTATTGTGTTACCATCAATTTCCTCCTTTATGTCAGTTAATATTTACTTTATGTATTTAGGTGCTTTAATGTTGGGTACATAGATATTTACAATTGTTATATCCTCTTGTTGGATTATTTCAGGAGGATTTTTAAAGCTTGTCTGGCAAAGAGAGTCACTATATCATAAATGAAGGAAATAATTCAAACTATGCACTAAAGATTTATAACAATTCTAAATGTGTAAGCCTCCGATAACATAGCCACCAAGATACAAGGAGAAATTGACAAATCCACAGTCATGATAAAAAGTTATATAAAAGATCTCAATTACTGATAAATCAATGTGAGGAAATAAATCTTCCCTGAATTTCTCAATGCTTCTATAAAAACCTTTAACCTCTGGAGGCACAGAAATCTGTATGATATAAAGGTAATGTTTTGCCTTCACTTCCTCTATGTTTTTCTTTCCATTATCATTTCCATTACCATTACCATGGGGATTAGATCTATAACCATTTTTCCACTTTTCTAGTTTATTTCTCTGATCCAAAAGGTAGTAGCTCTTCTCTTGTTTCCCCAAGAAGGTCAAATGATTATAGTTTGGCCTCCTCCTTTAGATCAAGCTTCCAAGATGCCAGGAAGATCCCTAGTAATTTACATATAAAGGAGATATGTGCCCCAGGCAGGACCTTGAAGATATCTCTAGATCATAAAAGCTAGAGACACTGGGGCTTATCTAGCCCTTGGAGAGACATATTTATAAGAGGTCCTGTCTCCCTGTTTTACTTACAAGGACCTATGTGATTATACCGAACCCACCCAGATACCCAAGGATAACTCACCATTTCCAGTCTTAACCACATCCACAAAGACTCTTTTTGCCATAAAGATAACATATTCACAGATTCTGAGGATTAGGACATGGATATCTTTGTGGGCTATTATTCTGCCTACCACACTATGTAAGGAAACATAAACACTGAATTTAAGAGAGCAGTTACTTCTGAGCAAGGGAAGACAATGCAGTGAGGCTTTAATTGTACTTGTTAAACTTTATTTCTTAAACTGTATAGTGATTACACAAGTGCTCATTATATTTCTTTGCATACCTAAAATATTTTAATAACCTCATTTTTGAATAAAATACATGGAATAGTTTCACTAAATTCTTTCACGGTGAAAGACTAGTACACTGAACACTACAAAACATTACTAAAAGAAATTAAAGAAGACCTAACTAAATAGAAAGACATCCCATATTCATAGACTAGAAGACATAATACAAATAACATATAACAACAAATGGAATTAAATCAGAATTTGAAGTCTGCCCATGAACAAATAAATACCAAAGTATTTTATGAGAGTATTCTATCAAATATCCAAGGAATATGTAATGCTTACTAAAGCATATTAAGATATCATACAACCCAAAGTGATCTGTAGATTCAATGCAACCCTATGAAAACGCCAATTGTTCTTTTTTTCAGAAATGGAAAAACCAATATTCAGATTCATATGGAATTGCTAAGGGCCCCAAATAGCTAAACAGTTTTCAAAAAGAAAAATAACGTCGGAGGACCCACACTTCACAATTTTAAAACTTACCACAAAACTACAATAATCAAAATAGCATGGTACTGGAACAAGGATAGACACAAAGACAAATGTAATCCAATTGAAGATCCAGAAGTAAACCTATACATCTATGGCCAATTGATTTTTGACAAGGATGCCAATATCATTCAATGGGGCAAGGACAGTCTCTTCAACAAATGATGCTGGGACAAGTGGATATACAAATACAAAACAATGAATTTAGATACTTATCTCATACCATATGTTAAGTAAACTCAAAATGGATCTACAACCTCAATATAAGAGCTAAAAACTATAAAACTCTTAGAAGAAAACATAGGGGTAAATCTTTATAACCTTGGGTTTGGCAAAGGATTCTTAGATATGACACAAAAAACTGGGGCGCCTGGGTGACTCAGTCGGTTAAGCATCCAACACTTGGTTTCAGCTCAGAGTTCCATCTCACAGTTTGTGAGTTTGAGCCCCCATGGAGCTCTGTGCTGACAGTGTGGAGCCTGCTTAGGATTCTCTCTCTCCCTCTCTCTCTGCCCCTCCCCTGCTCGTGTTTTCTCTCTCTCAAAACAAATAAACTTAAAAAAATTTTTTTAAAGATACCACACCAAAAGTGTGATCGATGTAGGAAAAAATAAATTATATTTCATCAAAATTTAATACCTTTGTGCATCAAAGGACTTTATCAAGAAAGCAAAAACTTTACCTTTTGTCTGTATGTACCACAAAGGAAAAAATATGCCATCAATTAAGTCAGTTATTGAAATGGTCAGGAAGCATTGGAAAGGTACTATGGTAGATCCAATTGCCTGAAAACTATACTTACACAATTTTATACATGTACTAAACTTGTACTGTTTTTTAAGAGAGAAGAAGCATCATGACAGGGCCTATGCCCAGAGGTAAAAGCAACCTAGAAAAGAGAGGTAGCAGCACAGAATGGCAGTAGAAGCATAGGACCAAATTTCTGAGAGTATAAGAGATGTGAGAACAGATGACTTGTGCAAGAGTTGTATAAGAACAACTTCAGGGGCGCCTGGGTGGCGCAGTCGGTTAAGCGTCCGACTTCAGCCAGGTCACGATCTCGCGGCCCATGAGTTCGAGCCCCGCGTCGGGCTCTGAGCTGATGGCTCAGAACCTGGAGCCTGTTTCCGATTCTGTGTCTCCCTCTCTCTCTGCCCCTCCCCCGTTCATGCTCTGTCTCTCTCTGGCCCAAAAATAAATAAACGTTGAAAAAAAAAAAAAAAAAGAACAACTTCAAAGAGGGACGAGGATGGGAAGTAAAGCCCGAAGGACAGCAAACTGTATAGAACTCATGAATACATGAGGTCAATAAAGGGAGCAACTCTAAGTACCCCCAAGATGCAGGCAGTGGACACAAGAGCACAGCTGCTCAGAGTGTGGACTGAGACTTTATTCACTGGGCCTTTATTCCTGAGTCACCACCACTCCTTGGAAGGTTACTGTCTTAGTTTCCTCAGGCTGCTGTAACAAATTAGCACAAACTGGGTGGCTTAAAAAAACAGAAATGTATTGTCATAGTTCTGGAGGCTGGAAGTGTGAAATCAGTGTCAGCAGAGCCATGCTCCCTTTGGAGTCTCAAGGGGAGGATCTTTCCTTGCCTCTCCCTAGCTTCTGGTGGTTACCAGCATTCTTTGGCTTATAGTTACATCACTCCAATCTTTGCCTCTGTCATCACGTGGGCTTCCCTCTTATGTGAATCTGTGTTTCTGAATCTCCTTCTCCTTTCTCTTTTTAAAAAAAAAAATTTTTTTAACGTTTATTTATTTTTGAGACAGAGAGAGACAGAGCATGAACAGGGGAGGGGCAGAGAGAGAGGGAGACACAGAATCTGAAACAGGCTCCAGGCTCTGAGCTGTCAGCACAGAGCCCGACACGGGGCTCGAACTCATGGACCGTGAGATCATGACCTGAGCCAAAGTCGGATGCTTAACCTACTGAGCCACCCAGGTGCCCCTCCTTCTCCTTTCTCTTATGAAGATGTCAGTCATTAGATTTGGGACCCATTCTAATCCAGTGTGACCTCATCATAGCTAATTACATCCAATTCCAAATAAGATTATATTCTGAGTTTCTGGTTGGACATGAATTTTGAGGGGATGCTACTCAACCCAGTACAGTTACCTAACTCCTCTGAATCTGTTTCTTCATCTGCAAAATGAAGTTCTTTGTTGAGGTAGTCTCTCAAGTTCTATTCAATACTGAAAATTTTGTGTTACTTTTATGATTTGTGGCCAGATAGTCAAAACTAGCCTCCTAATTGTATTGTCACTGTGTAATCTTTAACGTCACATTTAAAAGGTTTCTTTTTTCCCATCATGTGATTAAATTATTTTCAGCTATGAATTTTAACAGTATATTATATATAATCAAAAGAAAGTCTACACCTAATTGGATTGTACCCATCATCTATCTGCAAATCCTTGCATAAGTGGAGATGCACTTTCATCTGAAAGGCATACCTACATTCTTATATTGTAGAGAAGAAAGGAGCTATTTGAAGAAGACCACATAATTCCTTTCCAAAATGTAGGGAGTCATTAATTTATTCACAAGTGCATTTAATACTCATTCTTGAGCACCTACTCTATGATAATCGTACTCACTAATTCCATGGAACTTTTCCCAGAAATATTTATAAGGCAGGTGTTCCACATCTCAGTGAGGAATAATCTTTTGCAAAGAATTTAAGTGCAATTACCATGAACCTATACTTTCTCCTAAGGAGTCATGTCATTGTTACATAATATATATTGAGAGTTTAAAAACCTTCATATGTATTTGTACTTGGAAAAACTAGAACCTAATTCCACAGGGAGCGCGGGCTGTCGCCAACATGGAAACCTGGGAAGAACATCAGGGCAAGTGCGTGTGTATTCCTAATTCAATTCCATACATAATTACATGGTTATTCTATGCAAGACATTCTAACAAAAAAAAACGGTAATAGGTGATACAAAAGAAAAGGGGACCTTTTAAGAAAACTGTATACCACTGAAACTGCACATAATTATGAAGTACCCGCTGCTGCCCCTAAGGGGTTGAAACAGGTCCTGATAGTATCTGATCCCAGCTAAGGAATATAAAGGCAGCTACAAGAAGAGTCATCCTAAAACAGTGTGGAGGTTCCTCAAAAAATTAAAAATAGACCTACCCTATGACCCAGCAATATCACTGCTAGGAATTTACCCAAGGGATACAGGAATACTGATGCATAGGGGCACTTGTACCCCAATGTTTATAGCAGCACTCTCAACAATAGCCAAATTATGGAAAAAGCCTAAATGTCCATCAACTGATGAATGGATAAAGAAATTGTGGTTTATATACACAATGGAGTACTACGTGGCAATGAGAAAGAATGAAATATGGCCCTTTGTAGCAACGTGGATGGAACTGGAGAGTGTGATGCTAAGTGAAATAAGCCATACAGAGAAAGACAGATACCATATGGGTTCACTCTTATGTGGATCCTGAGAAACTTAACAGAAACCCATGCGGGAGGGGAAGGAAAAAAAAAAAAAAAAAGAGGTTAGAGAGGAAGAGAGCCAAAGCATAAGAGACTCTTAAAAACTGAGAACAAACTGAGGGTTGATGGCGGGTGGGAGGGAGGGGAGGGTGGGTGGTGGGTGTTGAGGAGGGCACATTTTGGGATGAGCACTGGGTGTTGTATGGAAACCAACTTGACAATAAACTTCATATATTGAAAAAAAAAAAAAAGAAGAGTCATCCTGGAGTCTGACACTTTTCACACTTCCTGCCCACTTCTCACTCCTCCTGACTCATATGGGAATCGCTGACCCTCTTGGAAGAGACCAGGGATGGCTCTTGGGGTGGGGTGACCATGACATGTTGACCACACATTGAAGCACCAAGAGCACATTTTCATTTTGACCTCAAATGATAGAACTAGGATCCCTGGAAGGAAATCAACAGCAAACAGTTTTCAGCTTTATGTAAGCAAAGACCTCTAGGCTAGTCCCTGGCTTGCACAAAGACTCCATGACTTTAAGATTTTGTCATTCTCTGCTCTCCAAAACAAGCAAGTTCCAAAGGAAAAGAATTTACAGTGTTTGTTGTGAGCACTAAATATATTCTATAAGCCCCTGGTGTTAGATTGATTGGTATCAGCACATGTGTTCCACGCAAGAGCAGGGGGAAGGATTAAGGGAGAGCTAAAATGGAGAGGACTGACTAGGAAGGGTGCCAGTTCACAGACTATGATAGAACATGGGGTGTATTACTGAGGGGACACAGACTTGGGGTGGAGAAGCCTGTTGGAAGAGATGAACTTCCTTCTAGCACAAAAATTCCAAGATTTTGTAATTCATTTCCTCTAAGACAAGCCAGCCAGCTCTCAAAAAAAGAAAGAAAGAAAGAAAGAAAGAGAAAAGAAAGAGAGAAAGAGAAAAAGAGAGAAAGAAAGAAAAAGAAAGAAAGAAAGAAAGAGAAAAGAAAGAGAGAAAGAGAGAAAGAGAAAAAGAGAGAAAGAAAGAAAAAGAAAGAAAGAAAGAAAGAAAGAGAAAGAAAGAAAAAGAAAGAAAGAAAGAAAGAAAGAAAAAGAAAGAAAGAAAGAGAAAGAAAGAAAAAGAAAGAAAGAAAGAAAGAAAGAGAAAGAAAGAAAGAAAGAGAAAGAAAGAAAAAGAAAGAAAGAAAGAAAGAAAGAAAGAACTTTGTGAGGACTAAATCTGTTCCCCAGTAAGACCAATACATAGTACGTATTTGTTAGATTGCCTGGATGGTAATGCATTTCATGTGGGAGTCTTGCTGTAAGAATAGTGGAAACCAAACAAAAAATAAATCCAGACACTTTTGGCACAGGAGGAAAAAAAAGTTACAGTATAAATCTTCTAAATTTGACACAGTTTGTACATCACATAATTATTTGACAGTGTGCACCATCAAATAACAGCAATATCTTCTTAGCAACTGGATAGCACTTAGTTTACAAAATGCTTTTACGCACATACTAGCCACGTCATTCTGCAAGGACTCTGTTAGTGAGTTGTGTAACTGAGAGACCATGCCTTAAAGTTGGAGAAATGGAAAAGATCCTTTCTTCTTGGTGGAAAATAAGATATAATAAAAAATAAAAGTTCAGTTTTGGTCCACTAAACGTAATGTGTGCCAAAGCCTATATCACAACCTTCAGGTAGGTCTGGTCTTCTGGCTAGGAACAAAAAAGAATGATGGAAGAGTAGGAGAACATTGATCCCTTCCTCTTTCTAAAGCCATAAGTAGGGCTAACAAAGTAGGCATCTACATGGAACGTGGGTAATAGCCTCTCCTAGAGGAGGCATTCCACTTAGGAGGGCTCTCCAGTGCTGATGTCCATCCATACTCCATTGAAAGAGGCAGGCATCCAAGTGAGGCAGGAGAGAGGGGTTTGGGCTGGGCAGGGCAGAAGGGGCATGATGTGGAATGTGGGAACCCCAAGTGGAGAATGTGAGAAGACCAGTTTGGCACTGGCGTTGGAACCCAAGTGCATGGGAAAGTGGTCTAGTCAATGAGTGGTGACCCCAGGGGAGATAAAGCAGGTGGTCACACTAGGCGGTAGAGGTTGAATTTGGTAGTATAAGAAGCTCATCTGCTCATGAGATAAGGGGGTGGCCTGTGTGGAATGTCAAAAATTAAAAGCGCTTAAGGGGGTTATTTGCATGGGAAAGGAGGCCATGCTAATGGGAGGTTAGTATATACAGGGAGGAGATAAATATATCAAATAAGTAAAAATATTAGCAAACTGGGAACTAGGTTCTCACTCTAGGAGAAGGATGTTACAAGTAAGGAAAGGAAGAAAACTATAATTTTGTAATGTTATATTGGAACTGAGATACCAGTAGGAAATTATGGGTTTCAATGTATACAACTGGATAGATAGATGAGGCCAAGAGTGGGAAAACCCTCCCTCGAAGCTCATGGAGATTGAATTCTTGAACCAAACAAGGTTCTGTTTGCAAGAAAGAGGGGAGGGATTGACTTAAGTAAGTAGCCAACATCCTGCCAGTCACCGCCCAATAGATCATCAGAGTAGGGAGAAAACACTTTGGGCTCCAGGATGCTTTCACCAATACTTTGACTTCCTCGGTGTTACCCACTAACCTGTAGTAACCTATGGTGACCCTCTAGACTAAGAGTCAGCAAACTTTTTCTGAAAAGAACCAAACAGTAAATATTTTAGACTTTGTGGATCTCGGGGCAAGGTTATAAACTCTTTGAGCAACTGTTCACCAAAAGTTAATGGTGGGTTTTTTTGTTGGGTTTTTTTGTTTTGGGTTTTTTGTGGGTTTTTTTGTTACATTTTATATTTGAAAATGTAAAAAACTATTCTTAGTTCAAGGTCAATACAAAAACAGCCTCCCCTCAGGCCATAGTTTGCCAACCCTGCTGTGGACCACACCCATCCCCAGAATGCCTGTGGTGGGCCCAGCTTGGTGGCTTTCCAGATTCTTATTCAGCTAGATCTATGGCACCTGCAAGAATCCTTGGGGCAAGCCAAACTCTTAACCTTACTCACTTCTTGTCATCCCTGTCCTGAGGGCACCCTGTGTCCTAAAACACTCATTTCATCTGAACAAATAGAGCCACATTTAGGGACAAAAAATGAAAACCCCCAAAAGATCTTTTTGGCAACACTGCATTTGCATCAAAAGGGCCAGTTTTCACAATTCCCAGAGATTAAAAGTAGAGTTCTGGGGGTACCGGGGTGCCTCAGTCGATCAAATGTCCAGCTCTTGATATTGGCTCAGGTCATGAACTCTCAGTTTGTGAGTTTGAGCCCTGCATCGGGCTCCACGCTGGCAGTGCAGAGCCTGCTTGGGATTCTGTCTCTCCCTCTCTCTGTCCTTCCCCCACTCGCTCCCTCTCTGTCTCTCTCAAAAATAAATAAACGCTAAAAAAAAAAAAAGTAGAGTTCTGTTAGAATGCAAATGTATGTAAACATTCACTAGTAATTTAGGTCACTGTAGGCATTTTGGACATAAGTGTTTTTAAATGTCAGAGTAAGCCTCTTGGGTCCATTCCGGCATTGATTGTATACCAGTGGGAGGGTTTAGTATTGGTTTGGTACTGCTTTAGTCATGTTTAGTATTGGTAGGCCTATTCACAAACATTATAGCTTGCATCAACTCTATCTGCATTATACAAATCAGGAAGATCAGAGAGATAAAATTACATGCCGTAGATTACACAGTGTCTCAGTCAGCTTGGGCTACTACAACAAAATACCATAGACTGGGTGACTTAAACAACAGATATTTATTTGTTACAGTTCTGAAGACAAGGAAGTCCAAGATCAAGGTACTGACAGGTTCTTAGTAAGGGCTATCTTCCTGGCTCTCCACAGCTGCCTTCTTTCTATGTCCTCACATGGCTGATAACAGGAAGCTCTGGTGTCTCTTCCTCTTCTTCCAAGGGCAGTAATTCCACTATGGGGACCCAACCCTCATGACTTCATCTAAACCTAATTACCTCCCCAAGGCCCCAATTCCTAAAACTATCTCATTGAGAGCTAATGCGTCAACATATTTTTTAAAAAAATTTTTAAGTTTATTTATTTTGAGAGCAAGAAAGTGCACATGTGTGGGGGAGGGGCAGAGAGGGAGAGAGACAGAATCCCAAGTAGGCCCCTCGCTGCCAGCGCAGAGCCGGACATGGGGCTCGAACTCACAAACCACGAGATCATAACCTGAGCAGAGATCAAGAGTTGGATGCTTAACTGACTGAGCCAAGCAGGTGCCCCTGTGCTTCAACATATTAATTTGGTAGGGGTACAAACATTGAGTCCATAACACACAGTTATCCAGAGCTGGAATTCATACTCTGGTTTTCTATATACAGGATTCATTTCCCTACACAATTTCTATAATTCACACCATTCTAGAAAGCAGATTGTTGCTGCCTAACTGCCATCCGGCCAAGAATGGAATGAATTTATTTATTGGTAAAACACCTTTCAGCATAAAATTCAATCTTCACCATATAAACTGTATTTTGAACATTTTCCCAAAGGCGCATAATTATTGGACATTTTCCAATCATAAACTACTTGACAGTATGTAATGATGATTTTCTTAATTTTGCTGACAAATTCTCCTAAGAGATACTCATGTCAAAATTCTGCAAACACCCATCTGTTTGAAGACAAAATTTGTTCAAAAGTAAACCTCAGTTGTATAATGAAGTCATTCACTTCACCCAAAATAAAACTGAAACTTTGACCAGTACAAGGTCAAGTTTTTTGTTCCTTGTTTAAACTAACCATTCCTTTTTGCACAACATCTAATGTCAAAAAAATATAACAACACTTTCACTTCTAAATGCTTAGAGGAAAATTTAACCACATCCTATTAGAAATAGAACTCCCAAGAGTAAAACACTTAACAATCAAACAATCTGCTTCCATGGCTAAATTGCATGTTCTGTTTAACTTACTCTTTAAAATTTTTAAATAATAATACAACACCTGAACTATTCTTAGCAACTATCTTGTTCTGCTTACCCAAAGCAGGACATTTTATAAAAGGTTTTTTTTTTGTGGGGGGGCGGTTCTAAAGTTTATTTATTTATTTTGAGAGAGAGAAAGAGGGAAAGGAAGGAAGGGGCAGAAAGAGAGGGAGAGAGAGAATCCTATGCAGGCTCCATGCTGTCAGCACAGAGCCTGACACGGGGACTCAAACGCACAAACTGTGAGATCAAAATCAAGAGTCGGCTGCTAA
This sequence comes from Prionailurus viverrinus, assembly GCF_022837055.1. Lineage (NCBI taxonomy): Eukaryota > Metazoa > Chordata > Mammalia > Carnivora > Felidae > Prionailurus > Prionailurus viverrinus. The sequence goes on along the minus strand of NC_062562.1, from coordinate 81,761,172 downwards.
CCAACTGAGCCACCCAGGTGCCCCACAAAGTTATTTTTTTAATTCAGTATTTATGATGCATAAATGGTAGATATTCTAAAAATTCTTTTCATGTATATAGACCTTAAGAGAAAAATACTAAATTAATATCTAAGTTTTTCACTCTGTATTTTTCTTCTTTGTTCCCCTAATTTAAACTTATTGTCAAAAAAGATATATGATCTCTAGAAGATGGTATTCTAAAAACAATTCTACTGTGTTTCCCAAATACCGTTACAAGTCAGAATACTATTTTGGATTAATTAATAAGTTCCATTTAGGTCTGAGCCATGGTGGTTATAGTCCAGCATACAAGCATTGGATCCCAGGGACATATAAACCAATTCTTTCTATAAATGTTCCTTAAATTATTAAAAAATACTTTGTAGGGAAAAAATGATTGCACAGCCAAATAAGTGTGGGAAAATCTGATCAAAATGAAATAAAACATTACGAAGCATTTAAGCATCTAAAGAAAGAAAGAAGCATATATCCATTAAATCAATTTCACAAGTATTACCCTTTTAGAAACTAGTCAGAAACTTTTCTTTAGGACCTTCTTTTATCCTCAGAAAGACAATGACATTAACCATTTACTGTGGACCTTGTTATGTTTTTTGTTTGTTTTGGCTTTTTTAATGAAAACTCTTTATCTCCCAGTTTCCAGGATGCCAATTACCCATACTAGTCCCTCCCCTCTCCCTGACTCCTGGTTCTCTGCTCCCTCCATTTGTCCCTCTATTAGTCTAGAGAAAAAGAACCAATAGGAGATATATCAATTCAGATATATTGATATATTTTTATGACAGATGGTTCAATTTAAGATTTTTCAGCATTACAATGGTCAAAAGCCATATGCATTCAGTAGAAACTATACTCAAATTTTGAATTTGGGCTTTTTCCCCAGGCCAGCAGTATGCAGTATGATCCTGGATGCAAGCCAACAACTCCTAGTCAGCCATATAATCACAAGGGTAAACAACTAATACACTTATTCTGTACCCATACAACCATTCTGTTTTTCACTTTCAATACAGAATTCAATACATTGCATGATATATTTAAAACTTTATTACAAAATGGGGCCTTGTGGGGGCACCTGGGTGGCTCAGTCTGCTAACCATCTCACTCTTGATCCCAGCTCAGGTCATAGTCTCACAGTTCATGAGATTGAGCCCCACATCTGGCTCTGGGCTGACAAAGCGGAACCTGCTTGAGATTCTCTCTGTCCCTCTCTCTCTGCCCCTCCCCTGCTTGTTCTCACTTTCTCTCTCTCAAAATAAATAAATTAATTAACTAAAATAAACTAAAATAGGCTTTGTTTTGGATGGTTTTGACCAACTGTGGGCTAATGTGAGTGTTCTGAGGATGTTTAAGGTAGGCTAGGCTAAGCTGTGCTGTTCTATAGGTTAGGTGTATTAAATGCATTTTTGACTTATGATATTTTCAACTTATGATGGGTTTATTGGGACATAGCCCTATCATAAGCTGAGGAAGATCTGTGTGTGTGTGTGTATTTTTAAAAAATTTTTTTAAATGTTTATTTTTGAGAGAGAGAGAGAGAGAGAGAGAGAGACAGAGCACGGGAGGAGAAGAGCAGAGACAGACAGAGACAGACAGAGACACAGAATCCAAAGCAGGCTCCAGGCTCCAGGCTCCGAGCTGTCAGCACAGAGCCCACGTGGGTCTCAAACTCATGAACTGCGAGATCATGACCTGAGCTGAAGTTAGTTGCTTAACCGACTGAGCCACCCAGGTGCCCCTCTGTGGTATATTTTACTATAAGAAATTGACTCCCACAATTATGGAGACTGAGAAATCCAAGGTCTGCAGTAAGCAAGCTGGAGTCCCAAGAGAGCCAGTGGTGTAGATCTTGTGTGAGTCTGAGGACCTGAGAACCAGGAAAGGCAATGAATGGTATAAATTCCAGTGCTAGTCTGAGTCAATTGCAGGAGAAGACTGATGCCCCAGCTCAAAGGCAGTCAAATATAGAGATAATTCTTTCTTACTCGGTTTTTTATTCTAGTCAGTCCTTCAGTGGTGGGGGATATCTGCTTTATTCAGTCTACTAACTCAAAAGTTAATCTCATTCAGAAACATCCTCACAGACATACACCAGAAATAATGTCTTACCAAGTATCAGGGTACCCCATGGCCTGTTCAAGGTGACATAAAATTAACCATAACTGTCCCCAGTTGGCTTCCCTGCCTTTTCTCACATCATGGGTATTCCCCAAGACTCACCTTTTGGCACCAGCAAATTAAAAAAAAAATCTCTCCCTCAAAGAGCTCATTCATTCTGGGGGCTTATGTGACATTTTATTGATTACAACTATCTAAACAAAAATTTTAATGCTGTAAGATGGGAAAGAAGGTTGTATGGAGGAAGAAAGGGAATTTTTATTTATTGTGCCTTTCTCCTGTGCTGGGCATTTCATTTTAAGTCTTACAAGAATCCCATTACATGTCCAGTATTATCCTGGTTTAAAGAGGGAGACACTTAACTCCACACCATTTTTCAGTTCTACCTGGATTTAATTATAAGATGCCCAATTAAATTTGAATTTTCTATAAACAATGAATACATTTTTAGTGTAAGTATGTACCACATAGGACAAACTTATACTAAAAAAAGAAAAGGGAACTTTATCTGAAATTCAAATTTAACTAAGCCCCTTGTATTTTTATTTGCTAATTCTGGAAACCCTCACCTGAACTGGGGTTCTTCATTGCTTGCACTGGCTCCCCCTCTCCTTTAGCCTGCATACAGACCCTCAGTGCCTACCTGACCACTTGTCCCTGATCACCAGCCCATCACCAGTGTCACCACATGCCGACAACTTCTATACCCTCGTCACTGTGTTCTGCCCACCTACAGGAATCTCACCAGGTTGGAACCCTTCCATGCTCACCACCTGGGCTGACTGTGGCCCTTTAGTCAAATCCCCTGAAGACTATTTCTTACACTAAGCAACTATGAAACAGTTTGCCCTTCACTCCACCCAGGAATTACACCACCTTGGCTCCTGATGGAGTTTCCCACCAGCATACAAACCACTCCCACCTTCCATATAATACAAGGTCTCATGGGAAGGAGGAAAATGTAGATAGATTAACTGACAAAAAGCAGACCTACAGAGGCATGTCACAGCTCAGAGCAGCAGAATGAGCCCAAGAAAGGGGTGTAGATAGGATTTGTGTTCAACATTTTTTTGAATGTGGATAAAGCTGTAAATATCATGTTTATCAAATCAGTAAATTCCACAAGACTGGACGACATAGCTAACTCGCTGACTTTTGGAATCAGAACCAAAATCAACAAGATCAACTTGAACAAGAATAACAGGAACTGCTGTGTCTAGATTGAGAATAGCAGTGACATAAGGTTGAGTTGCTGGCCAGCAGTTCAGATAAAGAAGACCTCAGCATTTTGGTTCAACACAAGTTCAAGGATGGATATTATGTAGTAGAGGGAAAAAAAATAAGCCACAGATTCAAACAAACCTTTTTTCAGTTCCTGATTTCACTACTGAATTCCTGCAACCCAAGTGTCTCTCTCCTCATTGTAAAACAGGTGCAATACCAAACTCACTAAATTGAGAGGACTGACAAGATAACATACATTAAGCGTGTCATAGCACTTGGAAGATAATCTGTTGAAATATTAATTTTTGTTTTGCCAGAAGAAACGGGAAGGCAGGTGTGTGTGCTAATATTTGAGCCCTTTAATGGCATTTACACGGCAGGGCCAAAAACAGAAGTTGCCAACCACCAGAAGCCAAAGAAGCCCCACAAGACACCTAGCCTCAGAGGAATTGGATTTAATCAGTGAAAAGAATTGCCAGTTGAGTATGTTCCTGAGACTTAGAGGAAGAATTGGGGCACATAGCAGACACCTGTGCTACATTCTCATGCAGATGCTCTTAAGAGGTGACAGGGCCACTAGAAGGCCACCACAACTGACCACTAAGAAACCTGCACTGAGCACCGCAGTAAAGATCACTGTGCCCAGACTTGGCTCAGAAACTTTGCAGCCTCCTGCCTTTAAGGGACTGAGTTAGTTCAGGCAGGAAGCACAAGTATGGTGGCCAGTGTGGGCTCAAGTCTAGTACTCTTCTTGGGCACATGGGCTGTAAGAGACCTCTAAGATTCTTGTGCAACTAAGGAGCAGGGGCCAGGTGGGGGTGGGGGGGAGTGGTTAGGGTTAAGTTTCATGATTGAGATTGATTTTACTGGCTGCCAAATGAGTGAGGACAGGTAGCAAATTGACCTGATGTAGGAGAATAAATAAATATGATGTTTATTTTCATCCAAAGATGAGAGAGTATGATATGAAAAAGTGGGACCAAAGATGCACCACAGACACGTCCACTTCAAGGAAGGTAATACTTGCACTGGATGCTGTGCAAATTGAGTCACATTTTCAATATTTTTTCCAACTCTAGGCACTATTAAGTGATTGGAGGAGGAAGTCATTGCACAGGAAAAGCAGGCAGGTGTCAAGATTAGGTAGTGGCAATAGAAGATAAATTAGAGAATTCAAGGGAAACCAAATAGATAAGTCATATTGTGGGGAAATGAGAAAGACAAAACGAAAAGGCACAGGCAGCAATGTGGTGATTTACATTATTTTAAGGACAAGAGTGACAGTAGCCAGGAACACAGTGGGAATCGGCTCCCATGAGGTTAAGGGTCTGAGAACAGTGTATTCTCCACTCCCAATTGTTTTGCCAAAGGACCCCAGGAGCAAACAGCATTATGAGGCTATCCACAAGCTACAAAGGAAACCATAAATGGCGCAGAGCCTTGAATGATCTGGGTGTCTCCATCTGGGAGAGAGAGCTTTCCATGTAGAAGGATTAGCTTGAACCTAGGTGCTCAAGACACACTTTGGACTGCTGCTTCTCCTACTGATTCTTATTTGACTCAGGGTTAAGTAATAAATCATGTGAGTGAATATTCAATGTCTTGTGTAGGTTTCTCTTACATTGTTACTTGAAGGAAAGCCTCAGGACTGGGATAAGGAGGAAGGTGAGTATAAGGGTATGAAGTGATGTAGGCAACCTATACCTGGGGAGATCCCCTGCCCTTCAAAGTGGGAGAACACAGGCCCACTCTATGAGGAACAGACTGAAAGAGAGTTCTCAAAAGATGGCAACAAGGAAAGTCTCAGAAGTGGGGATGGCAGGGCTGAGACTAGAAACAGTCATAGAAGAATAAGTGATTGTCTGAACTGGAAATTTGTAACCATAAAAGGACTACAAAGTAAAATTATAGTGGTGTTTAAACAATTGGCAAATTTGGTCTTATTCCTTGTGGATGCAGAAATTTCTGTCCTAGGGACAGAAGGTACTGGTCAAGCTACTGTCTCTGATGGGAGGAACAACTTTCTGATCATTCAATCCTTCTCCAAATGGAACAGAATAACCTCAAAGTCAACAGCCTCCCTAACACAGAAAGCGTTAAGCCAGAGGCAAGATAAACATTACTGCTAATGGAGATGTTTCATTCCCTTGGCCCCATGTTTCCATCTGGAAGCATTTGGGTAACACCCCAGGCCTCTCTCTCCAACCCTCAGGCCTCCTCAGGAGAAGAGGAGAGACAAACTGACTAAGGAGTTTGGGAGAAAGAATCAGGCCTGCAACTCAGCTCCTGCTCTACTCTACCCCGACCTGAATGCTTGTACCTGGGTGCTCTCAGTAACCTGAGGAAAGTCTGCAGTTGTCCAGCTGTGCAGTGACTGATGGTGAGTTTATCTGATCCAGAGGTGAACGTACCTAGTAAGCCACCTTGGTCAATGATCTTAATCCAAAGTTTCTTATCAGCTATATCAGATTACTGTTTTGGTCTCCATCTATTAACTTTTCAATTGGTTGCAAACCCAGACAAGGAAGAGATGTTATGATATTGCCCCTGAAACCTCAAGTTTATCTATGAGGACTATTGTCCTAGGAAAAAGTTTGGACCACATAACTCTAAATGTTCTATAGTTGTTCTATATGTAGGATTCTATGACTTTATGACTCTTCAGATACTTCTTGGACCTTCCAACTTAACGCCTCACTAACATTCCAAATACAATGGATCTAAAATTAAATTTCTTTTCCCCCCAAACCAGCTCAGACTCCCAACACACCCCACACTGCCGCACATCAAGAGGTACAACTGGCCTCACGTTTCATTCAGATTTAAAAGATTAAAGTTCCCGGGGCACCTGGGTGGCTCAGTCGGTTAAGCGTCTGACTTCAGCTCAGGTCATGATCTCTGGGTTTGTGAGTTCAAGCCCTGCGTCGGGCTCTGTGCTGACAGCTTGGAGCCTGGAGCCTGCTTCGGATTCTGTGTCTCCCTCTCCCTCTGCTCCTCCCCCACTTGTGCTCTGTCTCTGTCTATCAAAAATAAATTAAAAATGTAAAAAAAAAATTTTTTAAAGATTAAAGTTCCCAAATGGTAAGGAAGTTGCAAATGTCCCTATCATAATTGCAAATCAATACCAACATCAGCGAGTGGTGGTCAAAAGCCCAACTGTGATTGCCAAGATTTAGTGAAAGTGTAGAGAAAGGAGAGAGGGCCAAAGTCAACATTCAGAGGTGCTGGCAGAGAGCCAGAGGGTGGGGGAGAGCAAGAAACCCATCATGATGGCACAAAAACAGACACATAGACCAATGGAATAGAATAGAAACCCCAGAACTAGACCCACAAACGTATGGCCAACTCATCTTTGACAAAGCAGGAAAGAACATCCAATGGAAAAAAGACAGCCTCTTTAACAAATGGTGCTGGGAGCACTGGACAACAACATGCAGAAGGTTGAAACTAGGCCACTTTCTCACACTATTCACAAAAATAAACTCAAAATGGATAAAGGACCTAAATGTGAGACAGGAAACCATCAAAACCTTAGAGGAGAAAGCAGGAACCTCTCTGACCTCAGCCGTAGCAATCTCTTACTCGACACATCCCCAAAGGCAAGGGAATTAAAAGCAAAAGTGAATTACTGGGACCTTATGAAGATAAAAAGCTTCTGCACAGCAAAGGAAACAACCAACAAAACTAAAAGGCAACCAACGGAATGGGAAAAGATATTTGCAAATGACATATCGGACAAAGGGCTAGTATCCAAAATCTATAAAGAGCTCACCAAACTCCACACCCGAAAAACAAATAACCCAGTGAAGAAATGGGCAGAAAACATGAATAGACACTTCTCTAAAGAAGACATCCGGATGGCCAACAGGCACATGAAAAGATGTTCAGCTTCGCTCCTTATCAGGGAAATACAAATCAAAACCACACTCAGGTATCACCTCACGCCAGTCAGAGTGGCCAAAATGAACAAATCAGGAGACTATAGATGCTGGAGAGGATGTGGAGAAACGGGAACCCTCTTGCACTGTTGGTGGGAATGCAAATTGGTGCAGCCGCTCTGGAAAGCAGTGTGGAGGTTCCTCAGAAAATTAAAAATAGACCTACCCTATGACCCAGCAATAGCACTGCTAGGAATTTACCCAAGGGATACAGGAGTACTGATGCATAGGGCCACTTGTACCCCAATGTTCATAGCAGCACTCTCAACAATAGCCAAATTATGGAAAGAGCCTAAATGTCCATCAACTGATGAATGGATAAAGAAATTGTGGTTTATATACACAATGGAATATTACGTGGCAATGAGAACAAATGAAATATGGCCTTTTGTAGCAACGTGGATGGAACTGGAGAGTGTGATGCTAAGTGAAATAAGCCATACAGAGAAAGACAGATACCATATGGTTTCACTCTTATGTGGATCCTGAGAAACTTAACAGGAACCCATGGGGGAGGGGAAGGAAAAAAAAAAAAAAAGAGGTTAGAATGGGAGACAGCCAAAGCATAAGAGACTGTTAAAAACTGAGAACAAACTGAGGGTTGATGGGGGGTGGGAGGGAGGAGAGGGTGGGTGATGGGTATTGAGGAGGGCACCTTTTGGGATGAGCACTGGGTGTTGCATGGAAACCAATTTGTCAATAAATTTCATAAAAAAAAAAAAAAAAAGAAACCCATCATGAGGACAAAGAAATAATTCCCAGAAGACAATAACCAGGAAATGTCATGCCATGGAAGCCAAAAAAAAAAAAAGAGTATTTCAAGAAAGAAGGGTAGTCAAATGTTACAGAAAGAGCAAGGAAGATGAGATGTGAAGATTAAGGAATTCCTGGAAGGAGAACAAGCTTGTAGTGATAGAGCTGAATGGGCAAAAAATCATTTTTAATTCAATCATTCAGCCAACATTTACTGAGCATCTGGTGGTTGAGAATTCAGAACATGTGAGACACTATCCCTGTCCTCAAGGCACTTACCATCCAAGAGAAAAACAGAAAATAAATAATTATAACAGACAATAAAAAGTAGTGCCTCAAGGGCTCTAGGAACATATATGATGGGCAACTAACCAAGATAAAGGGAGAGGACAGAAAAGCAAAGGTAGTCTTTCTGAGAAAGATGACATCTAAGTTGTGCCCAAGCAGAAATGAACCAAAGAAGATGAGAAGGGGGCTTACATAGAAAAGGGCCTGTTGGCTGGAGAGAGTGCCTTGCTCTTGGGTAATGAGAGTAACTGAGCATGGCTAGAGCCAAGGATTCCTGTGGGGGGATGGTGGAGAATGAAGCTGACAGGCATGAAGGCCTAGAACGTGAAGGGCCCTGTGGGGCATGTTCAAGCCGATGGTAAGTCAGCGAGAGATTTTAAGCAAGAAAGCAACATGGATAAATGTGAATTTAGAAATACAGCTCTGGTGGGCAAGTGAAAAAGTTTTTTTCATTTGACCTGGTGGGAGGTCAAGGTCAAAAGTAGAGGCCAAGAAGACCCAATTAAGTGGCTCTGACAATAATGTCACTGATAGGTAAAATGAGAGGCAGAGAGAATGGAGGGGAAACAATAAGAGAGATTACACATTTAAAAGGGAAAGAGGTGTGCCTGGGTGGCTCAATCTGTTGAGTTCACCTCAGGTCATGATCCTAGGCCATGAAATCAAGCCCTGCTTTGGGCTCCACACTGCTGGGCTTGGAACTTGCGTGGCATTATTTCTCTTTCTTCCTCTGCCACTCCCCACTCTCTAAAAAAAAAAATTTTTTTTAAGGGAGGGGTGCCTGGGTGCCTCAGTCGGTTGAGCATCCGAATCTCAATTTCAGCTTGGGTCATGATCTCATGAACCATGGAATTGAGCCCCCTGTCAGTCTGTGTGCTAACAGCATGGAGCCTGCTTGGGATTCTCTCTCCCTCTCTCTGACCTTGCCCCTCATCTCTCTCTCTCTCTCTCTCTCCCTCTCAAAAAAAAAAATAAATAAATAAACATTAAAAAAAAAAACAGAAAGAATACGCAGTTGGGTGTAAAGGAAAAATCGAAGATAATTCCCAAATTCTACCTAGGCCAATTAAGTCGATGATGATGCCATTCCTTTGGAAATAATACAGAAGAAAGAGAGAGTTGGAGGAAAGAAATGATGAGTTCTATTTTGGAAATGATAAGTTGGTTTGTGCCTTTGGAACACCCAGGTGGAGACTGTTTAAAAGCAGTTTCTGAGTGTCTCAAAAGGGCAGGTGGGAGGTACAGTCAAGTTTGACAACACATATAAGGAGGAAAATAGAATTTTAACTCAAGAGAGAAGGATGATTGAGACATGTTTTTAAAGGAGTGAGTTGAATACGTTTATAGACATCAGGGAATAAGTCATCAAAGAGAAACCAACTGATGATGATGGGGCCAGGGAAGGCACAGGGAAGGAGCAGGGGGAGCGGTTCTCTCCAATTTTACCTTGTGGTGCAATAAGAGGAGAGCTGTCTTCTGAACATAAAACACACACTCTTGAGTTAATTAGTAAATTGCTTCAGTGCAGATCACAAGCCATCCAAAACAGACGGCAAGCTGCTAAAATGAATTAGACTCCACCATTTCAATGGAACATTGTATGGTATGGAAAGAAAAACACTTGGCAAGACAGGAAGCATGAGTCAGGAAAAAGTGTTGAGTGGTATTATGAGTCATGCATTTAAACTCAGTGAAAACCTGGCTCTACTCCTGACTTTATTACTTCTGAGCTTCCCACCCCTCTAATCAGTCAGGCTCAGTGATGATCCTATCAGCCTCCTCACTCATTCTTTCACTCCATGTACTGCTGGTCCCAGAACTGTGTTAAGACTTTGCTTCCCACATGGGTCCTTTCCTTCTCTTTCGTGTGTGTGTGTGTGTGTGTGTGTGTGTGTGTGCGCGCGCGTGCGCGCTGGCAAGTTTTTATTTTTTCAAATTTTTTTATTGAAGCGTAGTTGATATACAATGTTATATTAGTTTCAGGTGACAACACAGTGTTTCAACATTTATATACATGACAGAGGAAGTGATCATCACAATATGTCTAGCTACTGACTGTCACTATACAATGTGGTTACATAGTATTAACTCTATTCCCTACGCTGTACATTGTATCCCTGTGCCTTACTTATTTTATAAAGGGAAGTTTGTCCCTTTTAATCCCCTCTCTCTATTTCTCCCATCCCTCCACCCTCTTCTCCCCTCTGGCAGCCACTAGATTGTTCTCTGTATCTATGTGTCTGTTTCTGTTTTACTTTGTTTATTCATTTGTCTTTTATTTATTTATTCATTTATTTAATGTTTTTATTTATTTTTGCGACAGAGAGAGACAGAGCATGAGCAGGGGAGGGGCAGAGAGAGAGGGGGAGACAGAATCGGAAGCAGGCTCCAGGCTCTGAGCTGTTAGCACAGAGCCCGATGCGGGGCTCAAACCCACAGACTGTGAGATCATGACCTGAGCCGAAGTCGGACGTTTAACCGACTGAGCCACCCAGGTGCCCCTGTTTTGTCTTTTAGAGTCTATGTATCACTCCCACCAATGCTATCCTAGTGCTCCTTCTTTTTCTCTTTTTTAAGTTAGTTGTTTATTTTGAGAGAGAGAGAAAGAAAAAGTGCAAGCAGGGGAGGGACAGAGAGAGAGGAGAGAGGGAGAATCCCAAGCAGGCACTGCACTGCCAATGCGGAGCCCTTACACGGGCTCAAACTCACAAGGGGCTCAAACTCACAAGCCATGAGATGATGACCTGAGCCAAAGTCAGACACTTAACCAAATGAGCCATCCAGGTTACCCCTTACTGCTCATTCTTAGAGAAAACCTTTCCTGCCTTCAGACTTCACCCAACCCTCACGACCTAACTAGAGCAGTAGGAAGAGGAGGGAGAGACAGATGAAGGGGAAAGAGAATCACTTTCTAAGTCTACCATTATGTCATTGCCCACTTATTTAAGCCCAACTTCTGAGTGGACACTCAAGACCTCAACAATATAGCCCCAGCCCTTCCAACTGTATATCTTGCTGCCCCCAACATAAATTCTTCATTCCAGCCAAGCCAACCTTATTCGACCACTGCTGAAATGTTTCTCCCATTTTCTTAGTGTTATTTTTCTTTTAATTCTTTCAACAAATACACTGCAGAGAGAAGCCTCCCCCGACAACTAGAGCAGTACACCCCCGTCATTCTTATTTTTAAGTGAGATATAATTGACATACAACATTATATTCATTTCAGGTATACAGCATAGTGATTCAGTTTTTGTATATATTGCAAAATGATCACCACAATAAATCTAATTAACATCTATCACCACATATAGTTACAATTTTTTTCTTGTGATGAGAACTTTTAAGATCTGCTCTCTCAGCAACTTTCAAATATATAGTACAGCATTATTAACCATAGTCACTATGCTACATTATATTCCCATGACATTTATTTTATAACTGGAAGTTTTTACTTTTTGACTACCTTTACCCATTTTGCTCACCCCCGACCCTACCCTCTGGAAACCACCTATCTGTCTTCTGTATCCATGAGTTCAGTTCTCTTTCTCTCTCTCTCTCTCTCTCTCTCTCTCTCTCTCTCTTTTTGTTTTAGATTTCACATATAAGTGAGATTATATAGTATTTTTCTGTCTTTCTCTGACTTTTTTCATGTAGCATAATCCCCTTAGGGTCCATCCATGTTGTTGCATATGACATGATTTCCTTCTTTTAAATGACTGAATAACATTCTAGTGTATGTATATTACCATATTTTCTCTTTCCATTCATCTGTTGATGGACCTTTGGGTTGTTTTCATGTCTTGCCTAATGTGAATATTGCTGCAATGAACATGGAGTACCTATATCTTTTCAAGTTAGTGATTTTGTTTCTTTCAGACAAATACCCAGACATAAAATTGCTGGGTCAGGTAGCTTTTCTACTTTTAATACTTTGAGAAAGCTCCACACTGTTTTCTATAGAAGTTGTGCCAATTTACATTGCTACCAACAGTGCACAAGGGTTTCCTTTTCTCCACATTTTCTCCAACACTTGTTATTTCTTGTCTTTTTGATACTAACCATTCTAACAAGTGTGTGAGATGTTAGAGTTTTGATTTGCATTTCCTTGATAATTAGTGATATTGAGCATCTTCTCACATGTGTTGGCCATCTTTATATCTTCTTTGGAAAAATGTCTATCAGATCCTCTGCCCATTTTTTAATTGTTTTTTTTTTTATTTTTGCTATTGAGTTGTATAAGTTCCTTATATACAGTTGACCCTCCAACAACATGAGTTTGAACTGTGCAGGTCCATTTATGTGCAGATATTTTTTCAATATAGTACAGTGCTATAAATATATTTTCTCTTCCTTATGATTTCTTAATATTTTCTTTTCTCTAGATTACTTTATTATAATAATATGGTACATAATACATACAAAATATGTGTTAATTGACTTTATGTTATTGGTAAGGCTTTGGTCAACAATAGGCTATTAGTAGTTATGTTTTTTAGAGAAATCAAAAGTTCTAATGGATTTTCAAGTACATGGGGGTTGGTGCTCCTAAACTCGGTGTTGTTCAAGAGACTTGGCCCTTGGATATTTTGTATTTGGGATATTAACCTCTTATCAGATATATAGTTAGCAAATATTTTCTTCCATTCAGTGGGTAATCTTTTTGTGTTGTTGATGGTTTCCTTTACTGTGCAGAGCTTTTTAGTTTGATGGAGTTCCATCAGCTTTTGCTACCTCTGCTTTTGGTGTTTCTTTTGGTAAAGGTGTTCATCCTTTATCCTGACTTCTTTTTCTTCATAGCATTTCATTCTGTGTGACATGTTCTTGCACACTTGTTTACTTCTTCACTGTTTCTTCACATGAAAATATAAGCCTCAAAACCTTCGTACATTGTAGGAATCCAATATAGTTGTTAAACAAACAAAATAAAATCTTCATTGAGTGCCTGCTTGTGACAATCTCTTAGATGCTCAGGGTAAAGAAATAATCAAAACATGGGGCGCCTGTGTGGCTCAGTCGGTTAAGCGGCTGACTTCAGCTCAGGTCATGATCTCGCAGTCCGTGAGTTCGAGCCCCGCGTTGGGCTCTGTGCTGATAGCTCAGAGCCTGGAGCCTGTTTCAGATTCTGTGTCTCCCTCTCTCTGACCCTCCCCCATTCATGCTCTGTCTCTCTCTGTCTCAAAAATAAATAAACGTTTAAAAAAAAATTTTTGGATTGGATTGTCAGGAGAGGTCTGTCTGATGGACGCCATTTAAGCTGAGACGTAAAGTAAGAGAAAGAGCTAATCAGGCTAGTAGTGGGGTGGAGAAGCATTTGGAACACAGGCATGAACCTGGGCAAAGCCCTCTCCAGGATTTTCTGCATTCACTCCTGATATCTCCTCTACTGGGATGCTTGTTTGCATCCATGATTCATAGATGTTTAAAGCTAGAAGCGATCCAAGAGGCTATCTAGCCCATCCTCTCGTTTTACAGAAGAAACTGCATACTCTGCTAGAGATTTTCAAAGTCTTTAAACTGAGGCTGAGATAGGTTAGATGCCCTGTGGGAGGTCAGCAGGCTGACAGCGCTACTGACTACGTGTAGAACCATGTAGAATCTGGTCTTCTGTACTTCCTATTCAGTTGTTTATTCATCATTCAGACATCCACATTCAACATATCAATAATAGTAACTTTGCTGGGCACTTGGGTGGCTCAGTCAGTTGAGTGTCTCACTCTTGATTTCGGCTCAGGTCATGATTCCAGGGTCATGAGATTGAGCCCCATGTCTGGCTCCGCACTAAGATTCTCTTTCCCTCTCCCTCTCCCTTTGCCCCTCCCCTGCTCATGCTCTCTCTGTCTCTCTCTCTGAAATAAAGTAAAATAATAATAATAGTAACTTCCACAGAGAAACTACTATACACGCTAGGCATTGTTCTAAGTGCTTCATATGTATTAATTCACTTAATCCTCATAATAGCAAATGCAGGAGATATTTTTAAATTATCCTCTCATTACTTAGAGACAACTTAGAAATAAAAAGATTAAGCAACATGCCCACAGTCACACAGCTAGTGACAGAATTGGCCACCCACATTCCAGAGTACACACTCAGTTTCCAAGTGGCTGCCTCTTTCTGTGCTGTAGTTTTCCATCCTAGGGATGATGTTTCATTTTGCAAAGGTCGTTCCTGCTAAAATTAATGTGACATCTTCTACAATTTGTCATTAAAGCTTTATAGTAAGATCATTTGTAAAACTGCTTAACTTAGTATTACTGATTAGGACTGAAGCAATGAAATCGAGGTCTATGGGCAGAGCAGGCTTTCACCAAAAATAAGCTGATGCTAAAACAATTTTTAGATGTTTTGTTCCATCTGCTTTTTCACCCACTCCACAAGTTGAGCCAATGCACACATAGTTCCTTGATAGAGCAAGGTTCTGGAACCTTCTCTTATCTGAAGTTCCCACAGTACATGCGTATGAAACCTGGAATCACTCTCTGCTTTGGTGAATTGAGGTCAGACTGACCCCTGAGGTTATCAAAACATGGAATTCAAAAAGTCATTGAGAATTCTGTTTTATAATTCTAAAGTAACTGAATCCAATGGCCCTAAACCATCTGCTTTGTCTCCTGCAACATGGTACAAGTTTTAATAGTTATCCACGTTTTGTGTTTTCTTTTTCCAAATGAGAAGATGAGTCATAACACTGAAGGTGATTTTAAAACTCTGCAAGTCCACATGCTATTATCTTTTACAAACAAACAAAAATAGTTATTTAAAATGAAAGGTAGCCCCAAGACACCATTTATATTGTTAAACTAATCAAGCAATTTTATATTTTAAGACAAATGCATTGCCTAACTATATATTATTTAGACTTTCCAAATTCATCAAGTATAAGGCTTTTCTCTGTATTGCTTGCCAAACTACACACATACCAAAAAGGGGGGGGGGGGGGGGGGAGAAAAAGAAAAACCTTATATTTTCATGGAAAATGGTCTGAGCCAACCCTCCCACTAGATCTGAATTTGAGTGATAGTATATGATCCCTACCATCTGTATGCAGACTTTCCCAGTGGGTAAATGATACTAAGGAAAATTGTTATAAAACAGAACCTGACCTGTTTTCATGGGTTGATTTAACTGAACCTAAAAGGCAGGCCTGCAGTATAAGTGTATTTTCCAAGTAAGTTCAAATTGTATGTCATTCCAGATTGCTGTTTTCAATTATTCCTTCAAAACATTAGGCAAGCTAAATTGTACAAATATCAACTTATTTTAAAAACCAACACTTTCCAAGGCTTTAAATAAAGTTAGATCCAACTCATATTACCTTTCCATGTTTTTACATCTTTGCTCCTCATGTCCCTGAGAATTGGCTGACCAAATTAGTCACCAAATTAGATGGCGTTTTAAACCATGATGTAAAAAATTAGCTTTGCAAATCTGTAGCATTAATAAGCTTAAACCCACCTGTTCAAAACATGAGTCTTAGAATCATTAATTTCCAGTTTTCCACTATTATATAAATTCACTCATTTAATGCCTTTGCACTTTTAATAGACATTCTTGACAATTTATTTGATTGGGAAAAAATTTGAGAATAACCAAGAATAATTCCGTACTTTCGTGTTGTATGAAGATTTAGTCATTTGGAAAAGAAAAATATTACTCATATATTTTTAAGGGGAATGTAACTAAACAGAGGTAAATGGTAAATTCCATTCCTTTTTTTGTCTCATAAGTAAAATATACATATTACGTTTCTTTAGAATTCTCCAAGAAGAAAAAACAGAATAGAGGTTATAATTTTAGACAAGAATTAGCAAAATCAGATTCTGATCTCAGTTTTGTAGTTGTCTGGCTTTGGGGATGTCATTTAATTTCTTAGGTCCACAGGTCCTGAAAAACATAAAAGCTCAACAGAGAAATTTCTACATTCTTTTTTCTAGATCATGCTATGGTTTGAGTACTCTGGCAGACTTCATAACTCTGATTCCCAAAGGCTATCCATCATTCCACATGGGAGTAGGGGTGGGAATCAGGGTGGAAGAACGGATAGCAAGCCTGATCACAACCCATGACATGATACCAGAAAGTAACCTGTTAAATGCAAAAACTGGCAATGGCTCCCATTGTGATAAAACTTCGATTAATCCAACATGAACTCTTTTCCATAAATTCAGAATTTAGTTGGAGAGATGACAGCAGGGAAGTTTTAGAGATCAAGGGCCAAGAGGGCTGATATTGCCTAGGGTCGTGTTGCTAGTAATTGATGAGGAAAGATAAGAGCCCAGTTCTCCTGAGAGCTGAGCCTGAACTTGTAACCACTGTATTATCAAACCAAAACACTTTTATGAGAAAACATACAAGTTCATAGCTCATCATAAGTGTTGAAATTTCCAGGTACAAGTCTCTGTTAGGCCCTGGATCACTTTATGAGATGGTTTGCTAACACCGGGTGCGGTGGTTCTCTATCAGTTGGCATTTTGGGCCTCTTTGAGTTGGGAGAGGGAAGAGCATTAAACCAGAATTCCTTTGCAGCAATCATATACTGACTTCTTAAAGATTTGCTTGCTTCTTATCTGTTGTAACTCACCCAATCCCCACTCAAAGTCCCCTCCTGACTAGCAATCTTGCAGTTAAACATGGCCTAGTGACAAAGTTCTAGCCCAAAATACACCAGTGAAGGTCTTAACTGTGGGGTCTTGGGGAAACTTTGCTTTCCTACTAAAAAGAAATAAGCCAACGTTTTCCCCTGCTAGCACTATGATTTTCCTCCTTCTTCAGACCTGATAAGTAAAAATATGGTTGGAGGTGGAGTAGCCATATTGCAACCATAAGACAGTAAGCAAGAAGATGCTAAGGATTGTGGAATGAAATGATAGATTCCATTTTTATTGGCATTGTGTAAGACCACACCTGGATTGCCTTCCTCCGGACTCTCTGTTATAGGAAACAAATAAGACCTTATTTCTTTAAGCCCCACCATCTGCCATGCTTTCTTATATTGGTAGGTGAAGGCAGTACTAGCTCACAGCTTAGATAATTACTAAACCTGAATGCCTTGTTTAAAATAGCTACTTGGAGGTCTCCTGAAGAGTCTGAATCAATCAATAAGCTTCCAAAACTATAGTGTTAACATTTTTTATTCTTGCCTTAAATTGTTTATATGGAGGCCCATAAAAAGATGGTGCATTCTTGAAAAAATGTGGAGCCTAAAGATATTTCAAAATTTGATCTCCTTTCTGTTCTGTTTCAATCAACGATATTTCTGTAGTTATTAAAAGCTTACCTTTTATGCCTACTTGTCAATAATTGTTTGGAGAATTGGCTTTCACAGACAAAAGAAATGGCCTGGGGAAAATATTGGTGCTTTTATTATAGATCTGTACCTTCTTTCTTAACCTTGAATTGGGACAGCATATGATAATTTCTTAATTTTTTTCAATGTTTATTTATTTTTTGAGAGAGAGAGAGAGAGAGAGAGAGAGAGAGTACAAGCAGGGAAGGGGCAGAGAGAGAGGGAGACACAAAATCTCCAGGCTCTGAGCTGGCTCCAGCTCTGAGCTGTCAGCACAGGGCCTGACGCAGGGCTCAAACTCAGACCGTGAGATCATGACCTGAGCCGAAGTCGCGGGCTCAGCCGACTGAGCCACCCAGGTGCCCCAGCATATGATAATTTCTTAAATGATAAATTCATTCACTTGATAAATATTTCTGGATGCTTATAAATCAGGAAACATGAATAAACATAGTCCTAGATGTCAAGAAAGATTCAGTTTGGACGGACCATTGAGTGCCTTGGTTAGGAGGCAACAGAAATTATGTTGAGAAACTGTCTTGTATTCGAAGTTAATTATGCAGCTTTCTGTCAACTACTCCTCATTGACTCAAAACTGATATTGATTGCATCATCACCTCTGGCAGAAATTAAAGAAAAGCATCTGAAATAAATACTGTACATGACATAGGCAACACCCCTGAGAACAGAAAAGGAAACAAAGGTGGGTATGCATGGTATATTTGAAAAAGGGCAAATAGATCAGGAAAACAGGACTGAGGAACGTGGTCAGGAATTATGCCATCCTACCTGACGGCATATATATTTTCTCATTGAAGAAGGACAGAAAGTGAGGTGAGGGGCAACGAAGTGGGGGATTTATAATAAGAAAAATGAAAAGAATTGTATTAGTTTGCTCAGACTGCTATAGCAAAATATTATACACTGGGTGGCCTAAACAACAGAAACTTAAATTTAAAAAATGAATACGATAAGAAAGAATGAACTCTGGCCATTTGTTGCAATGTGGATGGAACTGGAGAGTGTTATGCTAAGTGAAATAAGTCAGGCAGAGAAAGACAGATACCATATG
Source organism: Prionailurus viverrinus (assembly GCF_022837055.1). Classification (NCBI taxonomy): domain Eukaryota; kingdom Metazoa; phylum Chordata; class Mammalia; order Carnivora; family Felidae; genus Prionailurus; species Prionailurus viverrinus. The sequence continues at coordinate 81,742,448 of NC_062562.1, read as the reverse complement.
CTTTCACTCATATGTGGATCCTGAGAAACTCAACAGAAGGGGGGAGGAGAAGGGGGAAAAAATGTTCCAGAGAAGGAAGGAGGCAAACCATAAAAGACTCTTAAATACTGAGAATAAACTGAGGGTTGATGGGGGGTGGGGGTTAGGGGAAAGTGGGTGATGGGTACTGAGGAGGGCACCTGTTGGGATGAGCACTGGGTGTTGTATGGAAACCAATTTGACAATAAATTTCATTTAAAAAATAAAAAATAAAAAATAAAATAAAGTAAAATAAAATAAAATAAAATAGGAATAGGAATTCAATGACCTGCAGGAAAACATTAAAGTTGCCTAAGCAAAGTAGACATCCATGCCAGAGTGAGGGTGCAGAGGAACTCTTTTGGCCCAAAGCAGGGTATCAGAACTAGGGTATATAAAGGAGAGTATCCACTCAGTGGACATCCTTGCACAGGGTTAGGGACCCCAAGATGGGTAAGGAGGGTGTTCCTAAGAAAGAATGGCTCAGAGTGGAATGTTCGAGCCCAAGTGGAAAAGGGAAGGCAAAAGTGAGGAAGCATGGCTCACTCTATGATGTTGCAGCCCAAGGGAGATGAAGCTCAATGAGGGGACATCTTCCCAGTGCAGACAGTCAGAGAATAAGCAGGGTGAGAAGGGCCTCCATCCATGTGGAAGGATATCCCAGAATGTTGAAGTCTAAGAGGGATGGGGATGGTGTTCCTAATGAGAAGAAGCTAGGGTGGGATGTCAGAGCCTGTGTAAGTCAAGGAAGGCGAACCAAGGAAGGAAAACCTAGTGTAAAACACAGGAGGCCAAGTGCAATGTGGAGCATGCCTATGTGTGGAGGGATGGCATGGGGTGACGGGACCTATGCAGTGTAAGGAGGGCATCCCTAAAAAGGGCAGCCTACATGCATTGTCAGAACCTGAGTAGGATAAGGAGGGCATCTACATAGGAAGGCACTCAGGATAGTGTGTGTCAGCCCAAACAAAGTTAGTGAGGAAACTACACAGGGAGAAAGGCAACTGACACATGGCATCAGAGCCCAAGCTGTGTGAGGAGGGCCTCTTCATAAGAGGGTGGACTGGCAAGGGATGTCAAAGCCTAAGCAGGATGAAGAAGGGAGGTAATGGTGGCAGCAACCTGTGTGAATGGTTACACACAGGGGGAGTGATCAAAGAAGTAAATATGTTAAGAATAATGAAAGCTAGGGGGCGCCTGAGTGGCTCAGTGGGTTGAGCGTCAGGTCATGATCTCAAGGTTTGTGAATTCGAGCCCCGTGTCGGGCTCTGTGCCGTCAGGGCAGAGCCCACCTCGGATCCTCTGTTCTCCTCTCTTTCTGCCCCTCCCTCGCTCATGCTCTCTCTCTCAAAAATAAATAAGTAGTTTAAAAAAGAAGAAAAATAAAAAATAATGAAGGCAAGGATTCTCACTGGTGGAGAAGGACATTGCAAATATGGAAGAAGAACTAGAATGAGCTCTGTAGTGCAAAATTAAAACTAGAAGTATCCATGTGCAATAAGTTTGGGTATATAGAAGTATGTTGACATGGAAATAAATGTGTATTTGCATGTACCTATTATAGTCTCCCACTCTGTCTACTGAGAAGACATGGGAGAAGTGACACAGCAATGGCAAAGAATACACGTAGTACTCTAATCTTGGTTTCTATGTACAATTTCCATTAAGAAGGATTTAGGGACTCATGGAGAAATAACTCATCTAAGGTGGGGCAGGGAAAGTGTGAGATGAGCCTGGGACATCATGCTGTGTTATAAAGTAAGAAAGTATACCGAAGGAGCTGGTTATATGTCAAAAGGACATGGAAGGCAACTTGAATTCGTCTGAATCTAGGACAATTTGAGCACCAAAATAAATAGGGATAGTAATGGATTATAACCCGTGACTAAAACAGAGCACTATGAGTCCATACTGCTATCAATAAACAAACAGGAATATTTATATAATTTTAAAGTAATTACCCACAAAATGCATATCAATCACAAAGGGTGTGATTGAAGTGGAGAAGCCTGATAGACACCACTTTTTTTTTAAGTTTATTTGTTTATTTTGAGAGAGAGCAAGTGGGGGAGGGGGAGAGAGAGAGGGAGAGGCAGAGAATCCAAAGCAAATTTTCTATTTTTTTTCCTAATTCAGTTTTGGAAAGTAATAAATGTCTGACTGTGCAGAGCCCGATGTGGGGCTCAAACTCACGAACCATGAGATCATGACCAAAGAGGAAGTCAGACACTTAACTAATTAAGCCACCCAGACGCCCCTGATAGACACCACTTTTTAACCAAGTGACCAAAGTGAATGTCATAGACAAATCCAAATCCTGTCACTGATATGATACAATGAGAAGAGCACAGCACAATGTCTGTGGTATTTCTAATTTTTTTTAATGTTTATTTATTTTTGAGACAGAGAGAGACAGAGCATGAATGGGGGAGGGTCAGAGAGAGAGGGAGACACAGAATCTGAAGCAGGCTCCAGGCTCTGAGCTATCAGCACAGAGCCCGACATGGGGCTCGAACTCACGGACCGTGAGATCATGACCTGAGCCGAAGTCAGATGCTTAACCAACTGAGCCACGCAGGCACCCCAGTGGTATTTCTAATGAAAACGAATAGCCTGAATGTATTCTTGAGGAAACATAAAACAAGCTCAAATTAAGAGATATTCCACAATAAAACCGACCTAATCTTCATGTCAAGGTCATGAAAATTAAAGAAAAACCAAGGAGCAGTTGCAACCCCTCGGAGGGTAAGGAGGGTAAGGAAATGTGGCAACCAGTTGCTACAGTAGATCCTTTTGCATTAATGAGACAATGGAAGAAACCTGAATTGGGTTTGAGGATTTTGATAACTGACTATAAGTAAATGATCTTGTTTACAGGAAATAAACCAACAGCAGTCAGGGGTGATGAAGTATCATGTCAGCAACTTACTTTCGAACTGTTTAGGAAAAAGAGTTCTTTGTATAGTACTGGCAACTTTTCTGTAAGCTTCAGATTATTAAAGTAAAAAATGTATTGAAAAGACTTGACTTCTTCCTTACCAATCTGGAGGCCTTTTATTTCTTTTGTCTGATTGCTGTAGCTAGGACTTCCAGTAGTACGTTGAATAAAGGTGGTAAGAATTGACATCCTCGTCTTGTTCTTGAGCTTAGAAGAAAAGTTCGTAGTTTCTAACCATCGAATATGATGTTTGCTGTGGGCTTTTCATAGATGGTCTTTATTAGATTGAGGTATATTCCTTCTAAATCGACTTTGTTAAGGGTTTTTATCATGAATGGATGTTGTTGTCAAATGCTTTTTCTGCAATTATTGCAATGATCATATGGTTTTTATCCTTTGTTTTAAATGTGTTTTCATTTTTAAAAGAGAGAGAGAGCAGGGGAAGGGCAGAGAGAGGGGGGACAGAGGATGTGAAGCAGGCCCTGCCCTGACAACAGAGAACCCAATGTGGGGCTCAAACCCACAAACCGTGAGATCATGACCTGAGCCAAAGTCGGATGCTTAACTGACTGAGCCACCCAGGTGCCCGCTATCCTTTCTTTTGTTGATGTGATGTGTCATGTTGATTGATTGTAAATATTGAACCACACATGCATCCTGGAATAAATTCCAGTTGATAATGGAGAATGTTTTTTAATGTATTGTTGGATTTGGTTTGCTAATATTTTATTGAGGATTTTTGTATCTATATTTATCAGAGATATTGTCCTATAGTTTTCTTTTTTTGTAGTGTCTTTGTCTGGTTTTGTTATCAGGGTAATGCTGGCCTTGTAGGATGAATTTGGAAGCTTTCCTTCCTCTACTACTTTGTTTTAATGTTTATTTATTCATTTTGAGAGAGAGAGAGAAAGAGAGCATGAGCGGGAGAGGGGCAGAGAGAGAGGGAGAGAATCCCAAGCAGGTTCAATGTTATCAGTGTGAAGTCCAACATGGGACTCAGTCTCACAAACTGTGAGATCATAACCTGAGCCAAAATCAAGAACTGGGTGTTTAACCACCTGAGCCACCTAGGCACCTCTCTTGTATTTTTGAAATAGTTTGAGAACAAGCATTAACATTTATTTATTTATTTATTTATTTATTTATTTATTTATTTATATGAAATTTATTGTCAAATTGGTTTCCATACAACATCCAGTGCTCATCCCAACAGGTGCTCTCCTCAATGCCCATCACCCACTTTCCCCTTCCCCCAGCCCCCATCAACCTTCAGTTTGTTCTCAGTATTTAAGAGTCTCTTATGGTTTGCCTCCTTCCCTCTCTGTAACTTTTTTTCCCCCACCTCCCCCTCCCCCCTGGTCTTCTGTTGAGTTTCTCAGGATCCACATATGAGTGAAAACATATGGTATCTGTCTTTCTCTGCCTGACTTATTTCACTTAGCATAACACTCTCCAGTTTCATCCACGTTGCTACAAAAGGCCATATTTCATTCTTTCTCATTTCCAAGTAGTATTCCATTGTATATATAAACCACATCTTCTTTATCCATTCGTCAGTTGATGGATATTTAGGCTCTTTCCATAATTTGGCTATTGTTGAAAGTGCTGCTATAAACATTGGGGTACAAGTGCCCCTATGCATCAGCACCCCTGTATCCCTTGGGTATATGCCTACCAGTGGTATTGCTGGGTCACAGAGTAGATCTATTTTTAATTTTTTGAGGAACCTCCACACCATTTTCCAGAGTGGCTGCACCAGTTAGCATTCCCACCAACAGTGCAAGACGGTTCCTGCTTCTCCACATCCTCTCCAGCATCTATATTCTTCTTATTTGTTCATTTTAGCCACTCTGACCCACAAGAGGTGGTATCTCAGTGTGGGCATTAATACTTTTTTAAATGTTAGGTAGAATTCACCTCTAAAGCCATCTGGTCCTGGACTTTGTTTATTGGAAGTTTTAAATTGCTGATTCTATTTCATTGCTCATAACCAGTCTGTCCAAATTTTCTATATTTTTTTCCTGTTTCAGTTTTGAAAGGTTATATATGCCTAGGAATTTATCCTCTTCTTCTAGGTTGTCCAATTTGTTGACATACAATTTTTCACAATGTTCTCTTACTTCTGTGGTGTTGGTCATTACCTCTCCTCCTTCATTTCTGATTTTATTTTAGTCCTCTGTCTTTTCTTGACAAGTCTGGTGAAAGGTTTATCCCTTCAAAGAACCGGCTCTTACTTTTATTGATCTTTTCTATTGCTTTTTTTTTTAGTCTCATTTTCATTTATTTCTTCTCTAATCTTTATTATTTCTTTCCTTCTACATGACATGATACTATATACAGAAAACCCAAGATTCCACCTAAAAACTACTAGTACTAGTAAATGAATTCAATAAAGTCACAAGATGCAAAATTAATATACAGAAATCTGAATTTCTATACATTAATGAAATAGCAGAAAGAAAATTTTATTTATTTATTTATTTATTTAATATATGAAATTTATTGTCAAATTGGTTTCCATACAACACCAAGTGCTCATCCCAAAAGGTGCCCTCCTCAATACCCATCACCCACCCTCTCCTCCCTCCCACCCCCCATCAACCCTCAGTTTGTTCTCAGTTTTTAAGAGTCTCTTATGCTTTGGCTCTCTCCCACTCTAACCTCTTTTTTTTTTCCTTCCCCTCCCCCATGGGTTCCTGTTAAGTTTCTCAGGATCCACATATGAGTGAACCCATATGGTATCTGTCTTTCTCTGTATGGCTTATTTCACTTAGCATCACACTCTCCAGTTCCATCCACGTTGCTACAAAAGGCCATATTTCATTTGTTCTCATTGCCACGTAATATTCCATTGTGTATATAAACCACAATTTCTTTATCCATTCATCAGTTGATGGACATTTAGGCTCTTTCCATAATTTGGCTATTGTTGACAGTGCTGCTATGAACATTGGGGTACAGGTGCCCCTATGCATCAGTACTCCTGTATCCCTTGGGTAAATTCCTAGCAGTGCTATTGCTGGGTCATAGGGTAGGTCTATTTTTAATTTTCTGAGGAACCTCCACACTGCTTTCCAGAGCGGCTGCACCAGTTTGCATTCCCACCAACAGTGCAAGAGAGTTCCCGTTTCTCCACATCCTCTCCAGCATCTATAGTCTCCTGATTTGTTCATTTTGGCCACTCTGACTGGCGTGAGGTGATACCTGAGTGTGGTTTTGATTTGTATTTCCCTGATAAGGAGCGACGCTGAACATCTTTTCATGTGCCTGTTGGCCATCCGGATGTCTTCTTTAGAGAAGTGTCTATTCATGTTTTCTGCCCATTTCCTCACTGGGTTATTTGTTTTTCGGGTGTGGAGTTTGGTGAGCTCTTTATAGATTTTAGATACTAGCCCTTTGTCCGATATGTCATTTGCGAATATCTTTTCCCATTCCGTTGGTTGCCTTTTAGTTTTGTTGGTTGTTTCCTTTGCTGTGCAGAAGCTTTTTATCTTCATAAGGTCCCAGTAATTCACTTTTGCTTTTAATTCCCTTGCCTTTGGGGATGTGTCGAGTAAGAGATTGCTACGGCTGAGGTCAGAGAGGTCTTTTCCTGCTTTCTCCTCTAAGGTTTTGATGGTTTCCTGTCTCACATTTAGGTCCTTTATCCATTTTGAGTTTATTTTTGTGAATGGTGTGAGAAAGTGGTCTAGTTTCAACATTCTGCATGTTGCTGTCCAGTTCTCCCAGCACCATTTGTTAAAGAGGCTGTCTTTTTTCCATTGGATGTTCTTTCCTGCTTTGTCAAAGATGAGTTGGCCATACGTTTGTGGGTCTAGTTCTGGGGTTTCTATTCTATTCCATTGGTCTATGTGTCTGTTTTGGTGCCAATACCATGCTGTCTTGATGATGACAGCTTTGTAGTAGAGGCTAAAGTCTGGGATTGTGATGCCTCCTGCTTTGGTCTTCTTCTTCAAAATTCCTTTGGCTATTCGGGCCTTTTGTGGTTCCGTATGAATTTTAGGATTGCTTGTTCTAGTTTCGAGAAGAATGCTGGTGCAATTTTGATTGGGATTGCATTGAATGTGTAGATAGCTTTGGGTAGTATTGACATTTTGACAATATTTATTCTTCCAATCCATGAGCAGGGAATGTCTTTCCATTTCTTTAAATCTTCAATTACCTTCATAAGTTTTCTATAGTTTTCAGCATACAGATCTTTTACATCTTTGGTTAGATTTATTCCTAGGTATTTTATGCTTCTTGGTGCAATTGTGAATGGGTCAGTTTCTTTATTTGTCTTTCTGTTGCTTCATTGTTAGTGTATAAGAATGCAACTGATTTCTGTACATTGATTTTGTATCCTGCAACTTTGCTGAATTCATGTATCAGTTCTAGCAGACTTTTGGTGGAGTCTATCGGATTTTCCATGTATAATATCATCTCATCTGCAAACAGCGAAAGCTTGACTTCATCTTTGCCAATTTTGATGCCTTTGATTTCCTTTTGTTGTCTGATTGCTGATGCTAGAACTTCCAGCACTATGTTAAACAACAGTGGTGAGAGTGGGCATCCCTGTCGTGTTCCTGATCTCAGGGAAAAAGCTCTCAGTTTTTCCCCGTTGAGGATGATGTTAGCTGTGGGCTTTTCATAAATGGCTTTTATGATGTTCCTTCTATCCCGACTTTCTCAAGGGTTTTTATTAAGAAAGGGTGCTGGATTTTGTCAAAGGCCTTTTCTGCATCGATTGACAGGATCATATGGTTCTTCTCTTTTTTTTTGTTAATGTGATGTATCACGTTGATTGATTTGCGAATGTTGAACCAGCCCTGCATCCCAGGAATGAATCCCACTTGATCATGGTGAATAATTCTTTTTATATGCCGTTGAATTCGATTTGCTACTATCTTATTGGGAATTTTTGCATCCATATTCATCAGGGATATTGGCCTGTAGTTCTCTTTTTTTACTGGGTCCCTGTCTGGTTTAGGAATCAACGTAATACAGGCTTCATAGAATGAGTCTGGAAGTTTTCCTTCCCTTTCTATTTCTTGGAATAGCTTGAGAAGGATAGGTATTATCTCTGCTTTAAACGTCTGGTAGAACTCCCCTGGGAAGCCATCTGGTCCTGGACTCTTATTTGTTGGGAGATTTTTGATAACCGATTCAATTTCTTCACTGGTTATGGGTCTGTTCAAGCTTTCTATTTCCTCCTGATTGAGTTTTGGAAGAGTGTGGGTGTTTAGGAATTTGTCCATTTCTTCCAGGTTGTCCAATTTGTTGGCATATAATTTTTCATAGTATTCCCTGATAATTGTTTGTATCTCTGAGGGATTGGTTGTAATCATTCCATTTTCATTCATGATTTTATCTATTTGGGTCATCTCCCTTTTCTTTTTGAGAAGCCTGGCTAGAGGTTTGCCAATTTTGTTTATTTTTTCAAAAAACCAACTCTTGGTTTCGTTGATCTGCTCTACAGTTTTTTTAGATTCTATATTGTTTATTTCTGCTCTGATGTTTATTATTTCTCTTCTTCTGCTGGGTTTAGGCTGCCTTTGCTGTTCTGCTTCTAGTTCCTTTAGGTGTGATGTTAGATTTTGTATTTGGGATTTTTCTTGTGTCTTGAGATAGGCCTGGATTGCAATGTATTTTCCTCTCAGGACTGCCTTTGCTGCGTCCCAAAGCGTTTGGATTGTTGTATTTTCATTTTCGTTTGTTTCCATATATTTTTTAATTTCTTCTCTAATTGCCTGGTTGACCCATTCATTCTTTAGTAGGGTGTTCTTTAACCTCCATGCTTTTGGAGGTTTTCCAGACTTTTTTCTGTGGTTGATTTCAAGCTTCATAGCATTGTGGTCTGAAAGTATGCATGGTATAATTTCAATTCTTGTAAACTTATGAAGGGCTGTTTTGTGACCCAGTATATGATCTATCTTGGAGAATGTTCCATGTGCACTCGAGAAGAAAGTATATTCTGTTGCTTTGGGAAGCAGAGTTCTAAATATATCTGTCAAGTCCATCTGATCCAATGTCTCATTCAGGGCCCTTGTTTCTTTATTGACCGTGTGTCTAGATGATCTATCCATTTCTGTAAGTGGGGTGTTAAAGTCCCCTGCAATTACCACATTCTTCTCAATAAGGTTGCTTATGTTTATGAGTAATTGTTTCATATATTTGGGGGCTCCAGTATTCGGCGCATAGACATTTATAATTGTTAGCTCTTCCTGATGGATAGACCCTGTAACTATTATATAATGTCCTTCTTCATCTCTTCTTACAGCCTTTAATTTAAAGTCTAGTTTGTCTGATATAAGTATGGCTACTCCGGCTTTCTTTTGGCTTCCAGTAGCATGATAAATAGTTCTCCATCCCCTCACTCTCAATCTAAAGGTGTCCTCAGGTCTAAAATGAGTCTCTTGTAGACAGCAAATAGATGGGTCTTGTTTTTTTATCCATTCTGATACCCTATGTCTTTTGGTTGGTGCATTTACTCCATTTACATTCAGTGTTATTATACAAAGATACGGGTTTAGAGTCATTGTGATGTCTGTATGTTTTATGCTTGTAGTGATGTCTCTGGGACTTTGTCTCACAGGGTCCCCCTTAGGATCTCTTGTAGGGCTGGTTTAGTGGTGACAAATTCCTTCAGTTTTTGTTTGTTTGGGAAGACCTTTATCTCTCCTTCTATTCTAAATGACAGACTTGCTGGATAAAGGATTCTTGGCTGCATATTTTTTCTGTCTAGCACCCTGAAAATCTCGTGCCAATTCTTTCTGGCCTGCCAAGTTTCAAAAGAGAGATCAGTCACGAGTCTTATAGGTCTCCCTTTATATGTGAGGGCACGTTTACCCCTTGCTGCTTTCAGAATTTTCTCTTTATCCTTGTATTTTGCCAGTTTCACTATGATATGTCGTGCAGAAGATCGATTCAAGTTATGTCTGAAGAGAGTTCTCTGTGCCTCTTGGATTTCAATGCCTTTTTCCTTCCCCAGTTCAGGGAAGTTCTCAGCTATTATTTCTTCAAGTACCCCTTCAGCACCTTTCCCTCTCTCTTCCTCCTCTGGGATACCAATTATGCCTATATTATTTCTTTTTAGTGTATCACTTAGTTCTCTAATTTTCCCCTCATACTCCTGGATTTTTTTATCTCTCTTTTTCTCAGCTTCCTCTTTTTCCATAACTTTATCTTCTAGTTCACCTATTCTCTCCTCTGCCTCTTCAATCCGAGCCATGGTGGTTTCCATTTTGTTTTGCATTTCGTTTAAAGAGTTTTTCAGCTCCTCATGACTGTTCCTTAGTCCCTTGATCTCTGTAGCAAGAGATTCTCTGCTGTCCTGTATACTGTTTTCAAGCCCAGCGATTAATTTTATGACTATTATTCTAAATTCACTTTCTGTTATATTATTTAAATCCTTTTTGATCAGCTCATTAGCTGTTGTTATTTCCTGGAGATTCTTCTGAGGGGAATTCTTCCGCTTGGTCATTTTGGATAGTCCCTGGCGTGGTGAGGACCTGCAGGGCACTTCCCCTGTGCTGTGGTGTATAACTGGAGTTGGTGGGCGGGGCTGCAGTCAGACCTGATGTCTGCCCCCAGCCCACCGCTGGGGCCACAGTCAGACTGGTGTGTGCCTTCTCTTCCCCTCTCCTAGGGGCGGGATTCACTGTGGGGTGGCGTGGCCCGTCTGGGCTACTTGCACACTGCCAGGCTTGTGATGCTGGGGATCTGGCGTATTAGCTGGGGTGGGTAGGCAAGGTGCACGGGGGCAGGAGGGGCAGGCTTAGCTCGCTTCTCCTTAGGTGATCCACTTCAGGAGGGGCCCTGTGGCAGCGGGAGGGAGTCAGATCCGCTGCCGGAGGTTTGGCTCCGCAGAAGCACAAAGTTGGGTGTTTGCACGGAGCGAGCAAGTTCCCTGGCAGGAACTGGTTCTCTTTGGGATTTTGGCTGGGGGATGGGCGGGGGAGATGGCGCTGGCGAGTGCCTTTGTTCCCCACCAAACTGAGCTCTGTCATCCGGGGGGCTCAGCAGCTCTCCCTCCCTTTGTCCTCCAGCCTTCCTGCTTTCCGAGCAGAGCTATTAACTTATGACCTCCCAGACGCTAAGTCGCGCTTGCTGTCGGAACACAGTCCGTCAGGCCCCTCCGCTTTTGCCAGCCAGACTCGGGGGCTCTGCTTGGCCGGCGAGCCGCCCCTCCGCCCCGGCTCCCTTCCGCCAGTCCGTGGAGCGCGCACCGCCTCGCTGCCCTTCCTACCCTCTTCCGTGGGCCTCTCGTCTGCGCTTGGCTCTGGTGACTCCGTTCTGCTAATCCTCTGGTGGTTTTCTGGGTTATTTAGGCAGGTGTAGGTGGAATCTAAGTGATCAGCAGGACGCGCGGTGAGCCCAGCGTCCTCCTATGCCGCCATCTTCCGGAATCTCCCAGAAAGAAAATTTTAAAAACAATCCCATTTACAGTTGCATCAAAAAGAATAAAATACCTAGGAATAAATCAACAAAGTCAAAGACCTCTACTCCAAAAACTATAAAACACTGATGAAAGAAGTTGATGATTATACAAACAAATAGAAAGATATTCCATGCTCATGGACTGGAAGAATCAATATTGTTAAAATGTCCATACTACCTAAAACAATCTAAAGATTTAATGCAATCACTGTCAGAACACCAAGAGCATTTTTCACAGAACTGGAACAAGTAACCCTAAAATCTGTATGGAACTACAAAAGGTGCCAAATAGCCAAAGCAGACTTGAAAAGAACAAACTTAGAGATATCACAATCCTAAATTTCAAGATATATTGTATAGCTATAGTAATAAAACAGTATGGTACTGGCACAAAAATAGACACATAGATCAAGGAAACAGAATACAGAGTCCAGAAAAAAATCCACACTTATATGGTCAATTAATCTACCACAAAGGACAGAAGGGTATACAATGGGCAAAAGACAGTCTCTTCCACAAATGGTATTGGGAAAACTGACAGCTATACCCAAAGAATGAAACTGGACCACTTTCTTACACCATAGACAAAAATAAATTCAAAATGGATTAAAGAGCTAAATTTGAGACCTGAAACTATAAAACTCCTAGAAGAAAACATAGGCATCAATTTCTTTGACATTGGCCAAGGAAGCATTTTTCTAGATATGTCTCCTCAGAGAAGGGAAACAAAAACAAAATTAAACTATTGGAATATACTAAAATAAAAAGCTTTTTCCACAGTGAAGGAAACCATCAATAAAATGGCAAGGCAACCTATTCAATGGGAGAAGATATTTACAAATGGCATATCCAATAAGGGCTTAATATCCAAAGTATAAGAATTTATACAACTCAACATCAAAAACACAAATAATCTGATTTAAAAATGGACAGAGACATGAACAGACATTTCTCCAAAGAAGACATCCAGATAGCCAACAGACACATGAGAAGATGTTCAGCATCACTAATCATCAGGGAAATGCAAATCAAAACCACAATAAGATATCACTTCACACATGTCAGAATGGCTAAAATAAAAAACACAAGAAACAACAAATCTTGGAACCCTCATGCACTGTTGGTAGGAATGCAAACTGGTACAGCCACTGTGGAAAACAGTACGGAGTTCCTTAAAAAATTAAAAATAGAATTACTGTATGATCTGGTAATTTCACTACTGGGTATTTACCCAAAGAAAATTAAAACACTAATTCAAAGGGATATATGCATCCCTGTGTTTATTTTAGCTTTATTTACAACAACCAAGATATGGGAAAAAACCCAAAGAAGAGGTAGTGTGTGCTTCTTTGGGTTATACACACACACACACACACACACACACACACATATATACACATATATATACACAATGGAATATTACTCATCCATAAAGAAGAATGGATCTTGGCATTTGCAACAAATGGATAGACTTAGGGGGTATGATGCTAAGTGAAATAAGTTATAGAAATGCAAATATCATTATGATTTCCATCATATGGAATTTAAGAAACAAAGCAAATGAACAAAGAAAAAAAAGACAACCAAAACAAAAAAAACAAGCTAATGACTGCCAGAGGAGAGATGAGTGGAGGGGTGGGTGAAATAAAGCAGGTTAAGAGAACACTTATTGTGATGAGCACTGAGTAATGTATAGAACCATTGAATCATCATATTATACACCTGAAACTAATATAACACTGTACACTAATTATACTTCAATAAGAAAACAACAAAATAATAAATATATTCTATACCAACAATAGCTAAACTATGAAAAGAGCTCAAGTGTCCATCAAGTGACAAATGGATAAAGAAAATGTGTTTTGAAATGAAAATGGTATATGAAATGAAAATGAAATGTTGCCATTTGCAACAATGTGGATGAAGCTAGAGAGTATTATGCTAAATGAAGGAAATCAGAGAAAGATAAACACCCTATGATTTCACTCATGTGTGGCATTTAGGAAACAAAGAGATAAACATATAAGAAGAGGGGAAAAAAAAGAAGAGAGAAGCAAAGCATAAGACATTTAAAAATTTTTTTAGTGTTTCTTTTTTATATTTGAGAGAGAGAGAGAGAGAGAGCATGAGTGAGAGAGAGCATGAGTGAGGGAGGGCCAGAGAGACAGAGTGAGAATCTGAAGCAGGCTCCAGGCTCCAAGCTGTCAGCACAGAGCCCAATGCAGGGCTCAAACTTACAAGCAGTGAGATCATGACCTGAGCTGAAGTTGGATGCTTAACCAACTGAGCCACTCAGGTGCCCCAAGAGACTCTTAATGATAGAAAACAAACAGGGTGGATGGAGGGAGGTGGGTGGGGGATAGGTTAAATGGGTGATGGGCATTGAGGAGGATACTTGTTTGGATGAGCACTGGGTGTTATATGTAAGTGACGAATCACTGAATTCTACTCCTGAAACCAATATTACACTACATGTTAACTAACTAGAATTTAAATAAAAACTTAGAAAAAAAATAATAAAGTAAATTAGGGGCAGGTCTCCCTGCCCTTTAGTCATAATAAATAAATACATAAATAAGTAAATAAATGCTGAGTAAAATAAAATTGACTATTTTGTAAATAATTTTAAGTTTATTTTTGAGAGAGAGAGAGCACACACAAGTGGGAGAGGGCAGAGAGAGAGACAGAGATAGAGAATTGAAGCAGGCTTCAGGCTCTTGAACCCACAAACCATGAGATCATGACCTGAACTGAAGTCAAATGCTCAACTGACTGGGTGACGGAGCCACCCAGGCGCCCCTGTTTTAAAAATATTTTTTAAGATTATTTATTTTTGAGAAAGAGAATATAATTGACTATTAAAGTAAAAATAATAAATTGCATTGTACGGTTTATAAATACCTAAGAATATGATGTGTGGCAATACTAGCATGAAGCACAGGAGAAGGAAAACGAAAGCTTACTCTTAGGTTTTAACATTATACATAAAGTGGTAGAAAATTTTGTGAAGGTGTAATCTGTGATAAATTGAAAAGGCATATAGTAAACCCTAGAACAGCCACTGATAAAGTAAACAGAGAAACATTAGCAGTGAACAGCTTAGGAGTTCAAAGACAAAAAACAGCTGTATAAACTGTAAGAAAGCATGTGACATAGCTTAGGAAAACAGCTAAGAATGACATATTAATATGGCACAAAAGGAAAAGTAATTAGGGCAAGAATGACAGACTTCATTACAGAAAGCTCTAAAATTTTTCACATTGAAGGACTCTACAGACAAAATTGAAAGCAAACATCAAGCATGGAGGGGTGGAAATCTCTAATATATTCCAGGCAAAGGGTTGATATTACCAATATATAAAGGGCTATTACAAACCAGTAAAAAAAATTATAGGAATTCCAATTTAAAAACAAACCAGAGGCAATTTATAAAGAGGAAATTATGGGCAAAACTATCCTTATCCTAATTCTATGCTCGATATAAAATGCAAAAAAATTAATAATAATAATAATAATATAAAATAAAAAATGGGGTGCCTGTGTGGCTCAGTCAGTTAAGCGTCCGACTTCAGCTCAGGTCATGATCTTGCGGTTTGTGAGTTCGAGCCCTGCTTCGGGCTCTGTGCTGACAGTTCGGAGCCTGGAGCCTGCTTTGGATTCTGTGTCTCCTTCTTTCTCTGCCCCTCCCCCACTTGTGCTGTCTCTTTCTGTCTATCAAAAATAAATAAATGTAAAAAAATTTTTTTTTAATTTTTACATAAAATGCAAGATTAGGTGTAGATACATAGATACCTGTTCCCAAATATAACTTGAGCTTGATTCTGTGCATTTAGAGGGGTATATTTAATACATGGGATTTTATAATGTGAAGCTGCCATAAATCAGAATGAGGTGATATTTTACACTTCTTCTACCACTTATCATGTAGCCTCACAAAGTAGAAGTTACTTTTCTATCAAAATAGGAGAGAATATAACCAGTAGTTGGAATTATGGTTTATTTTTCAGAGATCAATTCAATGAATTGTAAGATGTAACTACATGATTCTTTTTATGAATTCACAATCTAAGGAAGAAAGATAGTACAAATATTTTAACTAACTGAAAGTTGCAATAAGCCAAGACCATTTACATCCCCGAATAGAGGGATAATGTTAAGATTAAAAGATTAGGGAGGGATTGGAGATTAAAAAGTGAGCACTGGAGTATCTAAAATCTGTTCCACCTTAAATGACAACATGTACTTGAAGGAGGAAGGAAAGTAAAACATTTCCTACAGCTTTACTTTCCCCACTTTTGACTGTTAGATTCATCTTATAGCCATCCAAAAGGATGGCCTCTAAAAAAATTAGCTTAACCCAAATGTAGTTGTAAAAAAAACACGTATATCTTTGAAATAAAATCTCCATCATCCATGTAAGGTTTATAAAACCACTCTTTAAATAAGCATTGTGAAAATGACTAGTTACGGTACATGAATTCATACAAACCTGTGAGACCGCTCTTTGGGGTAACAGTGAAATGTCACATTCAGGAATATTGCCTTCAAGAGAGACTTTAGACAGACTTGGTTCAGGAAAAATGGATTCTTCATTAGCAGCTACTTTGAGTTTTAGGTTGTTTCTCCATTTTAGCAATTGAAGTTCATGTTTTAATATCTGCCATGAAAATAATTGATAAATTCCATGGAATTGTTGTAAAGGTTAAATGAGATGATATATATCAAGCATAGTGTGGGGCACCTGGGTGGCTCAGTTGGTTAAGCTTCTGACTCAATTTCAGCTCAGGCCATGATTTCAAATGTTCATGGGATTGGGCCCATTCTCTCTTCCTCTCACCCTGCCCTTCCCTGGCTTGTATATGAGCATGTGCTCTCTCACTCCTTCAAAATAAACTTTTTTTAAAAAAGCACAGTGCTCAATACCATGATAGCACCAATTAAGCACTATTTATTGTTACTATCATTGTTATATAAACTGTCTTGTCAATAGCATGTTTAATATTCTCTGGACCACCAAGGCATTAGACATCATTTCCATTAGTTGTAAGACAACATTGGCACAGGCAACAACCTTGAAGATGTGGTCCAGCTCCTCCTTCAGATGAGGAAGCTGAAACCCACAGAGTCGAGGTTCTGGTAACGATAGAACTGATATTTGGGGCATGGAAAGGAGGTGGTTAGCACAGAAATTTAAAAAAAGAAAGGAGAGACAGAAGAAAGCATCTGGGGACTTGCCTGATTTATTGTTACAAGAAGTCCCCATTTTAACTTTCAATACATTCCTTAAAACTGCATAATCAAGAAAAAGCCATAAGGGCAAACAAATGTTACACACAATTTTGATTATTATTAGTTATATATAATATATAATTATTACATATTATTATATAGTATATATTATATATAGTTATATAATTATTACATATTATGATATAGTATATATATATATATATATATATATATATTATTATATATACCTGCCTCCTTCACTTCATCCTCCTAAGTGAGTGATTATTAGGCCAAGAAATCACATAGCTAGAAGCAAATATTTTCTCTAAACACTCAATTAACTATATAATATACATCTATATTAAGGATAATACTATATTATGTATAATATACATTATTATATGTATTAATTGTGTCAACTACTACATGCAAAACATTATACTCAATGTATGTGTATGATTAAGAGAACGATTTTGCCTCAAGGATGTTCAGATTTAGAGGGATGTGAAAGGAGCAGACTAGTCACGTACAGTTATTTATTGCACCATTGGACAATCACTGATCAGGCATGGGGGGAGCCAAGGTCAAAGTACTAGCTTAGTACACAGTGTTGAAAAACACTGAACAAGCAGATTAAAACAGTGGAACCTGAAGTATAACTGTTTAACTGGCAACATTGAAAATGAACTCCACAAAATTCTAGAGGACATCCTATAAGAACACCTGTTCAATACCAGCAGATAATAAACTTCCAGAGAGCAAGAATATGCTTTATGCATGTCAGTATCCTTTGCAGGCTCCAGCACTGTTTCAAGGATTATGTAAGCAATAAATCTTTTCATGCCCTCTCGGGACGTATGTAGTATCATCAGTCTCAACATCTGAACTAGTTAGCGGTGGGAGGCATTGATCCTGCCCTCCACCAGGCAATGACAAAACAGGGAGTTTAACTTCTTATTTTTCTCTTTCCTATTTATTCCAACTTTGTATTTCAAAGACTATTGATAAAATATTACCTACTGAATAAAATACCTAAAAAAATTTCAGCATTTTTCTGTCTGATCCTAATAGTTACTGTGCTTACTAAAACAATATTAAATAGTAATTTACTAATAGCTTAAGCAAACTAGAGATATTTTCAGGTTTGGAGGAATTTCCTTGGATCCTCTATTTTAATTGTTTTAATGCCTGGGGGCACCTGGGTGGCTCATTCGGGTGGGCGTCTGACTTTGGCTCAGGTTATGATCTCACTTCCTGGGTTTGAACCCTGCGTCAGGCTCTGTACTGACAGCTCAGAGCCTGGAGCCTGCTTCAGATTCTGTGTCTCCCTCTCTCTCTGCCCCTCCTTCCTTCTTCGTTCGCACTCTGTTTCTCTCTCTCTCAAAAATAAATAAATAAATATTTTTAAAAATTAATTACTTTAATTGCTGGGGGGGGGGGAGGAGGTGTCCCAGTTAAGAATGATCCTTTAATTTTAGCAATTTAGTAATTTTTAAAATTATTTGATATTAAAATTATAATTTGTTACATTAAATGTTGAAAAAGAATAAATAACAATTTAATCTTACCTAGAAAAAAACTATTCAGTCTTTAGCACAACAAATAGTTTCTCTTCCATTTTAGACATCTATACCCATCTAATCACTTGCTTGAGCAAAATTCTTAGTCTTTATCAATAACTTTAAACAAAATGTTGAAATGATTTTTCTCAGTGTTCATAGTTGAAACAACAGAATTTATTAGAAAATATTCTTGGTAGCTGAAGTGAAATTTAAATTATTAAATTACAAGAATAAAGACCCCACCAAAAGTATGTAATATTCAGGATTTTAGTACTTTCCACACATAGCATCATTATCTGAAGCCACATCGATGTAACACCAAAATTAAATTTCTAAAAATACTAAGTTTCCAAGATACCGTACCAGCTCATCTTCTCTCTTTTTATACTTAAGTCTTGCTTTATCCCTCCATTTAGTTAGGATAGCTGTCAGCTTGTAACAGTGCAACATCTTTTGTACCTGCGATAGTGTATCTAAAGAAAAGTTATTAGATTATTGTATATATTTAAAGATATTTCCCCAAAACCCAAAGTGTTTACAATATGAACCAATATGGCATCTGACAGTTTTTGTTTGATTTTAATTTCTTCTAAAATTAATTATTACGGATAGCGGTAGATTTCTACTCCCGAGACTTTATTAACCTGTAAACATCACCTTTGCCCTTATAAATTAAGATGCAATAGATGTGATAGCACATCTTTATAAAACCAGAATTTCCAAACTTATTCATAGAAATAGAATCATGTGATAGTGTTCTAATTTAGTTAAATGCATTATGATTAAAGAATTTGCTCCATTTTATGTTTTCACCAAGGGTCCAAAGCTCAAATACAGGGGTGGGGCCAGGAAGAAGGATGACTAAGGCAGGCCCCCGGATACCACTGACAGAAGGCAGTGGCTTCCTCACTGCGACCAATTGTTTCCTCCCAGAATTAGAAGTCCATCAGTCTTATGTCAAAACCTTCAGAGGGTTCACTGTGACTGAGAGACCAACAGGAATGGATCAAGGGGAAATAATTCTCTAATTTGCAGCAACGATAAATCAGTATTTGGTGAAGTGGCTAAAATCTGAACAAAAGGCTGGAGTCCCCAGGGGTGTTTGGGTGACTCAGTCCCCTTTAAGCAACCCATTTCAGCTCAGGTCATGATCTCACAGTTCATGGGTTTGAGCCACACTTTGGGCTCTGTGCTGACAGCTCAGCCTGGAACCTGCTTTGGATTCTGTGTCTTCCTCTCTCTCTGCCCCTCCCCTTCTCTGTCTCTCTCTGTCTCTCAAAAATAGATTAAAAAACATTAAAAAAATAAAAAATAAAAATAAAAAAAGGCTGGAGTCCTCTATCCCTGCTCCTAAGATCATGTACTTGCACTGCCTGCTCATCAAAGATTTAAGGAAAAGAAAATTCATTTTCTTTGTTTCCTCATGTACCCATTTCAAATGAAATAGCTGTCATGAATGGAAAACTCTCTACCAAGAAATAATCAATTTTGGTACCCAACTGTGATATACCAGGGGTCTATTAGTAAAAAAGCTGATAGGAGATCCCTATTTCATACAAATACATACAGAAGTTTCTTTTAAACATGACTGTTTTCTGTTACGATGAAACCCTTTGACACAAATCTCATTAAATATTTTAAATTAGGGGCTTTACATTTCATGACAGCTCTCTAGACATAATAATAAATTCTCTAGTACGAACTGCTCAGCCATTAAGTGTGTTGATTCTTTGAATACCTGAATATAAAAAAAAATCAATACTATGTAAGGATTTACCTGTAAGTTGTTTTTTTTGACCTTTTACATAAGAGTGCCAGAGATGAAATGCATATTTTTGAAGTCTGAAATTATTATATTTCATTGCTCTTTCTATTTTCTCAGCCAGCTCATCATCTTCATTTGTAAGAGGTATTGCTATGTCTCTCCAAGAGCTAGAGGCAGAAAATATAGAAAAATAGTATTTTGATGTTATGGCAATACATTACTAAATAAATGGAGAGGGAGAAGGAGTAATACCACCTCCTTTAGCTCCTCAAAAACCACAGCATAGAAAGAAACTGTTCAATTATTGTTATTGTTTTATTTCTAGCTAGTCCTTGCATTTCCTTTGAGCTTGCAATTCCCTTTGCTACATTTCTAAAACCCAGAAAGATCTGGAATCCGGAAGTTTTTCCATAGTCTATTTAGAGGCAAAACTAGACCTGATCTAAAGTAATTTTGCATTAGAACCTCCCTGGGATTGACACATAATTGTTCATAGTCTTTTTTCATTTCATTTCATGTATATACATTTCATTTTATTACATACATATATAATATATACATAGTAGAAATACTAATATGTTTGAATACATTTGGTTCCAGCATGCTGTCTCAGACACCACTGAAGATGTTATATAATATATACAATGTGCAGAAATCACCTTTGTAAAAAATTTTAAGGAAAGGAATATAAATTTCAAAACATATCTCCAAGGGTTTCAAATGAAGGGATTATAGACCTTATACTTTCAATTTTGAAGTTTTTATTAAAAAAAAAAAAAAACACCACAGGGGCACCTGGGTGGCTCAGTCAGTTGAACGTCCAGCTTTGACTCAGGTCACGATCTCACGGTCTGTGAGTTCGAGCCCCACATCAGGCTCTGTTAGCTGTGCTAACAGCTCAGAGCCTGGAGCCTGCTTCAGATTCTGTCTCCATCTCTCTGCCCCTCCCCTGCTCATGCTCTCTCTCTCAACTATAAAATAAAACATTAAAACACACACACACACACAACAAAGTAATACCATGAAGAAGTAAAGAACATATTTTAACTAAGTAAAAGCCAAGTGAAAATAAATTAAATATATAATACAAAATGGTGGAGACATGATTAAATAGATAAAATCAGAACAACTGGCTAAAAATGAGTTGTTCTTCATATGGAGAGTATTAAAAAATAAAAACACAAAGAAATAGTATGTAAAAATCACGTTCTTACCAAAAGTGTGTCTTTACTAAACGTCCAGTATAAAAAGTACATGCTTTTATCATCAATTCTGGAGTCATCTAAAATAAATAAATAAATAAATAAATAAATAAATAAATAAATAAATAAAACAAATATTAGAAATGAATGGAATCCAAAGGCTAACTCCAGAAGCTACACAAGAAAATGAGAGCAATGGTTGCCTTGGGCAGTAAGGAGACAGGAATGGACTGGAAGAACTATATACCATATACACTTTTTGGAATGTTATCATATTATCTATTTTTTTAAGTTAAAATTGCAGCTTAAAATTTTCCCATTATATTGTATTTATTTTAAAGCATTTCAAGGGGTGCCTGGGTGGCTCAGTTGTTTAAGTTTCCAACTTCGGCTCAGGTCATGGTCTCACGGTTCATGAGTTCGAGCCCCGCATTGGGTTCTGTGCTGACAGCTCAGTGCCTGGAGCCTCCTTCAGATTCTGTCTCCCTCTCTCTCAGCCCCTCCCCCCCTCACGCTCTGTCTCTGTCTCAAAAATAAACATTTTTTAAAACATTAAAGCATTTTTAAGTAAGTCTAAGGTATTATTATTGTCAGCTGTATTGATAATAGTATAGAGTTGTAGGTCACTATTAAACTGAATGATTTTGCCTTCTCAAGAATATAAAATTAAATTTTCTTTAAAAAAAAAAAAGAAAGAAAGAAAAAATAAAAGGCTTACCAGAATGTCTCACCAAACAGGCATAGGAAAACCATATAAATTAAGATTTCGGAATATACCAAAAAGATGCAAATTTATTACTTGCAACTATTCACAATAACACACATTGACTGACATGTGTGTTGAACACCTATGTGAGGATTCCTGAAATTATCTGTACTTTCTGTATCTTCTTTAATGAGCAAAGATAATATTATATTAACACATTTGTTATATGTACATGGCTACTATGAAGTGCAAATGGGGTTATTTTTTCTCATGTTATCGCCACCTTGTTTGCCATATAAATAAACATGTGGCCACGTCTGTTTGGTATAGAGATAAGCTTGGTTCAAATCTATACAAACTGCCCAGAATTCTTAATTCCACTTTTCAAAGACAAATGTTTTTCTCCTCAATCATGGATTTATTTTAGGCATACAACAAAGGCCCCTTGCCCCCCACCCCCCATCCCGGCCAATATTCTGCCTGATGTTCAAAGACATTTGGAAACCCTCAGTTTGATGGAGATTATATGCAAATTTTG
This sequence comes from Prionailurus viverrinus, assembly GCF_022837055.1. Lineage (NCBI taxonomy): Eukaryota > Metazoa > Chordata > Mammalia > Carnivora > Felidae > Prionailurus > Prionailurus viverrinus. The sequence goes on along the minus strand of NC_062562.1, from coordinate 81,720,069 downwards.
CTTGTGGGGAGGGGGAACATTAATCATTGGAATCATTCTTTACTAAATTCTGATTTTCATAAGGGAAAGGAATTCAGATGAGTAAAGTAAGAGTATTGGGGATATCACAGCAGGGTGGATAAAACCAGGAAAGGAATGAGGTGACAGAAGAAAAGACAAATTTCATCTACAATACAATCTTTCTGTTCTGCTGTTAGCCCCTAAATTTACTAAGATTAAACTTTTCTTTAGAAGATATAACCTGGGAAGTAATATATAAATATCTACAATAAATGGCATCATTCATTAAAAAATGAGTATATTACATGATTGAATTATAATTCAGTCAGTAAGACTTGAACTTGAGTTTCCTTTCTTTTTTTTTTTAATTTTTTTTTAATGTTTTTATTTATTTTTGAGACAGAGAGAGAAAGAGCATGAGCAGGAGAGGGATAGAGAGAGAGGGAGACACAGAATCCAAAGCAGGCTCCAGGCTCTGAGCTGTCAGCACAGAGCCCAACGAGGGGCCAAACTCACGGACTGTGAGATCATAACCTGAGCTGAAGTCAGATGCCCAACCGACTGAGCCACCCAGGTGCCCCGGGTTTCCTTTCTAATGATCCACTCTTTAAACCAGCATAAAAGTGTTCTTTCTAGTTCTTTCTATTCTATTGTTGAAAGAAGTTGAAGTCCTCATTAATTCATGACTTACTATGCTGGAAGAGTCTGCCATCCTCATATTCCTTTTTAAAGAGTTTCTTGCCCTGAATTCTTATTTTAATTTCACAGATACTGTTCTGACTAAAAACAAAACACACAAAAACACTAATAAAATGAAAATAGCTATGATTTTTCCTCATTGTTGGCATCCTCCTGTTTTCTCCACAGGGAAAATAGCTTTAAGAGATCGCTCTGAGGTACTGGCCTCAGCAAAGACTCAAGCCCAGTAATGCCCCATCCCCCACGCGGGGCTGGGCACAGCTTTACTCCACTGCAGCACCTCTGACCTGTGCCCATATGTTTGGTCACATGATTCTGCTTCCACTGCTCAACGTTTTCACTGTTGCTTTAGCAACTTGCTTTCTACTTTCTGGGGGGGAGTGGGTTGAAATATTTTTATGTATTATTTATTTATTAATTATTATTGTTGTTGAAATATAGTTGACATACACTGTTATATTAGTTTCGGGTATATAACAAAGTGATTTAAAAATCTGTACATTACTCAATGGCTACCACAACTAGTTTAGTAAACATCTGTCATCATACAATTTTTTTTTATATATTATTGACTAGATTCCCGATGCTATACTTTTCCTCTCCATGACTTATTGATTTTTTAACTAAAACTTTGTATCTCTTAATCCCCTCTGCCATTTCATGTATTTCCCACCCACCTCATCTCTGGTAACCATCAGTTTGTCCTCTGTATGTATGAGTCTGTTTCCGTTTTTTTGTTTGTTCATTTGTTTTTCAGAGTCTACATGTAAGTGAAATCATATGGCATCTGTCTTTCTCTGTCTAACTTATTTCACTTAACATCATACCATCTATGTTTTTGCAAATGGTAAGATTTCATTCTTTCTAATGGCTGGATAATATACCGTTGTATACCACCTTTTCTTTATCCATTTATCTATTGATGGACACTTGGGTTGCTCTCATATCTTGGCTATTGTAAAAAATGCTGCAGTAAACACAGGGGTACACATATCTTTTTCAATTTGTGTTTTCATTTTCTTCAAACAAATACCAAAAGTGGAATTAATAGGTTATATGGGGTTTCTATTTTTAATTTTTTGAGGAAACTTCATACTGTTTTCCATATTAGTTGTACCAGTTCACATTCTCACCAACAGTACACAAGGAATCCTTTTTCTTCACATCCTCACCAATACTTGTTTTCTTTCTTTCTTTCTTTCTTTCTTTCTTTCTTTCTTTCTTTCTTTCTTCCTCTTTCTTTCTTGCTTTCCTAGCTGGCCATTCTGATTGATGAGGTGATCTCATTGTGGTTTTGATTTGTATTTCCCTGATAATGAGTGATGTTGAGCATCTTTTCAAATGTCTGCTGGCCATCTATATGTCTTGTTTAGAAAAATGTCTATTCAGGTTCTCTGCCCATTTTAATTAGGTTATTTGTGGGGTTTTGGTGTTGAGTTATGTAAGTTCTTTGTATATTTTAGATATTAAGCCCTTATCAGATATATCATTTGCAAATACCTTCTCCCATTCAGTAGTGGTCTTTTCATCTTGTTGTTAGTTCCCTTTGTTGTGCAAAACCTTTTTATTTTGGTATACTCCTAATAATTTATTTTTGCTTTTATTTTTCTTGCTTGAGGAGACATATCCATACATACGTTGCTAAAGCTGATGTCTGAGAGATTATTGCCTAGGTTTTCTCTTAGGAGTTTTATGATTTGAAGTCTCACATTAAGGTTTTTAATCGATTTTGAGTTTATTTTTGTTAATGGTGTGAGAAAGTGGTTCAGTAGCATTCTTTTAGCTGTAAGTATTTGGTTTCCTAACACCATTTGTTGAAGAGACTGTCTTTTCCCCATTGTATATTCCTGCCTACTTTGCCATAGATTAATTGACAATGTAAGTGTGGGTTTATTTCTGGGATCTCTATCCTAGTCCCTTGATCTATGTGTCTATTTTTTTGCAAGTACCATACTATTTTGGTTTTAATAGCTTTGTAGTATATCCTAAAATCTGAGATCGTGATACCTCTAGCTTTGTTCTTTCCCAAGATTGCTTTTGATTGATTTGCAATTTGAGATTGTGATACCCCTAGCTTTGTTCTTTCCCAAGATTGCTTTGGCTATCCAGGGTCTTTTGCAGCTCCATACAAATTTTAGTATTATTCTAGTTTTGTAAAAAATGCTATTTGTATTTTAACAGAGATTGCATTGAATCTGTAGATTGCTTTAGGTATTATGGATATTTTAACAACATTAAGTCTTCCAATCCATAAGCGTAGTATGTCCTTCCATGTATGTCATCTTTAATTTCTTTCATCAGTGTCTTGTAGTTTTCAGAGTATAGGTCTTTTGCCTCCTTGGTTAAGTTTATTCCTAGGTAATGTATTCTTTTGATGCAATTGTAAGTGAAGTTGTGTTTTTTTTAAATTTCTTTCTGCTACATTGTTATTAGTGTATAAAAATGCAACAAGTTTCTGTATATTAATTTTCTATGCTGCAACTTTGGTGTATTCATTTATTAGTCCTGATAGTTTTTTGGTGGAATGTTGGGGTTTTCTGTATATAGTATCTTGTCATCTGCAAACAATGACAATTTTACTCCTTCCTCACCAATCTGGATGCCTTTTATTTCTTCTTGTTGTCTGATTGCCATGGCTAGGACTTCCAGTACTCTGTTGAATAAAAGTAGGGAAAGTGGACATCCTTGTCTTCTGCCTTGTCTTAGAGGAAAGGCCTTCAGTTTTCACCATTGAGTATGATGTTAGCTGGGGGTTTTTCATATATGGCCTTTATTATGTTGAGGTATGTTTCCGGTATACTCACTTTGTTGAGAGTTTTATCATGCATAGATGTGTATTTTGTCAAATACTTCTGCGTCTCTTGAGATAATCATGTGGGTTTTAATCCTTCTTGTTAATGTGATGTATCATTTTGATTGATTTGCAAAGATTGCATCCCTGGAATAAATCCCACTTGATTGTGGTGACTGATCCCTTTGATGTAGTATTTGGTTTGCTAATATTCTGTTAAGGATTTTTGCATGTATGTTCACCAGGGACATTGGCCTGTAATTTTCTCTTTTTGTAGCGTCTGTGTCTGGTTTTGGTATCAGGGTAATGCTGGACTCACAGAATGAATTTAAAGCATTCCTTCATTTTCTATTCTTTAGAATAGTTTAAGAAGGATAGGTATTAACTCTTCTTAAAATGTTTGGTAGAATTTGCCTGTAAAGCCATCTAGTCCTGGACTTTTGTTTGTTGGGAAATTTTTTGTTTTGTTTTGGTTTGGTTTTGGTTTTGGTTTTGGTTTTATATTACTGATTCAATTTTATTACTAGTAATTGGTCTGTTCAAAATTTCTATTGTTTTCCTGATTCAGTTTTGGAAGATTGTATGTTTCTAGGAATTCACTCATTTCTTCTAGGCTGTCCAATTTGTTGGCATATAATTTTTATAGTATTCCCTTACAATCTTTTATATTTCTGTGTTTGTTGTTCTTTCTCTTCTTTCATTTCTAAAAAAATATTTATTTACATCCTCTTTTTCTTGATAAGTCTGACTAAAGGTTTATCAATTTTGTTTATCATTTCAAAGAACCAGCTCTTGGCTTCATTGATCTTTCCTATTATTTTTTAGTATCTGTCATTTATTTCCACTCTTTTTTTTTTTTTTGAGAAAGAGAGCACACATGAGTAGGGGAGGGGGGTTGCAGAGGGAGAGAGAGAATCCTAAGCAGACTTCACACTCAGTGTAGAGCCCTGATGTGGGGCTCAATCCCATGACCCTGTGATCATAAGCTAAGCCAAAATCAAGAGTCAGATGCTCAACTGACTGAGCCATCTGGGCACACCTCATTCATTACCACTCTAATCTTTATTATTCCCTTCTGTATACTAACTTTGGTTTGTTTGTTCTTTTTTTTTTTTTTTTTAGTTCTTTTCAGTATAAGGTTAAATTATTTGAATTTTGTTTGTTTGTTTCTTGAGGTAGGCCTACATTATATAAACTTTTCTCTTAAACTACTTTTGCTGTGTCCCAAAGATTTTGCACCATTGTTTCCATTTTTATTTGTTTCTGTCAATTTTTTTGATTTCCAGTTTGATTTCTTCTTTGCCCTGTTGGTTGTTTAGTGGTCTATTGTTTAGCCTCCGTGTGTTTGTATTTTTTCCAGTTTTTTTTTCTTGTAATGGATTTCTAGTTTCATGCCATTGTGGTTGGAAAACATGCTTAATATGATTTCAGTCTTCTTAAACTTATTGACACTTGTCTTATGGCCCACCATGTTATCTATCCTAGGGAACATTCTGTGTATATTTGAAAACAGTGCATATTCTGCTGGTTTTGGATGGAATGTTCTGTGTATATCTCTTAAGTTCATCTGGCCTAATGTATTGTTTAAAGCCACTGTTTCCTATTTCCTATCTGGATGCTCTGTTAATTGATAAAAATGTGGTGTTAAATTCCCCTATTGTTATTGTATTACTATCAGCCTCCTTTTATGTCTGTTAATATTTGCTTTATGTATTTAGGTGCTCCTATGTTGTGTGCATAGATATTTGCAATTGCATTCTCTTGTTGGATTGATCCCTTTATCATTATATGATACCCTTCTTTTTGATGTTGCAGGCTTTGTTTTAAAGTCCATTTTGTCTGTATAAATATTGCTATCCTGGCTTTTTTTTTCCACTTCCATTTGCATGGAATAGCTTCTTCCATCCCTTTACTTTTAGTGTATATGTATCTTTAGGTCTAAAGTGATTCTCTTGTTGGCAGCATATTGATGGGTCTTGTTTTGGTTTTTTGTGTTTTTTTTATCCATTCTGTTTTATCCATTTTATCCATTTTATCCATTTTTTATCCATCCATCCATAGCCTACACTTTTTTATTGGATCATTTAGTCCATTTACATTTAAAGTAATTAGTAGTAGATATGTACTTATTGCCATTTTGTTCATTGTTTTCTGGTTGTTTTTATAGTTATTCTTTATTCCTCTCTTCTCTTGCTCTCTTTCCTTGTGGCTCAATGGCTTTCTTTAGTGTTATGCTTGGATTCTTTTCTCTTTATTTCTTTTGCATCTACTACAGGTTTTTGGATTGTGGTCACCATGGGGTTCATATAGAACATCCTATGTATATAGCAGTCTATGTAAAGTAGATGGACACTTAAGTTCGAACACATTTTAAAAGCACTAAATTTTTACTTGCCCTTCATGTTTTATGTATGTCATTTTATAGTCTATATCTTTTTATTTTGTATATCCCCTAATTGTTGTAGATATAATTGATTTTACTACTTTTGTGTTTTAACCTCTATATTGGCTTTATAAGTGATTAATCTACTGTCTTTACGGTATGTTTGCCTTTACCAGTGAAATTTTTTCCCTTCCTAATTTTCTTAATTCTAGGTATGGTCTTTTCTTTCCAAGTAAAGCATTCCTTTTAACATTTTTTGTAAGCTGGTTTAGTGGTGATGAACTCCTTTAACTTTTGTTTGTCTGGGTACCTTATATCTCTCTTTCAATTAATGATAACATTAGTATTCTTGATTGTAGGGTTTTTTTCCTTTCAGCATTTTGAATATATCATGCTATTCCCTTCTGGTTTGCAAAGTTTCTGCTGAAAAATCACCTGATAGCCTTGTGGGGCTTTTTTCTGGCATGTAACTGTTTGCTCTTTCTTGCTGCTTTAAGATATATTTTTTGTCTTGGTGTGGGCTTCCTTGGGTTCATCTTATTTGGGGCTTTCTTTGCCTCCCAGACCTAGATGTCTGTTTCCTTCCCCAGGTTAGGTAAGTTTTCAGCTATGATTCAAATAAATTTTCTGCCCCCTTCTCTCTCTCTTCTTTTTCTTCTGAGATCCCTGTAATCCAAATGTAACTATATTTGATGATGTCACAGGTGTCCCTTAAACTATTCCCATTTTTATTATTCTTTTCTCTTTTGCTATTTAGCTGATTGGGTTGCTGATCCATTCTTCTGCATCACCTAACCTGCTGTTGATTCCCTCTAGTGTATTTTTCATCTCAACTATTGCCTAATTCAGCTCTGACTGGCTAGTTTTTATATTTTCTATATCTGTTGAAGTTCTCATTGAGTTTATCCACTCCTCTCTCTAATGAGTATCCATGAGTATCTAATGATCATTACTTTGGTCTTTATTAAGTATATTGTCTACCTCCATTTTGTTTAGCTCTTTTTCTGTGGTTTTGTCTTATTCTTTTTTTTTTAAGTTTATTTATTTTGAGAGACAGAGAGAGCAGAGGAGGAGCAGAGAGAGAGGGAGAGAGAAAATCTCAGGCAGGCTCCGTGCTGACAGCATGGAGCCCAATGTGGGGCTAAACTCACGAACTGTGAGATCATGACCTGAGCCAAAACCAAGAGTCAGACACTTAACCGACTGAGCCACCCAGGCATCCCTGTCTTATTCTATCAATTAGGACTTATTCTTCTGTCCCCCCATTTTGTCTCTCTGTGTCTGTTTCTATGTATTAGGTAGGTCAGCTATGGCTATATGGTCTTGAAAGTAGTGACGTTGTGTAGATGGGGTCCTGTGGTGCATTGTAGTTCAGTCCCCCCTTGGTTACCAGAACCAAGTGCTCTAGGGTGACTGCTGTGTGGGCTGCATGTGTCCTCCTATTGTGGCTGAGTCTTGATTGCTGTGGGCATGCTGGTCGGTGGGATTGGCCCTCAGCCTGGCTATCTGCAATTAGTTGCTGTGATAGCTGTGGGTGTACTGATGGGCAAGACTTGTTTCCTGTGCACAAACTGCAGATGGGGTCATGTGTGGGGTCATCTCCCCACCTCTGCAGGGCAGGAGTCACTTTGGAGAGGTGCTGGTTCTAGCCAGGGCTTCCTGCTAGGTGTGGTGGGACACCTGCCAAGGCAGGTGAGTTGGATGGGGCAGGGCTGAAAGAAATTCCAGGGCTGGCTGGTGAGTGTTAGGACTGACTCCCACAAGCATGCAACTATCTAGGCTGAGGAAGGACAAGAAAGAGCTTTTTCTCCCAAAGAACTCTCCTGCAGATCTCTGCTCTTCCAACACATGACCTCAAATTAGTCAATAAATCTTCTTCATGTATACCCCAAGCACTTTTATTTTGTATTTTTTATTAGAAAGATTTTTTAAATGTTTATTTATTTATTTTAATTCATTTATTTTTTAATGTTTTATTTATTCTTGAGAGAGAGACAGAGCATGAACAAGGGAGGGGCAGGGAGAGAGCGGGACACAGAATCTGAAGCAGGCTCCAGGCTCTGAGCTGTCAGTACAGAGCCCGATGCAGGGCTTGAAGTCAGAGGCTTAACCGACTGAGACACCCAGGTGCTGCCCAGGCACTTTTCAAATTGCTGCTTCTGTGCTGTGTCTCCAGAGAGTCACTTAGTATCCTGGCTCTTTAAGGGCAGAGGCTTGGCTTGCTATTGCCATCCAGCTTTTGAGAGTTAAGCCCTGGTGATTTTTTTTTTAAGTTTATTTATTTTGAGAAAGAGAGAGAGAGCACAAGCTGTGGAAGGGCAGAGAGAGAAGGAGCGAGAGAATCCCAAGCAGGTTCCATGTTGTCAGCAAATAGCCTGATGCGGGACTCAAACTCATGAACTGTGAATCATAGCCTGAGTTGAAATCAAGAGTCAGACACTTAAGTGACTGAGCCACCTCGGCAGCCCAAGCCCTGCTGATTTTTCAAGCTCTCAGAGTGAAGTCCCGCTGATTTTCAAAGCCAGATGCTATAAGGACTCATCTTCCCAATGTGGGTCCCCAGGGCCAGGGATGCCCTAGTGTGGGGTCTGATCCCATCACTCCTCTGTGCTTGTGGTGTCCCTCCCATTTGTAGTTAGTGACACCAGGGGTTTGGTTCCCAACCACATCTCTACCCCTCCTATCCTTTTTTGCAGACTTCTCTCTGCAAATAGCTGTAGAAGATCTGTTCTGCCAGTCTTCAGGTCACTTTCAAAGTCAGTTGCAATTCATGTAACTGTTGACTCAGTGAGCTCAGGGTCCTGCTACTCCACCATCTTCCCCACTGCTTTCTACTCTCCATAGCTGTCATATCTTGGTTAGCTGCTAGTGACTAGAAAATAGTCTTTCTCTCACTTTTTTTTTTAATTCCAGCTGATAGGATTGCACAGAGTAGGAGCTCAACAAATATTATATGGACTAACCTACTTCCTTGGAAAACTGCCAATTCCCTGCCATCTGGCTTCTAAAAATGGAGAGTAAAGGATTCAAGCAATGACTGTGGGGAAGTTGCTGGAAAAAAAGTAATTGACATTGGTATAGAGGGCCTCAGAGTGAGAGCTCTGTTTCCAGGCCCTCACAGACCACGTCCACCAATTTCCCACAAGGTCCTCTACACACAGACTTTCGAGTGATAACAGAAGAGAAGGAGGAGAGAAAAAAGGTGGACCGCCACACAATTTCTAAGAGTCCAGTTATAAGATTAGCTTTGAGTCTGGAAACAAAAGAAAAAATTCTGCCATGAGAGATGGTTTTGAAAGTTAAAGGGTGGAATGTTAGAATCTCCTATGAAATTTTGTAAAATACTCATGCTCACTCCCCACCTCCATAGGAATTATTCCTGTGATGAGTCACTATTACTACTGAGAATATGTCTTATCCCTCATGTTAAGGCTCTCTGGTTTTTTTGTTTGGTTTTTTTTTTAATTTTTTTTTCAACGTTTATTTATTTTTGGGACAGAGAGAGACAGAGCATGAACGGGGGAGGGGCAGAGAGAGAGGGAGACACAGAATTGGAAACAGGCTCCAGGCTCTGAGCCATCAGCCCAGAAGGGCTCTCTGTTTTAAACTGAGTTCCAGGGGCGCCTGGGTGGCGCAGTCGGTTAAGCGTCCGACTTCAGCCAGGTCATGATCTCGCGGTCCGTGAGTTCGAGCCCTGCGTCCCGCTCTGGGCTGATGGCTCAGAGCCTGGAGCCTGTTTCCCATTCTGTGTCTCCCTCTCTCTCTGCCCCTCCCCCATTCATGCTCTGTCTCTCTCTGTCCCAAAAATAAATAAATGTTGAAAAAAAAAAATTAAACTGAGTTCCAATGAAATACAATATGATTCAATGAAAGTACATTCAACTTAACACACTAGTTTCAAGGAAACATTTTGTATAGCTTGGAAGAAAAATAAAATAAGTAAAATAGAATGTTGACCTCTTTTTAAAAAGATACTGCATATAGCATAATACAACTCAAGTCTTAAAAATAGTTTTAAAAAGGGGCGCTTCGATGGTTCAGTCAGTTAAATGTCATACTTCAGCTCAGGTCATGATCTCGTGATTTGTGAGTTCAAGCCCCACATCAGGCTCTATGCTGACAGCTAAGAACCTGGAGCCTGCTTTGGATTCTGTGTCTCCCTCTCTCTACCCCTCCCCTGCTTGCTCTCTCTCTCTCTCTCTCTCTCTCTCTCAAAAATAAATAAACATTTGAAAAAATGTTAATGTTTTTTTATTTAAAAATTTTATTTAAAAAATTTTTAATTTTTTATTTAAAAATTTTTAAATAGTCTTAAAAATATTTTATGTAAAAAAATTCAAATGTACAGAGAATTAGAATAAATACCTACCACCCCCTAGTCTACATTTAACATTGTCAACATTTTGCCATACTTGCTTTTTCTCTTTGTAGTATATAAGGTATATAAACCAAAAATTTTAGTGTCTATTTCTAAAGTATAGTCACATTTTCTTCACAACCACAATTCCATTATCCCACCTTGGACAATTAACAATAATTGCTTAATATCATCTAATACCCACTCCATATCCAAATCTCTGGAATTATTCCCTCAAACATCTTAAATAGTTAGTTTGTTCAAACTAGGGTCTAACTAGGGTCTAAACTAGGGTCATGTGTTAGCACTGATGACTCGGTTTATATGAAACTCTTCATGAAACTTTATATGAAACTTTTTTCTTCATTCTCCTTTTACATATTTTTCAACATTTAATGACTATGAAGGGCAAATAAGGCATAGTCTCTGGCTAAATCTGATGAATTCAGTTTTCTGGGTATCTTTAATGTATTTTTACAGAGAAAGTTCTAGAAGTCAATTCAAATATTTTTGTTGTGAATTTGCTTTGATGGGAGTTTTCTTCTATCATCTGGAAGAATGATAGAAGTGGGGAGTGGGGACAGGGCGCTGCATAGCTCCTGTCACAGCCCCATGGATTGGAGGTCTGAGCTTTAAGGAAGAAGAGACTGGAGGCAAAACCCAAACAAACTGCTCCTCTGAGGCACTTCTGTACAAGACAAAATGAGAGAAGGCATTTCCTCCACTTCCGTGTGGCACCCACAGCACAGTGGCATCCAATTTTGTGTAACTTTAAGTGTTGAAAATCTGAAATAATGTGATAAAAATATTACAAACATCTTACATGATGCCAAATTTTGAAATAATGCAATCCCTCCACTTAAAATTTTATCAAGAAGCATTTCATTCTAAAGCTAGTGGGAGCATGGAAGTTTTAAGTTCTTGGCACATGGTGGTACCATTTTGGCACGTAAAACGCTTGTGGAATGAGTCTTAAAGTGCAAGCTTGACTTATTCGAGGTCTTTATAAAAGCATCTCTTTCAAACAGTGTGACCTCTAGGTATGGTCTGAGTAGAGCAACAGAGAAAGGAGCACTGTTTTGGCATTTTAAGGATTTGTGGTGGAAAAAGACTAGAGCTCCACCTCAGTTAGACTTCAGAGCTCTCAGGTCAAGAGCACCCACACTACGGCTTCACCTTCAGGCAGCCCAACAGGCTTGAGACAGAGACCTTAAGAGGAATTCTTGAATTCACATGGGACAGCTTTGGGATTCCCAGATAGAACTGGTTGGAATTTTGAGGGAAACCAACCTCCTGCAATTGTGAGCTAGGGACTAGAGGCAGTGAAATATGGAATGTTACTATCAACACTGCTCTACTTGTACCCCAGGCTGGTGAGACCTGGAAAACTTTGTAATGAAAAAAAAAAAAAAAAAAGAAATACCATTACAAACCATGAATGCTAACTTACAAACATAATTTATGGCTCTTTAGTGTTAGTAGTAATTGGTCCCCATTAATTTTTAACTTTGTTAGATACTATCTATTTATGATATATGAGAAAACTAATGCATTCAAATAATGCCAATAGGAAAAAAAAAGTTTTACTTCTGTGATATTTGAAATACTTAATATAATATTAGGACTCTGATAAGAACCAAACAAAAAATAAAGGTAAATCATTAACTTCATATTATAATTTTTGGTTTTTAGTATAACAAAATTTTTCTTCTGGTAGACAATTCCATTTTTTGCTCAGTTAATCCAAGAATCAAGGAATTATATATTAAATTATCATGACATGTCATCATATTTTTAAAAAATTTTTAATGTTTATTTTTGAGAGAGAGAGAGAGACAGAGCACAAGTTGGGAGAGCAGAAAGAGGGAGGGAGACACAGAATCCAAAGCAGGCTTCAGGCTCTGAGCTGTCAGCACAGAGACTGACGTGGGGCTGGAACTCATGAACTGTGAGATCATGACCTGGGCCGAAGTTAGATGCTTAACCAACTGAGCCACCCAGGTGCCCTCATCATATTTTAAAGTACATGTCTTTACTTTAGTCATGAATTCTTTAATATCCCACATAGCATCATCGTAGAATGCTAACAAAATAGTATGGGATTTGCTATAGATTGATGTTTGTGTCTCCTAAAATTCATATGTTGAAACCTAATCTCCAGTGTGATAATATTTGGAGGTAGGGCCTTTTGGAGACCAGCTCCTGAGGGTAGAGCCCTTATGAATGGGGTCAGTACCTTTATATTTTTCTTTTTCTTTTTAAGTTTATTCATTTATTTTGAGAGACAGAACATGAGCAGGAGAGGGACAGAGAGAGGGAGAGAGAGAGAGAATCCCAAGCAGGCTCCATACTGCCAGCCTCACCAACCATGAGATCATGACCTGACCCGAAACCAAGAGTTGGACGCTTAACCAACTGAGCCACCCAGGCACCCTGGATTAGTGCCTTTATAAAAGAGACTCCAGGGAGTTCCTTAACCCCTTCTGCCATATGAAGTAACAGCAAGAAGATGGCAGTTTATGAACTAGGAACTGGGTTCTCAGTAGGCACAAAATCTGCCAGCACCTTCATCTTGGACCTCCCAGCCTCTAGAACTGGGAGAAACAGACTTCTGTTGTTGATAACCACAACCCAGTCTGTAGAATTTTGTTATGACATCCCGAACAGGGTTTATAAATATGCGTTGAAGGCATTACTTCAAATCCCTCCCAGTTCTGATATTTTTATTATTCATGGGCTGGAAAAGTTAATAGTAATAACAAAAATACTAAAATGAAACCATGTCTTTAATGCAAAAGTGAGTAGTGTCTATAACAGTATCATGATGTGGGTAAAGTGTTGGATTTTTCATGATGAGTAATTTTCTTATTATTTTTATCTTCTGCAAATTATTGAAAGATTCTTTAATGCCCACTGGGCTCTTGTGCCTGGAGACAGACACTGATTGATATTTGTACTTTAGGGCTCTAAGTGTTAATAAACACATTTAAATAAATACAACTTTGAAAAATCAGTTTTCCTTAAACATGTAAATGTTTATTACAAATTTTAAGAAAGTCCCTGAAACATTTTTTTTAATTTTTTTTTATGTTTTTATTTTAGTTTTGAGAGAGACAGAGAGACAGAGTGCAGGCAGGGGAGGGGCATAGAGAGAGCAAGACACAGAATCTAAAGCAGGCTCCAGGCTTCAAGCTGTCAGTGTGGAGCCCAATGCCGGGTTCAAACTCATTGACTGTGAGATCATGACCCATGCTGAAGTCAGACACTTAACCGACTGAGCCACCCAGGCACCCCTGAAACAATTTAAACTTATAAAAATGTTCTTTAGAACTCTCAGATGCCACACATAGTGGACAAACATACAAAAACGCTCTATCATTAACTATTATTACTTACCTTACACTTAAATTTATCCTAAAGTAAACAACATGAATCCAGTTCATATCTTCATTACTTCTATTCCTTCCAGGTTACTGTAATACTTAGTTTGATGCCTTCTCAGGGAAGAGTAATCTACCAAATTTTAAAAGGAAAAGGATACTTTTGCAAACCAGGAAGGGTAGAGGGTGTGGTTATCGACCAGCTGATTCTTGTTTGAGGCATAGGATCTGCTGGCCTCTTCCAAAAGGTTAAAACCTAGCCACTGGGGTCATAAGGTTAAGTCTCCTTTTCATAGTTAAACTTTGTTACATCAGTAAGACTTTTAAGTCCACATCTTTCATTTAGATTTTAGGATTTGTTACACAGTGCTCCCTATGATACCATCATTTTAAAAGCCATAGGATCATTTTAAAAGGGAGTGATCTCTAGGACACATTAAGTGAGAAAAAGCGACACATAGTCTGCTACTTCAATGTAAGAAGTTGATGGGAGAAGAATACAATGTATGTGCTCATAATTTTCAAAAAGAAACAATGGAAAAACTAAATAAATAAACCAAAACCTACTAACATTGGATACTTAGAAACAGGGATGGAATAGGGAGGAGAAAAAGGCAGGAATAGAAGCAATACTCTGAACACTCATTTTATTGTTTTGATTCTTTGAACACTCATTTTGTTGTATCGTTTATTGTTTTTATTGCCAAGTAATGTTATACATAATTGGAAAGGCATAATTATATCAAAGAGAAAAAAAGATGGCCATCGGCACAAAAAAAATAAGTATCTGGGGTAACAAAAAAAGTATTTTTACTGAAAATATTTGGTAGGATATATACATCTTAAAGGCAAAAAGAATTGCATAACTCTTTTGAATTGCATACTTTTCATAAACTACATTCAGTAGTTTTATTGTTAGTGATCTTGTAGTATCGTTATTCCAAAACCATTATGCGTGTATTGTAAGATGAAACTAATAAGCAATTATGTTAATGTCTAGAAGAATCAAGATTGATAAAAAGTGGGTCTGCCACACTTCTGGGTGCACCCCCATGTGATGCATTAGGAAGAACCACACCTCCCCATGTAGTTATTCTTGTCCCCAAGAGAAAAAAAGGGGAAAAAAAGAACCTGAATATCAGGTTTGTGGGTCTAACTACAAACTTGAAGGAAATACAAGAAACAGAACAAATGAAATGATGCCAGAGGAAACAATGAGAATGTGGGACATTTTACAAGACAAATGATGTTTTCCTCAGTAAATGAGTGGCATGGGAAATAAGAAAGTTTATTACAAGAAGTATTAAATATATGATACCCAAGTGCAATGTGAACTCCATATGGATTTTGATTTGACAGAGTCATGTTTAAAAAGGTATTTTTGAGACAATTTGGGAAATTCGAATATGGACTGAATATGGAATATATATATCTGAATATAATCTGCACTATGCGATGTTCAGAAATTACTGCTAATTTCATTACATAGATAATGGCACTGTGCTATGTTCCCTAAAAATGTCATTTTTTGTTAGAGATGCACACTGATGTATTTACTGGTAAAATAATATAACTCCTGGGATTTGCTTTCCAATACTTCAGCAAAAAAAAGGACAAGGGGAGATAATTAACAAGATTGGCAAAATGTTGACTGCCATTTAAGCTGGATGATGAGGAATCATTATGGTGTTCTGCTTGTGTGTTATGTTTAAAATTTTCCATGATAAAAAGATTTTTTTTTAATATTATGGAAGTCTTTTCTTCTTGTAATCAGTACCCATCTGGAGATTTCATTTCCTAAGAAATGAGAATCAAGTCTGTGAAGTTAGTTTCCTCCTGACAATGGTTGATTCTTTCATCTTGGAACACATAGTTAAACTGTCTTTCTATTTACTATTATGAGAGGAGTTCCTACTTTTTCTCTAACAATGTGGCTTGCTCACAGTTTCCTGTATTCAATTTTCTCTGTTTGCACAAATAGAAACAAATACTTTGTTATAAATAGGCAAAACAGTGTGGAGACAGAAGCATGCTGAGACAATACAAAGCAATCTTTTTTTTTAATTTTTTAATGTTTATTATTTATTTTTGAGAGAAAGAGAGACAGAGCATGAGCAGGGGAGGGTTAGAGAGAGAGGGAGACACAGAATCCAAAGCAGGCTCCAGACTCTGAGCAGCTCAGAGTCTGATGCGAGAGAGGCTCCAACTCACTAACGGGAAATCATGATTTGAGCCAAAGTCGGCTGTTTTAATCACTGAGCCATCCAGGTCCCCCTACAAAGCAATCTTAAAAATGGGAAAGATTACAATTGTTTGTGATCTTTAAAATGTTTTATCAAGGCCCCTGGGTGGCTCAGTCGGTTAAGCATCCGATTTGGGCTCAGGTTATAATCTCACAGTTTGTGGGTTCGAATCCCACATTAGGCTCTGTCCTGACAGCTCAGAGCCTGGAGTCTGCTTCAGATTGTGTGTCTCCCTCAATCTCTGCCCCTCCCCCACTCACACTCTGTTTCTCTTTCTCTCAAAAATAAATAAACATTAAAAAATATGTATATTTTAAATGTTTTGTCAAAACATTAAAAACTCTCATCAGTGATTATAGCTGTATAGGAAACTATAGGAAAGAAAAATGGGGGAAAAAAGCAAAGCTGATATTTATTTAGTATATTATAATTTAAAATACTGGAAACTTGGGGCGCCTGGGTGGCTCAGTCAGTTGAGCCTCCGACTTTGGCTCAGGTCATGATCTCACGGTCCGTGAGTTCGAACCCCACGTCGGGCTCTGTGCTGACAGCTCAGAGCCTGGAGCCTGTTTCAGATTCTGTGTCTCCCTCTCTCTCTGCCCCTCCCCTGTTCATGCTCTGTCTCTCTCTGTCTCAAAAATAAATAAATGTTAAAAAACATAAATAAATAAAATAAAATAAAATACTGGAAACTTTAAGGATTAAAGTGTCTTATCCTTTGTAAAAAAAAATAATTTTTCATTTTCCTCTGAGGGTGAAGGAGAAATGAATTAATCCATATTCAATCTTGGCTGAGCCCTCTAACAAAGCAATCATAGGCATCTAGAGATTTACCTTTTGTGAAATCACATCTAGTTTCTATTTTCCCTACTTTATAAAATGAAGCAGACATCTTTTCTATACATATGAATTATCATCCTCCTTTCTAAATGTGCATGAGCTTCCTGTATTTTATCCTTTGCACTTTCAACATCATGAAATATCTCTGAGAATTCTTTTTCTAATAAAACTTTAGGTTTAAAGTTGCTATGGTGTCTCAGAATTCTGTGCAATTCTTTAAAAGATTCTCTCTAGGCTTCTAGCTAGATATTGAACATAATCTGATTGTATTTTACAAAATCACTTTCCAAATATTGACGAGGTTCACCCCTCTACGTCAGTGGTTTTTAATAATTTTAGTATCTTTTAGCAATGATGTTTAAGCTTTTTTCATATGACATTATATTCAAAGTGGAATTGTTCTAGAGTGTAAGGTGGGGGTGAAAGACCCTGAATCCCCACCCCCTGGATCTCCCCCTCAGCTCCTGAGGTGGCCCCCAAACATCTCCGAGAACACAGTTTGCAGACACCTGCACTTCATAGTAGATAAAGTTCTATGGCTGATGAAGTGAAGTCATTAAGACATCCAGACACCACAACACAGATCAGCTAGGATTGGACATGTGGGTTCTTCCCATTGTATTGGTACTCAGAATCATCCCAGTCTTGGCAGAAATATCCTGTCCCTCTATTTCTGTCTCTCTGATGCAGACCACTGAGTAGGATCCAGTGTGACCCTCCACCCAGCCTTCCAAATTATGCTTCAGATTGATCCTGGCTCTCAGCATCCACCTTGACCCAGGCTTTGATTTCACTTTTCGGCGCCCAAGTTCACCAGCAGCTCCCAAGCCCTGCCTGCGTTTACCAAGACACCAGCCTGGGATCTGGAGGTATCACACAAGGCCCCACACACATGTAATTTGTGTTGGCATTTCTCTTCCCACATGCCTTTTGCTATTAGCTTCTCTCAGATACACAGTCTTTGTTCTAAAAGTCTCCGTGTCCTGAATTACTTCCTTGCCCTTTGTACAGGATCAAAACCAGCTGTTAGAGCTGGTTGTTCCTTTCTTTAACAATCAGTCTGGCTTTTAAGTTAGCTCTCGTTGTTTGGCCATATCTTTATGAGCATAATCCCTGGGCAGATGGCAAAGAGAATGGAGAAGGGATAGAATACAGAAGGAAGTAGATTAGAAAGGAAGGATAATATCCTCATTTAAAGCTTTCCATAATGTTGGTTTTATCATTATAAAGATGCAAGAGGAGAGGAGAAGGAGAAAGAGGAATGGGAAAAATATAATGGAAAGATTTTATCAGAAGAGGAAGAATAAATGTCTGTTAAATACTTCTGGAAATTTGGGAAGTTTACTATGAATGTGGCTGTGTGCGGGGTGTTGGGGGGTGATATTCCTTCACTTCTCTGAGTGTCCCCAATTCAAAAACAGTTTGACCTCATACATCTTATAAAATCTAAAATCTATTTGAGAACTTCCATCAAAACTTGGGATGTATATTTTAGAATGTCTGATTACTAATACTGACCAGTTGATCATCCAGTCCAAAAAGTTGTTCCATGTAAGTTTCAGACAACCTCCGAATTTTTGGCCTCATTGATGGATCAATGCACATATCCCTTTGATAAAATCATAAAACACAGTCAAACATTTCATTTCATCGTAGTTAGTTCCATAATTAAATCAGTGATTTGAATCCATGATTCTATGGTTGGAGTTGAAGGGAGGGGATATACTCCCCTTGGGAGAAGTATATCAAAACCTACTGCAGGACTTTGTCAACCACCCCCTCCTCCAGATTTTGCTGTGCCCCCTGAGAGAGTATGCCTCTTTTTCCTCATCCCCAACTTGAAATAACTGCCCTACGAGCACATTATTGATGAGAGAGGGCTATATTTCTCAAGTTAAGAACCAGTGGGGAAATTGTTCCTATTGAAGTCTTTCAGACTTAAAAGCCTATGAAAGGGGGCGTCTGAGTGCCTCAGTCAGCTAAGTGTCTGACTTGGCCTTAGGTCATGATCTTACGGTCTGTGGGTTCGAGCCCCATGTCAGGC